>NC_056737.1:155347387-155529887 GCF_019279795.1 Protopterus annectens | reverse complement strand
TATTAATGTAAGCCACAGGCTTGTACTCTTAAATGTGAAAAAACTGCATTGGATATTGAACTGTAAAAAATGTAGCAACAGTGCACTCTGCTGTAAGAAAGCTAAGACAAGCATTTCATGACTGTCTTTGATGTTAAAATTCAGATCCGATATCTCTAGAGGGAGGCATCTTGCCTATTGTTTTAAGGCCAGAGTTAATGGCTAAAATTTGCATGTATAAATGTCCTTTATTGCTCTTGTTTTTGACCAGGTGTAAAGAATGTAAATGTAGTTTCTGTTAGCATGGGAACATCAGAGAAGTGTGAAGAATGATGTCATGTGAAGCAGCTCTGTGTTATCAATTTAAAGAGAGAGAATCAGAGAGCTCTGAGCATTTTATCTTGAGAACATTCAACTCATCAGCACTGCCTGTTTCTATAAGTAAGTTATTTAGAACTGTGTTTTCTCTTAGAAATAGCTAGGAATTAGGAAGATTAGACTAAGTGTTTTTCTGTGATGTCAGAACTTTTCTACAGTATTATTTTAAGCATTTCTCTGTGATCTCTGAACTCCTGACTAGCACTGTGTAGTAAGAAGTATTGTCATGTGTTTTTATTATTTATTATTAAATATTTTTAAACCTTTCAACTGTGGCTGTTTTATGTAGAGTTAATTTAAGTTCTAAAGTACATTGCATGTATATAGTGATACTGTACCAAGTCACTGTAATAAGCCTTGACTGTTCAGTCTCACTTACCATTTAAATAATAATATTGCACAGTAATAATTGGACACCCTTTTAAGGGCCTTTGAGTAGCTGATAAATATTAGTGGGTGGTGGAAGTGATTTCTACCATATAGTCTGGGTAAAAGGGGCACAGCTGGAGAACCTGTGCCAGCCTTCATCAGGAGTCTCTGTATGGTTGTATAAATTCTTATCTCAGAGTGTGTGTGCGTCTGTGTGTCTGCTACTTGGGCAGGGACACAAAGCACTGGTTGGACAGAGAGGGCGCTGGAGGTTTTAGCTTGCCCACTAAGCTGAGATCTGGACCCTATAGCTGCGCTAGTGGGTAGTCTTATTAGGGACCTGGAGAGAAAGGGAGAAACCAGCCCCAGACTGACTGTGATCTCTGTGTGCTCTTAAGGGAAATTGTACTTTACTGTGTGAGTATTTATTATCCTTTCACTATATGGATGCCCCTCACTGGTGTTAGTGGTGAAGATTGAGGCTCCTTGATTACTGGGCCAGTGCACAGGCATTATATATTAATTGTTTGGCAGTGGTGGGATATCCACACCACATATTAATTGGTTGGCATATACAAATTGGCTTATAGTGGTGTGGGTAGAGAGAATTCCTGTAGCTTTTGTACAGTAATCACTGAAGGTGTTTTGTACTCTAAATCAGCCATGCAGTGAATACTCAAAGTTCAGATCACAATTGCTTTATTTATTTTGTTAGCTTAGTTAGTCAGGGAGAGCAGGCAGCATGTCAGCAGAGGAGTAGGGAAAGCTGACAAGGAGCCAGCTGGCTGAGATATGCCAGGCTAGGGGACTGATGCATGGAAATCTGACTAAGGCAGGCATGCTTGCAGCTTTGGTCACAGCTGCATCAGAAAACAGGAACCAGAAGGACAATCAGACAGGTAGTGGAGATGTACCACCTCAGGGAATGGACAGCTCAACCTTTCTGCAGAGGACTTAAAAATCCATCTGGAGCTAAAGAGACTTACGTTGGAGGCCAGGCATTTGGAAATAGAAGCAGCTGAGAGACTGAGATGTCTGCAGGCTGAGGAGAATGAGAAACTAATACACCTGGAAGCTGATGAAAAGGAGAGGCAGAGGCAGCATGAGAGGGAGATGCTGACTCTTTGCCAGAGTCATGGAGGTAATGGGGAAGGGAGTAACTGGACCCCAGAAGCACAAAAAGTCAGTAAATGTCTTCTGCAGTTTAAAGAGGGGGATCATTTTGATATTCTCATTCATATGTTTGAAAGAATGTAAACAGTATGATGTTGACTAAGGGCTCTGAGTATGGTTCCTGACCCCCTTACTCCATGGTAAAGCTGTAACTGTGTTGTCTAAAATGTCTGACATTGACTGTTTTAATTACACTGTTGTTAAGAATTGCTTATTAGAATGTTTCAAGCTAACACCTGAAACTTATAGTAAAAAGTTTTGTGAGCACAGACGCAAGGCAGATGAAAGTGTGTGTGAATATGTTGCTGAAGTGAGCACTTATTTTCATTGGTGGTGAGTGGATGTCAGGTCACCACTTTTGAAGGGCTGGCAGAGCTTTTGGTGAGGAAACAAGCCCTTAGCACTTTGCCTGAGGACATGAGGATCTGGTTAGCTGATAGAGAATGTGCTACTTCAGATGAGTTGGGGAAGAAGGGAGACCTATACTTAGTGATCAGGGCATCCCTGCACAGGAAAGGGACCCCAGTACTGCTCATGGGTCTGAAGTAACCCATTGTGGGCAGCACAGACTACCCCAACAGAATCTGTCAGTAGCAAGGGAAGCCACTAGTCCAGGTACATGCCCAGGACCTAGGGTTAAATGTTTTGAACGCAACCAGTGGGGCAATGTGGCATACAGATGTCCATGGAGGCAAGGTGGGGAACAAACATTGAGAGAGCCAGTAAGTGAGAAAGACAAAATGCCAATAGTAGGTTGTCTTCAGACAACAATGGTACCAAACTACCATCCTGCAGATGTTCTGATAGGTAAAGGTTTGGATGAGACAGTACCATGTGCTTATGCAGTTATATGCAGTCAGGCTAGGAGACAAGCATGTGGGTCTGGTAGATTGGGGGAGACCCAGACAGACTGCATACTTACAGCCAGGACTGGTGAGGTGGTTACTTCAGGGAAGGAGCTACTCCATAGCAGTTAGACTGAATGTGAACCACAGCTTCTTGTGGGTACTGATGTTCCCTTGGACAGAGTGATTGCAAAGGTAGAGGTGAGTAGTAGTACCCAGGTTGACAGTGAAGCACCACTGTCAAAGGATGCCAGACTTCCTGTGGAGGGGGAGTTGGGAAAGGTTACAAAGAGAGAGTAGAGACAGGCTCAGCTCTCAGACCCTATATTGCAGCTCTCAGACCCTATATTGCAAGGCCTGAGGCAGGTAGCTAGGGAGGCATCTGATTCTCAAGGGAAGGGGGATCTGTATACTGGGACAAAGGGTTACTGTATAGAGAGTTGACCCCTGAGGGAGGGCTAGGTGGTGAGAGGGTACAGCAGTTGGTAGTGACTAGAGCCTACCATCTGGTGCTTCTACCCATAGCCCATGATATTCCCTTTGCAGGTCATATGGGCATAAGATGCACAAAGAGATGTATTATGCAGAACTTCTATTGGCCTGGAATTTCCAGAGATTTAACAGGGTACTGCAAGACCTGTGAGCAGTGCCAAAAGGTAGGCAAGGCAGGAGCAAAGTGAGAGCTCCTTTGATGCCTTTGCCTGTGATTGAGGAGCCATTTCAGAGGGTAGCTATGGATATTATGGGGCCTCTGAGTGCCCCAAGTTCCACAAGGAAAAAGTATATTCTAGTGGTAGGGGATTATGCTACACGATACCCTGAGGCAGTGGCTCTGTCCTCCACTGAAGCAAAAAAGGTGGCAAATGCTTTGTTACAGATTTTCAGTAGGGTAGGTTTCCCAAAAGAAATACTGACTGATAGAGGTGCCAATTTCATGTCAGACCTACTGGCTTGTCTGTAGAAGTACTGTGGGGTGAAGCACATGAAGACCACCCCCTACCATCCCCAGACTAATGGTCTTGTTGAGAGGTTAAACTCTACAATCAAGTCCATGCTACGGGCATTTGCAAACCAGTTTTAGAGGGAGTGGGGCAAATATTTGCCCCATCTGTTGTTTGCCTACAGAGAGGTTCCCCAGGAATCCACAGGGTTTTCACCCTTTGAGTTGCTGTATGGCATAGGGTGAGGGGACCTCTAGATTTAATTCGAGATGAGTGGGAAGGTGATTGTGAATCTCACAAGGAGTCGGTTGTGGCATATGTCCTAAACCTCAGGACAAGGCTCAGGGAACCCATGGGCTTGGCCTAGCAGATTCTGGCAGAAGCCCAACAACAGAAAAAGGTATGGCATGACAGGAATGCTTGAGCTAGAGAGTATGCTGCAGGGCAGCAGGTAATGGTTTTCATTCCTGTCAGACACAACAAGCTGCAAGCAGCTTGGGAGGGACCCTACAAGGTGGTAAGAAAGGTAAGGGATGTTAACGACATGGTGGAACTGCTAGGCAGGAGGCAGGGGCACAAATTGTGCCATGTTAACATGATGAAACCTTATCATGATAGGAAGGCCCTTGTGCTAAGCAATTGCAGTGGATTGCAAGAGGAGTCTGAGGGAGATCTGGTGACTGATCACCTCAGTGAGGCTCATTCTGAAATCTCAGTGGAACGGGTAGCAATGTTCCAGCAGCTATCTCCTACCCAAGTTCGAGAAATCCGAGTGGTGTTACAGGAGTTTGGGGACATGTTCACTGGGAAACCAGGGTGCACCCACCTGGTGCAGCACCATGTGGATACAGGACCACAAAGGCCTATTAGGCAGGCCCCTTATAGGATGCCTGAGAGAGTAAAACAGACACTGAGGGAGGAGATACAGGAGATGTTGGAACTAGGGGTGATTCAAGAATCCAACAGTCCCTGGGCCTCCCCAGTGGTGCTGGTGCCAATGAAGGATGGCAGCACCAGGTTTCTGTGTGGACTACAGGAAATTAAATAGTCACACAGAGTCAGATGCTTACCCTATGCCTAGGACAGATGAGGCTCTAGAGCAACTGGGTGGAGCTAAGTATCTTACAACCATTGATCTTACCAAGGATTACTGGAAGGTGCCCTTGACTCCCAGTGCTAGAGAGAAGTCAGCTTTTGTGACTCCTTTTGGTTTGTTTGAGTTCACAAAGATGCCCTTTGGGATGAAAAATGCCCCAGCGACTTTCCAGAGGCTAGTAGATCATATCCTAGCAGGAGCAGGAGGGTTTACCCTTGCTTACCTAGATGATATTGCCATCTACAGCCATTCCTGGCAAGAGCACCTACAACATGTCAGGGAGGTGCTGGGCAGACTGCAGAGGGCAGGCTTGACCATTCAGTTCAGCAAATGTCAGGTGGGTATGGCAGAGGTCTCCTACCTGGGAGATAGAGTGGGGAGTGGTAAGATCAGGCCAGAACCTGCCAAAGTAGATGCCATTCAGCCATGGCCTGCACATGTTACCAAAAAGCAGGTGAGGATATTCATATGGACAGTAGGGTACTACAGAAAGTTCATTTCCAGTTATAGTACCACAGCTGCTCCCCTCACAGACCTGACATGGTTAAACAGAGCCAGCCAGCAAAATGCCAAGTTGCTAAGAGAGAGCCTAGGGTTGCAAGCGTATGATATGTCAGTTTAGCACCATAGTGGGATTAGCAATGCCAGCGCAGATGAACTCTCAAGACAGGGAATGGGGTAAGGTATACTCAGATGGACCTAACCCTCTCAAGCAGTGTTTCTCAAAAGTCACTTGAAAAACTAGCTTGAGTTCTCCAGGGGGGAAGATGTGTGAAGATAGGTGAAGGCTGCCAGCCTAGCCAGATAGAATTCTGTAGATAATGCTGTGATTTGTAAATATTAATGTAAACCACAGGCTTGTTCTCTTAAATGTGAAAAGACTGCATTGGATAGTGAACTGTAAAAAACAGTGCACTCTGCTGTAAGAAAGCTAAGTCAAGCATTTCATGACTGTCTTTGATGTTAAAATTCAGAGCTAATATGTCTAGAGGGAGGCATCCTGCCTGTTGTTTTAAGGCCAGAGTTAATGACTAGAATTTGCATGTATAAATGTCCTTTTTTGCTCTGGTTTCTGGCCAGGTGTAAAGAATGTAAATGTAATTTATGTTTGCCTGGGAACACCAGAGAAGTGTGAAGAATGATGTCATGTGAAGCAGCTCTGTGTTATCAATTTAAAGAGAGAGAATCAGTGAGCTCTGAGCATTTTGTCTTGAGAATATTCAACTCACCAGCACTGCCTATTTCTATATGTAAGTTATTTAGAGCTGTGCTTTCTCTTAGAAATAGCTGGGAATTAGGAAGATTAGACTAAGTGTTTTTCTGTTATGTCAGAACTTTTCTATGGTATTATTTTAAGTATTTCTTTGTTATCCTGACTAGCACTGTGTAGTAAGAAGTATTGTCTTGTGTTTTTACTATTTATTATTAAATATTTTAAACCTTTCAACTGTGGCTGTTTTATGCAGAGTTAATTTAAGCTCTAGAGTACATTGCATGTATATAGTGGTACTGTACCAAGTCACTCTAATAAGCCTTGACTGTTCAGTCACACTTACCATTTGGATAATAATATTGCACAGTAATAATTGGACACCCTTTTAAGGGCCATTGAGTAGCTGATAAATATTAGTGGGTGGTGGCACTGATTTCTACTGTATAGTCTGGGTAAAAGGGGTACTGCTGGAGAACATGTACCAGCCTTCCCCAGGAGTGTCTGTGTGGTTGTATAAACTCTTATCTCAAAGTGTGTGTGTGTGTGTGTGTGTGTGTGTGTGTGTGTGTGTGTGTGTGTGTGTGTGTGTGTGTCAGCTACTTGGGCAGGGACACGAAGCACTGGTTGGACAGAGAGGGTGCTGGAGGTTTTAGCTTGCCCACTAGGCTGAGATCTGGACCCTATAGCTGTGCCAATGGGGAGTCTTATTGAGGACCAAGAGAGAAAGGGAGAAACCAGCCCCAGACTGACTGTGATTTCTGTGTGCTCTTAAGGGAAATTGTACTTTACTGTGTGTGTATTTATTATCCTTTCCCTATATGGACGCCCCTCACTGGTGTTAGTGATGAGGATTGAGGCTTCTTGATTGCTGGGCCAGTGCACAGGCATCACATTTAGTAGTATACCTAACAGACCAATGTGAAATATCAAACGTATGCACATCTTCTGATATATTACCTAGTAAATATGGCTTACCCATTTTTTCTCTTTCAAAATTAGCTTACAGTTTTGGAGTGATTGACTGACCCCAAAAGGTGTTGGATAGATTAAACAGGAAAACAAGAAGAATGCTCCATGCTTATCAAACGATTTATAAAAATGAGTGCATACCAAAATTATATATTCCCTATTCCGAAGGAGGTATGGGTCTCCTTGAAATTGATTACATGTATAGATCTGTAATCGTGGGACTGCATACATATCTGCTGACCTCACAAGACCCAAACATAATGAAAGTTTTGAAACATGAAGAGAATAAATCTAAGATGACTTCCCTGCTTAGTCTATCATAGTCATATCAGTATCAAGCAGGAATGGAAGTCAAACTAGAAGTGGATAAAAATCAGGCAGCAACTAAATGTGCCAAAAAACAAAATAAAGAACATAAGCATAGCTCTCAACTTTCCATCTCCAAAATGAGGAATTCTACCTCTCATAATGTGGAACAAATGGGCAAAATGTGGAACACTTACTAACAGCTTACAAACAACTTCAGCTTGGAAGCTCATAGGATGGTTAAAACATGATATTTGTAATTATGGAATAAGTATTTTAATGAATTAATACAATTAATTTCTGTTTACCATGGATATCTGTTAAAAATTTGCTAACACTAAATGTGTCACAGACCCTTTCAATGTGGAACTTCGATGAACATGTACTTTTTAAGACATCAAATGAGGAACATTCCTCGTAATGAGGTACACTTGAGAGGTATAAGGTGAAGGATCAGATAAAAAGGCAAGAAATGTTGAAAATTCATAAATATAGTTGCAAGTAATGAAAACTCCTTGAACAACCTCATGTTGATCAGGATCGAATAGTTAAGGAGAGGCGAATACAAGATTGTGCAAGCATTATAATATTGAAGTAGCTGATAAACACTGAAAACATGAGCCACAAAGCATCATAGAAAATGATGAAGTTTATATCCCATGGGATCATCCATTACCAACAGTTGAAAAAATAGATGCAAGAAAACCAGATATAGTAGTCCATGAAAAGAAGAGAAAAGTAGCATTGATTTTTTTAAAATCGCTACACCCAGTGAGTAGTGTGTTATGTACAGAGAGACACAAAGTTATAAAGTACTAGGATTTGCAGGCAGAAACAAGGGCAATGTGGAAGAAAGATATCCAGACAGTTCCAGTAGTAGTAGGAGCAATGGGTCTTATAAACCAGAATCTATTTAGATATATTACTGATACATGTAACTGTATGAATTGCAGAAGGAGTCATTACAGGGCACATTGCAAGTGCTGCGAAGAACACTTCTGACTAACATGAAAGATTGAAACAATACTAATTTCATCAACTTTAATCATACCTTGAATAAGAAATGGGGTCCAGTCCTGTCATGGTATTAGAAACCCAAAACACTTGGAGAAATTAAAATAGTGAAAAGCCAGAAGATATAGCAAACATAATGGCCAACAAATTCAACTCCAACTTTACCCCTGTATCCCCCTAAACCTCCCCTCAGGAAATACCATCAAATATAACTCCCCTACTATTACTAAGGAAGAGGTCCTTAATGGTCTCCCTAAGGCCAAGAACACTGCATCAATGGGCCCAGTCAATATCCCAGGATGCTCTCTAAATAATCCAGGTATATTTGTTCTATCTATGGCAGCCTAAACTAAATGTTTCACTTTTCTCCTTAGCTAGCGAACTGTATTTGCATACTGCCAACTGAAGAGCAAATGAGCCTTAAAATGAAGAAAAAAAGAAAAAAGTTACATATTGTAGATAAATGCAAAGTGATCTGCAATCTGGATTCAAACAATGTAATGCCTTTTGTACCTTATTTCTCCCAGTTCATTTCAGTTACACCTTGTGCCACAGAATCTGACATCTGTCAGGTGCATTTTATAAAGTAAGTACTATCCACATTGTGGAGGGCCATGCAACAACACCAGCCATATTTGCTCTATCTAATGTAGCCTAAAGTAGTGAACCCTGTTTACACACTGCTGAATAACGAAGAAGTGGAAAAGACAATATAAAATAAATATGTAATAGAGAAAAAGGCATAAAGTAAATTAAATGCAATGAATGGGTATATCACCAGTGCAAGAAGTCCAAGTGAAAAATTCTTCCTTCTCGCATCTCCTTGCAGCATTGAACATGTACTTTGTGGAACACATTATCAGATCTGCAGTTAATGATAAATCCTGTGAAAGTGGAATGACAGCACAATGGTATCACAAAATGCGAATAAATATGTACTTAGACAACCCTCTGTAAAAGTATAATTTAAGTAGATTAAATGTGTCAGAATGTCTTTTATCTCAAGACTCACTGCACTTATACCATGTGCCACAGAGAAAATTACCTGTCAGATGTATTTTCTTCCCTGAGTACTATCCAGAGTGCTGACAGCCATGCAATGCCACCAGGCTGGTTTGCACTACCTAAGACAGCCTAAATTAAATTTTTCACTTTTTTCCTTAAGGCACAAAAGTGACTTTTTGCACTGCCAATTGGCAGACAAATGCAGAAGGCAGTATTTACCAGAAGCATTCAAACAGCTTTTGCGAAATAATTTGAAGACAGATAAAATGAATCACACTGTATATGTGTAGCAATGAGCACAGCTATTAGTGCATCACAGTGATGCATTCAGCCATCTCACATCTCATTGTTACGTCAGTACTAACCTGTATATGTTAAAATATCATGGGTTTAGCTAATGCCATGAAAAGAAAGGGTGCAGAGAACAGCAGAAATGGGTTCATTGTTCATACAGTGCACACAATTAATATTTTCAACATTTCAAATTACTTTTCTGTGTCCGCATTAGTCAGTACTAACCTTACTTGAGTTTCCCTCATCAATACATTCATACAAGATGAGTGTCAAGATTAGGCATGAACTCCCTCAGTAAAATGCTCTGGGAACAGGCACTGCTTCTCTAAGCGCAATACCTTTACACATCATGTCACAGAGATAGGAATGTGACAACTTTAATGTCTTCACTCAGTACTGCTCAGACTGCTAAGGAAAGCACAACAATACTAGTCTTCATTGCAGTTCTGATGACAGTCCAAATAAAATGTGTCAGTTTTCACCTTGGGCAGTGAACTGCAGTTCAGTGGTACTGAATGCTGCCAGTCAGCAGTCCGCAATGCCAAAATGGCATGCAAATGACACAAGAAAAAAATATATAGATCAAATAATTTTAATGTACATTTCACATGTTTAAGTTAATGTGTTATCTTGCAACAGAAACCTGTATGGATTTGAAACCTCAAACAAGGGTATTGAAAACAGTCTTTTTAAAAGTATTGACCAGAATTTCCACAGACAAAGACATATATTAGCAAGAAAAAAAAGAATTTACATGTACTGATAATGTGAAATTGTATCAAGTCACATTGAAAGTGCAACAGAAACAAGTTATGAAAGCTATCCTTTAACATTTGAAAGTGAATGTCTGGATGATTGGGATATTGTAAACAGTTAGAATATCCCTGTACCCGGATTTACTAATCTTCTGTGCAGGACTAGCATAGTCCTGCATGGAAGCGACCATTTAGGAGCAGGATGGCAGCGTGCCATGCATATTAATGATGAACGCTGCCTGAGCTCTTAAGCTTACATGGAGCATGTAAGAGTGCAGGGGGTGTATCTGAAAACAGTGCTCAGAGAATAAATACGACCCCACAATGAAGAACAGCAGAAAGGGTTATGCAATGAGTGAGACTGCTCATAGGTGACTGTATATCCCCACCAACAGTCCCCTTTGTGTATAACAGCAACAGAATATAGAAATAAAATGAAGAAACCCTTTTTTTTCTTTAAAAATCCAATTACAGCTAACTGTAGGTGCGCGGGTGTGCCCATCACTTAGCTACGGTTAAAGCAGCTTAAAAGGCTGAAGAGGATAACAAAGAATATATATGCAAATGAAGCAGCATAGCAATAGTGAAGTGGGCAGAGCATTTTCCTTATGAGCAGGCATTCCCAGTTCGAGTCCCACTGCAGCACATTCCATTTTACATGGCAAAGCACGTTATGACCAATATTTTTGTTGCATAACCCGCTAAATAATATATATTTATGAACTGGAGTACTGCAGTAAATGTACATCTGAGGTGTCAGTGTCATAATGAATAAGGCACTAGTAAGCAGGTGTAAGCACAAATAAGCAGTAGTAAGCATATTTAAGCATTAGTAAGCGGCCTTAAGCCCGTTTGCATGGCAGTAAGAAATGCCTACACTGGCCAAGCAATTCTAAAGCTAACTCTCTGTAAGGAGATGTAATGGCGGGTTAGCAGTGTTTACCATCAAGCAAACCCACTTACAACTGCTCAAAAGTGCCTTAATCACTGTGTATCCAACGGCCCTTGCTCTGCCCATTAACAAAATAAACAGCAATGCAGGTCTCTAATCCAGGACCCTATACACCATAGCTCCAGTAGTTATCCACCAAGCCATCACAGAAATGCACAAGAATGAGGTAGTAACAAACAAGTCCTCACCATAGTATAACCAACCTGAACCTGTGAAAGGCATTAGTATACAGTCATATGTGCCATAACCCACCACATAACATCAATATGTGAACTGGAGTACAGCAGTAAGCCCAGAAGTGAGGTGTAATTATAATAGAGTGTTGAAGTCCCCAATAAAACACAAGGACCCCACAGAGTGTACGTACACATTAATCAGGGATACTAGGCATACATATAAGGTGTAATGAATAATAACACAATGCCAAAAAGGCATTATAATGAAGGTATAATGTAAGCAACACTAAGCATTGCACAGGCCAGCTTAGGAGGTGTGGGCAATGTGTAGACTAGCTAACTCTTTGTGCCCAGTGGTATACCCCTTTAAACAATGCCAACCCTAGGTAAGCAGGTTTGTCCATAGCTTAGCCTTTTCAAAACCATCCAATCACGGAAAAGTGTGGGAAATCGGCCCTACTTAAACCCAAGAGGTGGGAATACATCTCATAAATGGTTGTAGCTTCCCCTTGCAGGCACTATGGCAGTAAGGGGAGAAGGAGTGTGGTTCCGGGTGCAGCACTGATGCATCCAGGAGTCCAAGGTCATGGCAGGACTCCTAGTTAAAGACCATGCACAGAGACTGCTGCAGGGCCAGTACCAGGGCTCCCAATATAAGGTGGAGGCCTGGGACCGTCTCTCCCATGACCTCACCAGTGCCACTGGCATACCCCAAACTGGTGACCAGGTCAGGCACCACTATGCCGACCTGAAGTGGCAAAAGGGGGACCTCTTGGCGGAGTGGCTCTAAGAGGCTAGAGCATCAGGGATGTTCCAGACGTGTGTAAATATCACCCCAGTATGTGTGTAATTATTGCCAGCTCAGGTATATCATTGATAGGTATGGCTCAATATTCCTCTTATGTCCCACACAGCTGCAATGGAGCAGGCTGTGAACCAGGAGGCCCACATCAGCCACCTGGCGAGGATGTGACGCGAGGCAGGTTAGTAATACTCATGCTTTTACTGTCATAGGAAATAAAAATAAAAGTAGTAGTAAATTAATTGCTAGTATAAAACCTATATTGTTCAAGGCAAGTACTGCATACACTAGAGAATATGGCAGGAACAGTCTCATATTGTTTGTATGTCAATAAAAGTGTAATATCCTGACAAAACAGGTCTAACTGCTGGACTGCATGTGTATATTCTGGTATCATATGGTAATGTAGATTTAAAATCATGTAATAGTACTGTTGTATTAAGCAGTGTTACCCACACCATGTACCATAAATTGAATGTGTAGGCATGCCTGTATATGACAGGTGTAATCCCCAGAGGCCATTTAGTACAACTGAAAGACACATAGACAGTAAACAGGGAAAATGCAGACAGCAAAAACTGAATAGCACATGCAACTGAGATGTGAACTGTTGTTTTTTTAGCACACACACAGCCAAGGTTTAAATCCCGCCAGTGGTAGTAGTCTGCATACAGAATCATATCCCACAACTGTACAGATATGTCCAGAATGTCTATTTAAGTGGCCTATATTTATTGCCTCTCAACCTGTCCCCCTGGGAAATCAGTGGGATGATCCCAGATGTATAGGCAGCAAACAGGAAATACAACTGATTGACACACATCTATGACAACAAACCTGGCACACTAGCAATGTGACTAAGAAGCCATGTATGTCCCATTTACACCCCAACTTGTTAAGCTGTGATCAGAGTGTGTACAGTAACATAGTGAGATGTATGTACATAATAGTAATGTGGAACCTGGTACTGTGTGGGGGAACATTCAGGTAGTGCTAATAAACATTCCTCCCACAGGTCTGTCAAATACCAATACCATGGCCAGAAATACAAGAATGATATGCAGTTGCTCTGAATAATGAGGTGTTACACATCACTGTCACCCACACTGTCCTGCAGCATATAACTGTCTAAGAAATCTGTATAAGAGTTTTGTTATGCAAGGTCAGAATGCATAAGCACAGGGGATTAATAAGGCAGAAAGGAGATTGGAGATATACAGCAATATCAATATAGCAGACACAACTGTGATGGACAGTGTTTAAGTTGTACAGACACAGCCATGATCTGAATCCTGGGAGTGGAATTATACTGCAAACAGATTCATACCCCACAACTGTACACATGAGGCCAGAATGTCCAGTATATGTGCCCATACCTGCTACCTGTCCACCTGCCCCCCTGATAAGTCTGTGAAATTATCCCAAATGTGTAGCCAGCAAACAGGGAATACAAGTGATTGTCAACCATCATGAAAACACACCTGTCACTGTAGCAACCCCCAAAACTGTTACGAGAATAATATTTCAAGTATGTCCTATCTACACTCCCATGTTGTCAAGCTGTGACCAGAGTGTGTACAGTAACAGAGTGAGATGTATGTGCATAATAGTAATGTGTAATTTGGAACTTTGTGTGGCAACAGTCAGGTAGTGCTAACAAACATTGCTCCCACAGGTATGTTGGATACGAACACTGTGCTGAGAAATACAGACCAATATAACCTGTACTGGTACTGTCCACCCTGGTACTGTAGGGGATTGTAAGTGTTACAGTTTCTCTGAATAATAAAGTATCACTGGTCACTGTCACCCACACTGTGCTACATAATATAACTGTGTAAGAAAGCATGTATATGTGTGTGTCAGGTCACTAAAGGTGGAAGAAGGAATATTCTAGATATGTCCAGGCACACCAGCATGTGGTCAACACATGGCCAGAGTCTGTGCAGAAAGAGTTGGATAGCATAGTGCAAAACATCAACCCGGAATCCAGGTGAATGTGTACAAATAGTCAGTGTTAACAAACATTCCCTCCATGGGTATATCAGGTAAAAGGTGTATACTGCAGGTAAAACCGGTTCATGTGTAATGATGACGACAGCCATATCAGTGGTCAAAATAAGGCTAAAGGGTAGTGTAGTAAGACTTGTAAGGTACAGATAACAGCACTGACTAGGAAAGTAATGTGGACTACAGGAATACACTACTTGTTAATTGACATCTTTCTCTCCCCCACCTTATCTCCAGCAATAATCAACATACCCACCCCAACTTCTATGTAATAACTCTGCTAATGTCCAGTTGATTCATAAATATTTTAATGGTTCCCATTCATGTTCCATACTGAACTATTCCAACATTGTTGGCATGGTGCCATCAACCTACCTGCATGCTGTTCTTATTACCACTGTGGTCCCATATATGCATGTGTTTGTTTGCTATGCAACTGTTCCGTATCTGGTATCTGGGTTAATGGGAATATCTATGCATGCTGTTATACCTAACCCTGGAATGTGTTGTCTATTACTAACCCATATATGATAATGAAATCTAAACACTATAGCATGCTTGGCACGGTCGGTCCCAGCGGACCCACCTGTCCCAACTCAGCTGGCCGTGGCACCAGGCACCAGCATGTCTGGGGCCCAATCCTGGACCTCCCTGTCTGTTGGTCCTGCACCACCTTTGGGTGGAACCGTCTCAGGGGATGGGGCTCACCCAGCAGCGGCCTTAGGTCAGCTGGTGCCCTAGGCAAAAGGGCTCCACACCACTCCCCACACCACCCAGGTGCCCCCAACCTGGTCTACCTACACCAAATAAATACTGGAAAAGCGCCCCTGCTACAGCGGTGCCCTAGGCGGCCGCCTAGTTGGCCTATGCCTAAGGCCGACCATGGGCTCACCCCCCCCGGGAGTGGGCACAGACAGGCACCTGTCACCCGTCACCAGGTTGGGATCGTGGTGTTTAGAGTGATCAATGAGCAGTTTGGTGATCTTTTATGCCAGCTCGAGGGCTGCATGTTGCAATTAGAGAGTCAGCCTGGCTCGGAGGCTCAGCCCCCAGCACAGCCACCTTCGGGCCTGTGAAGGTGCAGTGGTGACTGTCCATAGGTGGGGACCTCAGTACCACTTTTATCACCAGGCCTCCAATATCCCAACACCCCTCCCCATCAAGGTGTTTACCCCCACATGTGTCATATACCACCCCTGTATGTGTCTTGTGTGTCTTGTCTGTTAACCTAACCAACCTACCTCCCCAAATATACCTACTACCCCTCCCCAACATCCCACTCTCACCTGAAAAAAAGAAATAAAAGGGCAATCTGTTCCCACAAAAAAATCTCACCCTATACATAGCTGTCCATTTTGCACACGTGTCCACTGGACACATGTAATCCGGTCTAACTGGCATCACAACTTATTATTGTCCTCACCCTTCTCCAGGGGTTTGAGTGTCCAAATCTACCTCCAAATTCAGTGTATATGCACAGCTGTTGCTATAGAAGAAATGGACAGCTATGGACTTTCCCCTAAACCCTTCCTGCACATCCCTAGCTATTTTCCCTACTGTCTTTCCCCCTTTTTGCCCCTTTGTCACCACTTTCCTATCAACCCTTTTTTCTTTTCTTTTAAAGAAATGACCATGGGGTAAGCGGGAGTAAGTACTTTTAAGCAGTAGTAAGCGGGTCTAAGCCTGTTTGCGCCGGGGTAAGCAATGCCTACACTGGTTAAGCAATTTAGAAGCTGAGTATAAGAAACTGTAACTGGAAGTTAGCAGTGCTTACCGCTGCACAAACCCACTTACAGCTGCTTTAAAGTGCCGTAATCACTCTGTATCCAATGGCCCATGTTCTGCCCAGCAACAAAATAAACAGCCTCTGCAAGGCTCAAACCCAGGACTCTGCACACCCCAGACAAAGTGACTTACCACTAAGCCATGCCAGATATATGGAACCCTGCTGATTTCAAAAACATATCATCCAGCCCAATCATTAAACAGTACAGAGAATGTAGTCCAACATGTAGATGTATGTGTGTGTAAATATATTAATATCTAAACAGCTACAACATATCTATATATTATATATATATATATATATATATATATATATATATATATATATATGATTCATGCGAATGCCTACATCAAAACATATATATGTCTGCACCTATATGTCTACATATACACAGCAAGTTACATATATATATATGTAAGCAGATTACATATATGTAAGCAGATATATATCTATGTAGGTATATACAGACATAGTTATATATATATGTAAGCAGATATATATATATATATATATATATATATATATATATATATATATATATATATATATATACCCATATAGGTATATATGGACATACATGTGTAGATATTAATGGGAGATTAACTAAATCATATGTGTCCACATGCACCATTAATGGGGTTGAGAGACCCCAAATGATATACGTTTTGTACAAATAGGTATATCCCCCCACAGCCAGACATGTCCACCCTGCAATATACTACCAAGCGTTGCAAATACCATAACCAGGTCCTGACACGACACGGGCGCAAGATGTTAAGAGTACTACATCCCACTTGTATGATGTCAGGCTAGTATTGGTAACATATCATGCAGTACATATATACACACATACATATATATATATATATATATATATATATATATATATATATATATATATATATAGATATACATATACATGTGACTACACATAGACATGACATGCAGAGATATGTACAATAAGATACTTATGTAGTAGGCGCACACAATATGGAACAGCCACTATGCCTACAGTTAACACACTAACAACTGGACACTGGATGAGCCACCCATAAAAATGACATTCAGTGCCTTCAACATATACCCACAGAGAGGTCATAGGATAAAACACCACACACAGGTTTGCAGAAATGGAAAAACTTTATTTGTGTACTGTTACAGTTTTATATGCCATGTCATATAGCTGTTCAGACACTGACATCCATATAAACAGAGTAATGCAACAGTGAAACAGTTATACTAATACAGTAGTCTGGAAAGGTTCACATCTGTTGCTGTCCAGGCCAAGCCCTCCAAATTGTACAATAGTGAAGACAAACTGGGCCACAGGATACCACACAATCAACAGTAAATGATGCAGGTGTATAGTCCAGCAGCCTCTATCTACACTCTGTACACAATCACTAGGTGGTAAAGACTTCAGTTGACCAAATGGGTTGTAACTGTTACATAACAAGGCATAACTGACACCATCACGGGCACACTGGCAAACAGAGCAGTATGTATGGTAGGAGACAGTAGGCCTGCAGTAACCCACTTTATGTAAATAATGTCAAGATAGGTGAAATGTATGGTACTGTACATCCAGATACCTTAAGGCAGCTCATCCCTGATACCCCTCACATTTTGTAACAGCCTAGGTTATGTATGGTGCATCCCCCCAGACTCAATAATACAGGGCCATATACTACTGTTACATACACTGGCCTCTGGAGTGCATTTGGGCACACATGTACTGTGTAGGTGAAGGCCACACATATATGGCCCCAGCCCCACAGTAGGTGTGGGGGATACAACAGCAGTGGACTGCTGGCAGGAATGGCAGTGCGGTATACGTATATGTGCATATGTATCACTATCTGTATATGTGTAGACATATGATGCTCTGTATATGTATATATCTGGGTGTGTGTATATGCATATCTATGTACATATACACACCCATCTATATATGTCGATATGTACATGTGTAATTATCCATATAGATATCTGGATAATCATATGTACATATATATTCACCATATGTCCTGAATATGGGGTGTAGTCCTACCTCAGCCCCTATAGTCCCAACTTCATAGTGCAAGGGGATGTCAGGTATGTATAGCAGGTATATTAGTAGACTATTGCTACTGTAATAGGGATTGTCGTCACAGACATTGTGTGTGTGGGAGGTCACATCTGCTTTTCACATGTGCACCATTGGCTATTGACAGACATCCTAAGGACATCATAGTACAGTACCGCTGCAAGCATATAATGCTCCTGTGGATTACAGCAGTGATATTGGCCAATAGATGTGGACATTCTGACACTCTGTGCAGTCCAGAGGTGTACACAGAACCCATTAGCGCAGAGCATGTGGACCAAGCCCGACAATATAGATGTTAACAGCCATATAGATGGGTATAACACATAACGACTGGTATACATTTGCCCCCATAGGTTATGCATTCACACACCCCTGTCTGTCCTGACACATAATAACTGCTGGTACAGAGGTGCCATGGTCACATACTACCTACTAGATATTGACATACATCTGTACAGCATCCCGCCGCTCTGTCTGACATACAAGTATCTGGACATGACATCTCACTGGGTAAGTACACTAAGCTGCTAGGCATGTAACAAAGCACTGTGCAGTCTACAGGCAGACTGGCTCAATACTGGCCTACATCTCCTATGGGGGATTGCACATGTACCTGCATATATAGCAGGGTCTGCAGGTATGTCACAGCACAGGGTAAGATACACCTGTGGGAAAGTGCATAACCACAGCCGATGTGAACACAGCCACAGCCACATATGATAAGCTAGCATAATATTACAGTATATGGACTATCTGTCCAACACCATCCTCATATGTGCCACTCACACACTAACCCTACATATACTGGGCTGCTACATAGTGTGGCCTGATGCCTGTCTGTGGTATGGGACATGTGTGTGTATGGCCCTACAAACATGTAAGTCTATACGTTAACATACAGTGGAGCAGCATGTTACATCAGATAGGACAGGACCTAGAACAATGACATCTACCACAGTCTGTACACAGGCCAAGGTACATATTAACAATGCACATGCTATCGACATTTACCATAACTACACAGACCTCAGCACTGTACAAACAACCACAGAATGTCCAGGTTATGTCATCAAATATAACCCCTACTGTACATAACATGTGTAGCAGTCTGATATCAAACTGGCTTGTTATCAGATATGATGACATTAATCATGGTGTACAGCACATATGCACCTCTTAATGCATGACAAATGAACAAAGGTTGACAGAGTTGTAGCTGGAAGCACATACACAGGGCCAGTATTGACATGTTGCTGTGATAATATCATGCATTTACTGTTGTAACAGGGTTTGTCGCAACATATGTCCTATGAGGGATATGAAGTCAGTAACTGTCACGGCTTTCACCATCTACAGACTGCAATCCTCACACTATCTTCTGCAGTTCACATATACGTGCTTTGTGGGTAACACATGAAACCAAAGGCACCACACACTGCCCAGTCTGCAGATGACCCTACAGATGGGGAGTCCTCATAAACATAGAACTGACATGGCAGGTATTAATACATCTAGGAAAGCCATATCTGCACACACCCTGTTAAACCAACATTACTCTGAATGCAGTATAGCAGCACTTGCAGTCTGTAGTCAGGTCAGGTGCATCCCCTTCCTGTGTGTTGACCGGTTTCCACAGTGTATGTTTTCAAAGGTAAATCACCAATCCATCTGACATGCTTGCCAAACAACAGATTGAGTTCCTGCTCACAGTGAATGAAAAGGCCCAGCACCAACATGATGTTCCTAGATATTGGAGTGTGTTTCCATGCAATTGGATATGGGAATGTTACCACAGATGTTCCACATGCAATCAGCTAGGGGAGGGCTGCAATTCATGCAGTGGCCATTAGCTGATCATGAGTATTACCTAAAATACACATGCTGCTGCCTAAGCAAAGCAGGTGTAGGTCTCCACATCCACCAGTGAGGGAGTGAGAGAGGCAGAGGCAAAGACAAGTCAGTGAGGGGTGGGAGAGTAAAACTTATGCATGTTTGTGTCACACACCTACCAGACAGGGTATCAAACCCCTGACAACTATGCAGTTCTACCACAACTCTATGCAGTTATTGAATGTACCACATAGGTTACTTTTTGTGGAGCCCTCAGAACATATATGTGATGGTGAGTGACATCTGCAACAGGGATATGGTAGCTATATGTTAGGCAAAGTACACGTGCCTGTCCGCATGAACAGGTACCAGCATCAACACAACCACACTCTCACAGGGACACACACACATTGACACACTTGGCAGGGCCAGGATTACAACTCATCACCAGTGAAATTGCCACAACACATTACTGTGCAGGTATCACATGCACCAAATGGGTCATATGGAGGTTATATGGACAAAGGGTATTGGGAAGTGTCTGACATCAGACAGCATGCTTCAGTATGCCAATGGGGATTGTAATGAGTATGGATGTGATCACACACATCATACAACACACACACTAACACACAGGGTGCCAGTACTCACATGCATGGGTGCATTTCTGCACGGATGTGTGGTGGTCGAATGTGCCAGATGGTTATACAAGGCTATGTGATGGGTATACCTTGGCATCAGGCCACATGACAATGGTCTGCATTGTGGCTTAGGGCTGTAGTTTCTGCATTTGCCCACACAGGTGGGTATTGTATCCCCCCATCCAGTCACCTGGGTGACTATTGTGTGTGGCCAGTGCTGTGCATTGCTTGCCATGTATGTGTTCCTTAGTCCATGACATGGATGGTGTCTGGGATGTGCACACCTCCCACATGCATGTACAGTGACATGTGGAACTGTACCTGAGGTGTCTGGCCTATGTTGTGTGCACAGATTATCATCAGATGTACCAGTCTTGGCCACCTATGGCGGGAACTGATAATGGACAGTAGGCTTACCCTACACCTACATTGATAGCATGTTAACAGCATTCCCTGGTGTCAATGGAATCTGTCCATACATGGTATGTCCTTTGTGGGTTACATGTGATGGCACCACAGGTGTTGCAGGTGTCCAGTGGGGAACATGGGGAAGGTTCACTGTCTGCATGTACGTGCCTATTGTTTAGATGGACAGGGTGCCATGCCCTCTGTAGCCCACTGCAATCACTCCATAGTTACTATCAGTGGCCAACATGCAGTGTACTACCCACATATTGGCTGTTGCCTAGGCATATGTGTGTGTGTGTGTGTGTGTGTGTGTGTGTGTGTGTGTGTGTGTGTGTGTGTGTGTGTGTGTATGAGACATGGGTTGAGAGTGTGCTCTGGGTAATACTGGGGGTGCTAACTGTGATTACCTGGCCTTGATGTCACATGTATGGGTATGGATTTGCACCCCAGCCTCTCGCCTATTTCACATCTGTTATCCCTGTATGGTGAACATTGTGATATACTAGGGCCACCATATAAGAAATTTGCAAAACCCACGCCACATTGGGCTCAGGTGTCACACACACGCAAATACACACCTGTTATGTCTGGGAGTAGATCCCCTACCTAACTAGTTGATCACTGTGCAGCACTACACACACTTGGAGATTACTGGAGTGCTTTTTCCCCAGTGGTGTATATCACATTGGATGACATCATCAGGATTGCCAAAGTAGGACATTTGAAATGTAGTGAGTGTGGCTAGGCTAAAATGCATTACTCCCTACACAGACATTAAACACACACAAAACATCCACAACTGATATGTGTGGGTATAGAACCCCTAACATAGATTTATATCACACTACAGCAGGGAGCTGTTATAGGACGCACCACAGGGATGACTAGAAGACTCTTTCCCCAAAGGTGTATTTCACAATGAATGACATCAGCAGGATTGCCAAAATAGGGCATTTGAAATGTACTGAGTGTGACTAGCCTAAAATGCATTGCTCCCTACACAGACATTGAAACACACACAAAACATCCAGAACTGCCATGGGTGGGAATAGAACCCTACCAGAGTTCTACATCACACTACAGCAGTACATAGTTATGGCACATGCTATGGGGATTACTGGGCTACAACCTACACAGAGGTGTATTTATAGGTGGATGACATCAGCAGCCTTGCCAAAGTTGAGCATCTGATTTGTAGGGAGCATGACTACCCTAAAAAGCATTGCTCTCAATACAGACAAACACACTTGCCAAGTCTGGGATAAGAACACCTACCTAACTAATGTATCCCACTACAGCAGTATGCAGTTATAGAAGGCACTACAGAGATTACTGGGCTGCAACCTTCACAGAGGTGTATTTCTAGGTGGATGACATCAACAGCCTTGCCAAAGTTGAGCATTTGAATTGTAGGGAGTGAGACTACCCTAAAAAGCATTGCTCTCTACACAGAGATCCAACAGACACACACACACTTGCTAAGTCTGGGAATAGAACAACTACCTAACTAATTTATCACACTGCAGAGTCCAACAGGCACATGCACACTTGCTAAGTCTGGGATTAGAATAACTACCTAACTAATTTATCACACTACAACAGTACGCATTCACAGGATGTGCTACGGAGATTACTGGGATACAACCTTCCCAGAGGTATATTTCTAGGTGGATGACATCAGAAGCCTTACCAAAGTAGTGCATTTCAATTATAGGGAGTGTGACTACCCTAAAAAGCATTGCTCTCTACACAGACAGACACACACAAGCACACACACACACACACACACACACACACACACACACAGACAGACACACACAAGCACACACACACTTTCCAAGTTTTGGATTACAACTCCTACCTAACTAGTTTATCACACTACATCAGTACGCAGTTATGGAATGCACCACGAAAATTATTGGGCTACAACTCTCCCAAAGGTGTATTTCACAGTGGATGGCCTCATCAGGCTTTTCATAGTAGGGCTATGGGGAGGACAGTGTGTGTGCATGGGCCATGAACCATTCATCTAAAGGTTGACACACCACATGTGGGTACACACAGGGTCATATTTCACAGGTATGTGTATGCAGATGCTAGATGACACCTTCCTTATGCAGTCATGTGGCACAGCTAGCACGTACACCAGATAGTCTGTACTGCTGACAGATACCGGTGGATAGTATCTACAGTGAGTGACATCTGAACCTCATGTGGGTGTGGCCCTTTGGCTGTGTGCTGGGTGGGACAGGCCTGGATGGCTCCTTGCCACAGTCACCCTCTTCCACACATCTATGTTTGTCTACCTTTGGCTTATTATAGTGTGTTGCCCTTAGATATATGTCTGTATTCCTGTCCACTGTGTGTGCAAAGCATGTGTGGTGCATACTGAGGAGTGTCTGCACTAACATCTGTGACTGCCAGTAATGTCTGGTCCACTGGTGTTTGCAGACAGGACCTTCATGTGTAAGTGTGTGAGCATGCCCAGTATGCCATTCTGCACTGAATGTGTGGATCAAGTCCAGGTAGTCTGTAATGCAGTGCTGACCTATGTGTTGTACACCTACAGGTAGCATACTGTTTCTGCAGGGTATCCATCGATCACATGGCATTGACTGTTACTACATTTCTACATGGGATGGTGGCACATGTGACTATTTATACATTTCTACACAGGATTGGGGGGCACACCTGACTGTTACTACATTTCTACACAGGCTTTGGGGGCACACCTGACAGTTACTGCATTGCTATGTAGGATGGGGGGCACACCTAACTATTTCTACATGTCTACACAGGATTGTGGGGCACACCTGCCTGTTACTACATGTCTACGTAGAATGGGGGGCACACCTGACACTTGTACACATTTGCTATGACTGGACTGGTATGTCAGGTACTCCATTTCATTCTGTAGTCTTACCTATCATGCTGCCACTGTGGTGGTGGTGCTGCGGTAGCATTGTCACCTCACAGTAAGACATTGTCCTGTTCAATTCTCAGCTAGAGCGTCTTCTGTGTGGAGACATGCATGAATGGGCGTACCTTCATTGAAGGTTGTGCATCAGAGCTGGCAACTCGGCACATAAAAATCTACTGCCAATCATTAGCGGACAGGAGTTCCACTGTGGGGACCCCTAACCAGGAAAAGCCGAAAGACACAACAACCTATCATGCTGCCTAAAGGCATACCAGTGTACTACAGATCTTAGCTTATATTTACCTACATATTCATTTCAGACTTCCTACCTTTCAGAACTGACATCCCACTGTCAGACCTGCTGTCATCTGTCTGTGAAGGCCTGGGGGGGAGGTTACCCATAGGCATCATTTAGAGGCCATAGCACAGCTTTTGTTTGTGTTTATCTACACCTGTCCTGCTGGCTGTGACTGTTTTTAGGTATGTGAACCCCCCTAATTGGCATGTGTGAGTCACTTACCTTGTGGGTGTCCCAGTATTGAGGGTGGTGCTGCAGGGCTGCCTATGTCAGATGCACATAGTACACTCCCTACACAAGGTTGAGCACAGGTAGTGTAATGCTCGGCATCCCTTTTACTGTACGTGAGAGTCAGAGATAGTTGTCATTCCCTCGGTCCCTCCTGTGTCAGTGTATGCGCTATGCATTGCCTCTTTGCCAAGGCCAGGGCATACTGGCCATGCCTCCTTCTGCCTACTGGGGCAGGCTCAGGTTGTTCCTCCTCCGAGTCACTCTATGTCTGTGCAGGCCTTGGCAATGGTGGGGGGCTGTGTGGCCATGCCCCATGCTGTTCCTGCTGCAGCTGTTTCCGCAGGATCATATTGTGTAGCATGGCACATACAAGGACAATTTGGGTGCATGTAGCTGGTGAGTACTGCAAGGCTCCACCGGATGTGTCCAGGCACTGGAACCATGACTTGAGCATCCCAACCACACACTCTACTATAATTCTGGTCTGTGCATGTGCCTCATTATGGAGTTCTTGTTCGGGTGTTTGTACATTTCTGATGGGTGTCATCAGCCATGGCTCCAGTGCATATCCATCATCTCCCACTAGGTGACCGTTGGGGATGTGCCCAATGGAAAATCTCTGGTACAGCTGCATCAGATGCAAGATGTGGGAATCATGATAGCTTCCAGGGCAGCCAGTACACGCATTCATTATTGTGCCCTGGGCATCTCACATGACCTGGCAGTTGATGGAGGGGAAGCCCTTGCGGTTGATGTAGACCCTACCCTGCTCACTGGGTGGTGTTTTGATGCATATGTGTGTGCAGTCTATAGCACCCACTACCTCAGGGTATTCTGCTATTTGGTGGAACAGTAGCATATTAATGGCCAATGCCTCACGGGTGTTGGGGAAATATACTTGATCACAGACATGTGCTGACATGGCATCCAGGAACTGGTGAAGTACCCTGGATGCTGATCCCTGTGAGATCCCCATCATATCCCCAGTTGGCCTTTGGAAGGTTCCTACAGTTAGTATTCTTAGGCCTACACATACCTTGGTATCCACTGGGATGGGTTCCCCTCTGTTAGTTCTGTGTGTGATGTGTGGCCAGCACAGCTCAACAATTTGCTGTAGGAGGTTCCTGTCCACCCTATAGTGCTCCACTATCTCCAGCTCATGTAGCCCCTGGTAGGTTACCCTGGGTCTGCACACTCCATCTCCTCACTGTGGGTTGGTCGACAGCATTCACATCCTCACTACCCCAACCTCTTCCACAAGTTATTGTATGATAGCTATTGCAGCCCCTATCATTTTGCTGTTGTGAGTGTTAAAAGTTCCCCGCTTGTTTACACCAATGGTGTAGAGTGTGGGAAAACCAGAGGGGAAGGTGTTTGCATAGTTTATAGTAGTGTTCTGAGCTGGGCTGGTCTGCTGCCTGTTTAATTGGCTGATTCTGATACATTTCACCTGCCAGCTATGCTTGTTCTCCTTGCTTACCTTCCTACTGCTGTTTTCCCTTCCCATTGTCTTCCTGTTTAAGCCCGAGGGCGTGCCACGCAAACAGAGTGCACAAATGTGCACACTGCTGCTATTTCCTGGTTTAACTTTTTTTTCTGTCTTTAAAACCCAGTGCATAGCACAAACACCTGCTTAGGCATTGTAAAGAGTGCTAGGCAGGTTTAGACACACCCCCTAGCTTAGCTGTGCTACGTTAGCAGCAAACCCGAGACACATGGCTCCAATCTGCTTACAGTATGCCTGACACACCCCCACATGATGTCACCTAACTCCTAGGCTTGCACCAAGCTATTCCTACTCTTACACTCTTGGGACCTGACTCACATGTTGGGAAAAACTGGGATTCACTATCCTTCCCCTCATTTATGTTCATGTTAGGAAGATTCTTTTGTAATTTAAACATGTTAACAAATGTAAAATAAATAAATAAATAATTTGCATAGGATTGCCTGCTAATGTATAGTTACATGTCTCACACTGGTCTCACACTGAGCCTCCCTCCTTAGCAACCACTACTCACTGGGCATGTTGTCTTCTGCCTGCTTTTGACTTGCATGGAAGAATACTGATTTTAGTTAGAATGCTTAATTTAGGTTTATTTTGTTATTTTTCCCCGATCCCGCTTGCACGCTGCTGCCCTACGCTTAAACAGCAGAGATCGGCTAAAAAGAAAAAGTTGATTATTTTATTTTTTTCACTGTTTGTAATGCCAATGGCCTTATACTTGGCCATTGGCATGGTTACTATATTTTATGCAGCCTTTATTTGGAGCTGTCAGAGCTCTGTTTTGGATTTTGCTGATATGTACCTGGTTGCTAAATGAGCACATTTCTGCAGATTGCACTAGTCCTGCATGGCCAGTTGCAAGCTTCCTGTATTGCTAAATCACATCATTTGCACAGATTTC
Organism: Protopterus annectens; assembly: GCF_019279795.1. Lineage (NCBI taxonomy): Eukaryota > Metazoa > Chordata > Ceratodontiformes > Protopteridae > Protopterus > Protopterus annectens. The sequence goes on along the minus strand of NC_056737.1, from coordinate 155,502,999 downwards.
TCCTGCAGATGGGGTGATTTGCATACAGAGGTTTAGTCTGTGCAGGATTAGTGCAGGAGTGCTCATGCACACCCCTGCAGGCTGATCCTGGATCGCACAGCAGACATATTACCTGCTGGAGCTCCTGCACCAATCTTGCATGCTGTGCAAGCTATAAAAAATCCAGGGGAAAGACTGCAAACTCTGCAGTAGTATCCCTTTCTTTTTCTATAGTGCATCATTCCATTTTCTATGCTTTTATAATATCAAGTCTCTCTCTGTTTGATTGTGACATGTTATGTTTATTGACGCTTAAAGTACTCCCTTTAATATGAATAACATTTTTTCACAAGGGGTGTAATTGTGGTCATTAAAGAAAGCATTTGAATGTTAGGACTGTTGCTCTCCTAAATCGCTTAATGTACTTTCAGACTTTTTGGTAAGTCTCTTCTCCCTGACACACCCTCAGCAGATGTTCATCAAAGAAGGGAGATTATGAAAGCTGATTGTTCCTGTAGTCAGAGTAAGCACAGACACCTGCAAGCCATTAACAGAGAACACTTTTGCAATGCTAGTGAGTGTGCATATAATCGTGTATGCCCTTACACCATGTTTACATTCCCTACACTAAGTGTAGATTATGGTATTCAGGAATGCTAATGATTTAATGCCTCAATTACATACTCACAGTGCACACAAGCCTGACTCTGAAGGTAATCATGTAGCTAATGCCCTTGTATCATACTGGTAAGACTGTTTTGAGCCACAGAGCTCGATACTGCTAGAAAAACAAAACTTACGGTGAATTGTCTATTTTCTACAGTGCTATATTGTCAATATATGTTGCTATTTCTTATGTAATTCTTTTAAACATTAAAGGGTGAATCATAATGACTGCCAAAAAACAGTTTTATTATCTCACTTTTTTTTCTTTTATTCCTTTCTTTTGGTATAGCCACGTTTGCATTACTAAAAGTATTCTACTAAATGCTACATGACAATAGTTTGTATGTCATTTGCTTGTCACACAGTTATTGCAGGTAACTGTATCTTAACTATGCAGGAAATTCTGGCATTTTTATCTGTGTTAGCAGTAAAAGAAAAATGTGTTCTGTTCGTACATTTCTACCTGACTGACATTCAGAGCAGAGGATATAGCAGTTGTGATAGTTTTGTGTTACATTTCTAATTCCAAAAGTGGAAAAAAGGAAAATAATAGACCAACAAACTAAAAATAAATGTAAAAACGTGTTGAAGGAGGCCAACCAAGTGGTCTAATAAAACAACAGATAAACACTGCTGTTTTATTAGACTTTACATGGTTGGCCTCCTTCAACAACTTTTTATGTTTATTTTTACATTTCTAATTGTTAGTTTTATTGCTGCAATGTATTACACAGTTAAAGTTGTGTTATCTAGATTGCAGAAGTGTTATAAGATCTGTGCTGATAATTGCATTTTAAACATAGTTATTTTGTTGCTGTGGGGGATGGGTCCTAACTTGGGTGTAGTCATAGTGACCACTTAACATGTTTAAATAGTTTGTGTGCATATTGGGTACATACAGTCACACATAATTGGACTCAGAGATATCCTGTTTGAGTATTATATATGTATTTATATTTGTCTTTTTTCTAATAGATCTCATACAGGTATATGGCACCCAAGAAGAAATCTGTATCCCACAAGCCACCATATACTGATGGAGAAAATGAGTCCATTATCCAGGCCTTATGTCACCTTGGAGCTTTTCTGTTAGAGAGAGGTAGAGGTGACCAATCTGCCGAAGACAGGATATAACAGCAGTTGGTCGATGACATTGATGCTGTCAGACGGCATGTGAGAACCTACTCCCAGATACCACACAGGCAAGTGACATGATAACCCGTGCCTGATATAGGGCTGCTGGTAGTTGCTGCATGGCTCTTGCTCTGTTCTGTGGGGATCCTGGGAAACAGATATGCTGCCTTGCATGTAGTAGTATTGTATTTAAAAACTGATCTACGGTTCTAGATGTTGATTCCTGTGACACTGCTAATATATCTTCTGTAGGTGTTTGGAATTAGCATTAGTTAGTATACTTAATGCTAAACATACATTTGTTTCTAGTGATTGGGTTCTCCATGATTTCCATAGGGCGTGAAGTGGGATAGCAGAGGTTGCATATTTTCTCCACTCTTTCCCTGTCCACCCTGTATCTCTCAACAATTTCTGTGTCATGCAGCTCATGATAACTCAAATGGGGTCTAAACACCCTTTTTCTTGTCTGAGGTCTGGCAGCTGCAGCAACACCCTGATTAAAAGCCTGTTGCATATAGAGTATAATAAGTGAAGCATCAACACCTAAATTGTCTTTTTTTAAGTGCAATTGTGCCTGTATTCCAAAGAGTTTGGTAAATGTGGCAAAAGCCTATACTGAGTGTACACGATTGCTTTAGAAGTGCTGAATAGCTCCGCCATGTTGCATTGTTTTATAAGTGCTGAATAGCTCCGCCATGTTGCATTGGTTAATTAGCAGGCACTTCAGCTCTTTATGCTTCCATTAATGTACTCTGGTGTTTATTGTGTTTGGCAGCTCTAATGCTGGCAGTGCAGTGCATCCTCAACACAATCGCTACATTTACTATAGCTGTTAATGAATCTGGCAAATTGTCTTTGAATCCCTGCACTCTTCACATAGCCATGAATTACTGCTTCAGTATATGGTATTTATCTAGTAATTCCAGCATAGAATTGTAGTTTACTGGGTTTCCAGATGCATTTTTAATAAATATGAGTTTCAAGGGTAAAGAAGTTCAGTTTTGCTCAAGCTAAAGTCTGTTTTCAGAGTTTTTTTTTTAGCATGTGACTGTCAATATTTTTGCTATAAACAAAACTGTGTGATCACTGTAAAAGTAAAGAAGAGAATAGTAAGCACATTGAGTGGTTTGAACAGTGTCTTATGGTGCTTGGGAAGAGACAGCTAAGTAATGGACATTGGTTTGGCTTGGAAGGGCCTGGTCCATTACACTACCTAGGTCCCCATTTGACTATGATCTGGCTCTGCGTTCAATTAGCATTCCTAGCCATTAATGAATGTACCATAGTACTGTTTATTAAACAACCAAGCATATTATTTGGTTGCATGGAGGAATTATTTTTAGTCTTGGAGAGTACCTTGGTCTTCAGTGATGATGGGAAGGGAGGGGTCTGAGAGATTCAGGGATAGGTGGGCTTGTCATGCAACTGTGTGTAACTGGCTGCACTTCTGTGTAACATTATTCACACTGATAGGGTTAAGGAGAGGTTAGTGGTATTAAGACAGGCAGGGACCAACATGCCTGCATCTAAACAGTGCATGTTGCAACACCACTGCTCTATTTGCAGCAGTGTGCAAACAAAGGAAATGTATGTAGCACACTGACAGATGCTGAAAAAAAATCAAATAAGCACACTGGCCAATAGCCAACCAGAAATCTAGAAATGGCTGGGTTACCTCTCTATCCTCAGTAGGGCAAACAGGAATAAATTCTTCTTAAAAGAACAAAAATCATGAACAATTATAACAGTAAACTCAACAGAAAACAGAAAAACATTTATCCCAGATTTTGCATTGATGGTATTTTAGTCAATAAGATATAATCAGGTCTAATTCAGTGGAATAAGTCGCTATCTAGAGCCTAGCAACTCAATGTGTAGCAGCTTGTAACAAATTAGCACTAGGCTGTTTATTGCAACTCCGACAAAAGCTGATAAAATTCAAACAAGTGTATCTTATGAATGATAATAAACTGGTTGACATCTCGGATACTTAGCAGTGCAGCTATATATTTAAAGCTACCTACAACTAACATAAAACCTATTTTAACAAACTCTCTTGAACCTATTATGAACCATGGTAATGTGGTCTCTATGATCACTGTTAAAGTTATGCTTCTTTTGTAGTCTTATCATCAAGTTCATGAAGCAAATCAAACATTACATGTTTATTGCAAAATATAATAGTGTAATACAACTAAACTGCTGAATGCAGTTAAATGAATAGCGACAATCCACAATACCAACAATTAAACAATTAACAGCTATGCATTCAGTTATTGCAGTACATACACACGCCTTTATAGCATTAATCTTGCATACTTCTCAACTGTCTAGAATTTCTTGGAAAGTCTAGGTTTTACTTAATTTTTTTGGTCTCTGCATCATAAAATGTGTGATTTTCTGGCAAATCATTGATGACTAATGACAATAAATAATGAAAGACATTTGAGTTTCAGACATCTTATCCTTCAGAAAATATTTGCTGACACAAATCCTGTTATTCTAGAAACTTTCTAAGTTTATAAGAACAATATTTAAAATCTGATCGAATTATTTTTGGCTTTGTCCAGAATTATTGTATTAAGAGGTTGTGAGGTATGTTTGTGGCATAAATACTGTGCTAGAAAATAATGATAATTCCAAACAGTTCTATATTTTGGGGAATCCTACCCTTACCCACATAACAAAATCCCACTAAATAGAGTGTTATGTTACCACAACCACACTAAAGCTGTGAGCTAAATGTGTAACATCTACCCCTTAGAATCAAGCATTACACATTCTTGGTACCATTACAGTGCTAAAGTTGTGAGAACATAGTACCACAAACTCTCTTGCTCTAGCTGTACATACAACAGCTCTCATATCTAAGTTTAATGTATTTTCTTAAAAAAGAGTTCCACTTATCATGTGCTGCTAACATGGGCGCTTTCCATTCAGAAGCTGCATACAATCCGGTCAGCACAAACTGATGTAATACCTAAAAACAGTTACAATTTTGTAATATTACTATTGTTTCCTTTATAGCCAAAGTGATATTAGGCTGTTTTATGATTATGCACGATTGCACTCTTATATTAGCTATAAAGATAGAATATTTCTTCTGCACAAGTCTCTGCTTCCTTTTGGCTATCTCTCAGATGTTCTTTGCTCTTTCACTTCAGACAATTCTTACTCTGAGCTCATCAGTGTCTTTTTTCTTAAATTTCATGTTATGCTTTTATATTTCTGTATAATAATTCACTTGACTTCATCATTCATTGTCAGTATATAATGGTTTTGCTGTTTGTGTAATTTGTAAATCTTGTTCTGAACTGGTCTTTGTTCTTGACTACACAAATTGGGTCATGGCTGAAAAGGATTCTTGGGTGACTTCACTTACCTGGTTAACAAATATAAAATAAATAAATAAATGGATACAGACTGCAAGCAGCCAGCTTTATTGTCAGTAAAGAACATCAGACCTCATGATGTGCATGTAGGAGTACTAAAACAGGCTAAAGGTGCCTGTATTAGCATTTAGTAACAACACTGTGGATCATTTCCAATATGTCTTCTAATGGTCTTAGCATTTCATAATATTATTCCTTATTGACTAAAGTGTTTTTACAACTACACACATTTTTGCATTTATATATATATATGTATTTTTGTTTTTCAATGTTTATGGTATTTTGGTATTTGGTGTGTGTTTTCTCTAGTCATTACTACTACTTTTTACTTGTAAACTATAAAAAAAAAACAAAGCTGAAGTGATGAGTTTAGATTGCTGTAATTAGTATTTTTAGCAGTTTGTTGAACAGCAATTTTAGTGGAGGGGAGGGGGAGAGGTGAGCAATTCAAGAGAAAGGGAAGAAAAAGTAATCATAGGCATATATATATTCCATCCCACCTTTTTTTCCCCTTCCTGATAGTTCCTAAGCATGCATATTCGGTTATTGTATTATTGTCTATATACTCTGTTCTTCCTTTTTATGTTTGCTGTTTTAAAGTGTTGCAGTAAAAAGGTAAAAAGTAAAGTCTGTTTTTAAAAGTCTGGGGTACATACACAAAACTAAACTGTTAAACTCCAATTCTATTTATAATATCATTTCTGCTATACCACACATAGCTGCACAGCCTCCACTGTGTTACATACAGGTGTGTAGTTCTCTTCAGCTGTCAGCCTGTGGTGACCTTGCATGCCAGTTAATTATAATATGGAAAGACTCTGACAAGTCTTATATGACAAGCAAAGTTAAGGTAGTGCCAGCACACTAAAGTCCTCTTTCACACAGTGTTTTTTATGAATATGAGCATATGATAGCAAGCATTCCTCACATATTAAAAACTTTACTTTATAATGCAGATATGTGCTCATCTAGTAGAAAAGTAGTAGTTAGTTGTCAGGCTATTAGCTGAAGATGTCTCTCTAGTAAAAGTCCCTACATACAGTATGATCATTGTATTTTGATAAGTAAAGTAAGTAACCCTTTTACTATTCCTATGCATCACTATTATGATGAATAATCATGAAAAAATCATATTGGTGCAAATAGCATTTTCAAGGATGGTGTGGCAAATAACATCCATCCATTATAGCTGTTGTCTCTTTTGTCAAAAAGCAGATTATATACATCATCCTCTTTTGAAGAAAATGAAATGACAGAAGAATCCTGTGAATGTCAGTATCTTCTTATTGTTCGCTTCAGACCACCTAGTGTCCTTGAGGAAACAACTGCTGTTCCTATGCTGAAACTTCTTAAAGGGATGCCAATTACTTTGACCTCTATCCTGGACAGTTAGCTTACAAGATGACTTAATCACAGAAGCATGAAAAAATGGTACACCAATAAAGATTTATTCCCACAAAATATTTTTTCAAACACAACTTGCATACTTACTTTCAGAGGGATGAATTCACAATATGGGATAAAATACATAGAGGGAGGAGGGTTTAAAGAAGGCAAATGAGCTATGCTATGTAATGTTTGCAACTGGGAGCATCTCAGCATAGTGTTTTAATATGTAATGCTTGTAACTAGTGTTGTGTTGATTGTTTTTTTGTTTTCAATAAAATAAATGTATAAATGCCTTTCTAGTGAGTGTTATGGTTATAAAGATAATTTATGTAGTGCTGCTTAGGTTATGTAATATATAACAATGTAATGTGAAGTATAATGTGTGTGTAAATGTGAACTTGTAATGTTTGTTTTATATTTTTATATAAAAAAAAGTTGCTGATGTCACAAGTGAAATTCATTAAAGGTGGCATGCAAGAAAAGATCAATAAATGAGAACTGTACACCTGCTGCAAACAGCAAGTACTATGGTAACCATATCCTCCTGTTACTGCAGATTTGTTATCTTTGTAAATGAAATTACTACTACATTTACCGCCTATACATAACAGATAACATCGATAGATAGACTAGAATGAACTTAAATATGAGACTAAGAGGGAACAGTCACTGCTACTCTTTACTATAGGATGGGGGATCAGTGACATGCTATAAGATGGCATTGAATAGGAAGGAGGCTGAATACATTTAGCTAACTGTTACACTGAGGAGGAAGGAGTAGAGGCATTGTGAATTTCTCTAGTTTTGTGGGAATGAAGTTGATGCAGGTAGTCGACCAATGGCAAGGAGGAAGAAGTGAAACACTCAAGACAAACAATTTGTCTGGGTCATTAGTAGTATCTACCTAAAGTGAAAAAGGGCACTTATTATTATTATTATTATTATTATTATTATTATTATTATTATTTTGGGACTGGAGGCTGGAGTTAAGCCAGATGTAGGCACACTGATTCTAAATAGAGAAAATGTTTCTTTATAGACATATCACCAGTGATTCCTTTAATTCACAAATGTTAAATTATTCACATATTAGTACCACACTAGAATACACATGTATGTAACAATGTGTGTGTGTAGTATATTCAGCATCGCCATACTGACTGAGCATTTATTTTAGGTAGTGGTAAATCAAGCATTGATCCCATTGCACCATTGCTCCATCCATTGTTTGACCCCCACCCCACACCTCCTCACCCTTCCCATTCCACTGCCAACCTCTTAAAGTCGTGCACATAGGTTACACCACTGAAGTCAACGGAATGCTGAGATAAACACCAGAGACATGTTAATAGGTTATCCCCTCAAGGTTAAGACCTAGTGGTCATTGAAAAGCACAACAAACAATGATAAAAAAATGGATGACTTACACTGCAAGGGTATGACATGCCTGACTCTTCCCTGGCATTACAAATGTTAACTTCCTTATACAAAGAGTTAACTACCCTGCTAGTGGTTTGAAGACCCTTGATCTTGTTCATAAATATGACTACTTCTTGTACAGCTCAGGATGTATCACCTTCCTTTACTAGATCCTACCATAAATTCAGAGACCTTTTGCTTTAAAACTGATGGTACTTCCCCTGCAAATACCTATGTGATAAAGGACTTTGTAAAAGCAAACCTTCTTCAACTATTTGATGACCTAAATAAATTCTGCTGTAATTCTCCCCTGACACCATGGCTAAAGCCACTGCCTATATTTCTAACTACTAATCTCACCTAAATAGTTATATTATTATAGGCAGCACCAGCTATAATAAGAAATTAAAAAAAACCTCTGTGGTGGAACAGTAGTACAAATAAAATATATAAAAAGAGTAATTCATTGCAATTAAATGCAATTAAATGCTTAATGCTTAAAAGAGGTCTTCTTCAACCCATATTAAGAGAAGAGTTAAGCAAACTAGTAATGAATGTAACTGTGCCATTAGGAATCTAAAAGCCGAATATAAGCTTAAAAATAGTCATAGACACCAACAATAACACCCAATCTTTCTTTACCTATTTCAGAAAGTTAAGAACAGATATCCAGCTATATCTGGAGTTAATATTCTGGTTGATGACTTGTTAACATTTTACTGCACTCACATTTCTAACTATTTCAGAGATAGCACAATTTCAGCCACCCCTTTTAATTTCTATGAAACAAGTCATCTCTGCCCTCTCAAAAACCAAGAACACCTCATGCACGCATCCTGATAATATAATCCCTACTTAACCTCTTTTCTGTGCTCCACTCCACTGTCAACATTCCCAAAGCATAGAAAACAGTCATCATAATGGCATTACACAAGGGTGATCCATCAGGGGTCCTACTAGTTACAAAATTATTAGCCTCACTAGTCACACATGTAAAGCTATGAGCACATTATCTCAGAACTCATCACATTGGACTTTGAACATCTCCTAACCCTAGTTCCTCCTAAATTCGGCTTTGTCAAAGGCAGGTTCTGCCTCTTCAACCTTGTAAATTTCTTTTAGATGTCATTGAAGCAGATGATCATAGTTGTGCAGTACACGCAGCATATCTGGACCCAGCAAAGGCCTTTGACACTATTTCCTATGCAGGCATTATTGACAGACTTGTAAATCTGAATATAAACCCACATATTGTGTAGTGGAGAACAAACTATTTTTTTGTTTGTTTTTACATAAGCCATGCAATTAGAGTTGAAAATGTTACTTCTGAAAGCAAAATAAATATCAGTGATGTACCACAAGGCTCATTACTGAGTCCTGTCCTATTTGGCATCAATTTCTCAGACCTTCAAGCCAACATGCCTTACCTGTTGTTATTTAACTCTGCAGGCAAATGCACACTGGGTGCTGTTACTTGACCCGCTACTGACTCATAATTGCCCCAGGGTTAGACTATGTTAAGAGCTGGGGCAAGTACAATGATCTCAAACTAAATGTGAAAAGGAATAGCATAGTTCACTTGATAAACAAACATTTCAATATCATACCCTATAGGTGACACTTCCCTCTTATCAGATACTGTCATAAAGGATCTAGGTGGTCTTGTTGATCAGGCCTTATCTTTTGGCCATCATGACTTATAAACAGCTTCGGAAGCCTTCTATATGGCTTATCCAATTTATAAGGGCATCTCCGCCAGGATCCAAAGAAGTCTTACTTCCCTTTTACTCATCTCTCATCAGATCCATTATTGAATACAATGGAGCTTTTGGCATGTATTTTTCTGCACATATCACTCATCTTGAGAGACCCCAAGAGATTCCTACCTAAAAAGATCAGTGGTCTTAAGATCCTCAGTTATCTTATTGTACTAGCAGCCATCTCTCTGTACTCAGTCTTTTTAAAGAATCCCTTGTGGTGATCTGTATTAAGCCTTTTGAACCATGAAACACCCAACCCTCCTTCTGCTACTCATTTGCAAAACAAATGGTTCCTCAAATACCAGGAAAAATTAATTATACCTTTATCGACAGGTAAATAAGATAGTTGGTGTGACAGATATATATATCAGCATATCCCTCTACCTCAAGTCAGAGGAGCACCCTTGTCACCTTCTCGGTAAACCTGGATAATTGGATAGACACACTCAAATTCTCCCCTGGTCTATCTTCTGTAGTCCTCCTTGAGAGGGAAGGGAACTTTTGAATAGGATTTATTGGCTAGACTTGTAATGGTACTTACCCATGAACCTGTGAATCTAAGAATAGCAACACATATCCTTCAGAATAGGACAAGCTACATAATATGTCTTTCTGAGTGCACTAAATACACACAGTAAAATGTTAAAAATGCTGTACATTAAAAAGGACGTTAACCACAGTGAGATATTTATGGGCTATTTCCAGCTGCAATTCTGCTGCAAGGGATAACATTAAAGAAGGTGTTACAGCTACTTCAATACATTCTCGGCAAAAGGAGGTGGTTATACCGCTACATAAATTGCTGCAGAGACTGACCATGTAGTACAGTGTCGAGTTCTACATATCAAATAGGGAAAGGGATACTAATCTAATAAAAATGGATGCAGAGCCATATAACCAGGATGGTTATAGGACTGAAGGAAATGACTTAGAAGGGAGATGCTGGACAGCCTGGTACTGTGGCGTAGAAGGGATTCCTATTAGAACTCCAAATGCTGGAAATGTCAAATGTCATATGGACGACACCATGTGATTGACATTTCAAGAGTTCGAAGGTTAAACGTAATGGCGCTGTTCAGTGCAGAATGGGAGAATTTCCCTTTTCTGCACTGAAGTGCGATCTCGGAGTTGGTATATTTAAGTGGGGGGTGCTGGGGGGCTTGCCCCCCTGCCTGTACCATTAAGGTAAGCTTTTTTTTGTTTGTTTTATTATATATTCGAACTTTTAAACTTCAATCATATGTTGTCGAACATATGGGATTCAAAGTTTTGAAAGTTTGAATATATAATATAGATCCCATAGAAGCTAAGAAAAGTTGGGATACTAGATAAAAATACAAGGTCATTATGGTTCTTGTGGAAGAACCAAAGTCACATGTAAGATCAGAAAGGGTTGCAGACAGCATATCTTACAAATACAAAGGCATAGAGTTTGTCTGAATATGAAATTATGCATATTTACATTTTTTTATTTTTTATTGAGTGTTTACTGACAATTGGAACAAGTGAACTCTTTTCAGCTGCAGCCCAGGTGCAAACAGCAGAAATACATAAAAAGCTAAAAAGTGATTATGGAGGATTAAATTATTAAAATAAACAGTTATGTATCAGAAGTGGAACAGATACAAGTAAATAGTAAGTGTTAGGATCTAACAAATGAAAAAGTACTAAGACACTGAAATACAGAAGAGAAGTTCATATTGAAGATGTTTTTGCTCAAATGGTGCACAGTAATGACTTTCAGCTAGCGAAGGGAGCATGCTAGAAGGCTGGCCATATAGAATGAGGAAGCAGTGAATGGGAGGACAGTAATGGGGGGTTGTTATGACATAATGGCATCTAGCAGTGCAATGACTATACCTGAGAACAGACTGCGTAGTTAAGAAATTAAGATAATGGAAGCATTATAAACAAGTCAAATGTTTGAAAAATAAAAGGAACAGTGTCTTAGTAATATTTGCAGATTATACTAGCCATTTGGAAATCCTGAATTTATCCTGCTTAAGAGGTAAGAGAATTATGCAGTAAGTCCAAGGAAGAGGAAGGCTGTATTGCACATCCTTAAGTTGTTGCTCAAAAAAAAAACAGTGCCATTGGCAATTGACCTCAGATCAGAAAAAGAGATACATGGCAAACAACAGCAGCCATAGTGGTAGAGGGCTGAAGGTACTAGAGTAAGGTCTGCCCTTTCTTTGCAAGATAGAAGATTACCCTTACAAAATTCTAATACATTGTTTTTCCATTTCAGGAAAACATACAGTCAGACAACAGAAGTGTGACCAAGTGCAATCTAATGATATATATACTAATTTAACCACTGTTATTTCTAAACTGCTCTGATGTGTCCCTTCTCATGCATAACAATACTTCTGTGGAAGCTAGAAGTGTAGCCATGTATACATGCATATCAGAAACAAAAATGTCAAGACTTTACTACACTGATATTTGTGGTGTGTAATATGGCAAGCAGAACTGCACTGTTGGTGGTTGCAGAAGTTATTATAAGCAGTTAACACCTGATTACAATAATCACTTCAGCAACTCTTTATGCAAAGTTCTGCACATGCAATTACAAGTGATCATTACTTCTGCTCTGTAGTGGTGCTACTGAGGATGGCTACTATTATGCATTATCTAAGTTTTTATTTCTGGACACTGTGATAAAGAAGAATGGTGCATACTATGCTGACTAGTGGCATGCCTCTCAACTATCCAGAATATTACAAAAATGTCCCTGACTTTGCCTCATATTTTGCACTGTCCCATAACATTTTTGATTTTCTGGTAAATCACTAAGGATTCCATTTAATCAACAATGCCAGACATTACAGTTTCAAATTTCTTATTGTTCAGAAAATGCATCTTGATACAAACTTGCTGTTCCATTAACCTTTAAGTTAATTCAAGTAATATTTAAAATTTGTCCCCGATTTTGATCCTTTGTTTCCCATTATTTGTGAATTTGTCTAGAATTCCTGGGAAAGACGTTGAAAGGTATGTTTAGTAGAAAAACAATACATTTGAGGGGGGTCTCCTTTCTCAGTTTTACATAAGCAGTGCAGTTCTGCACAAATTCCAACATTTGCTTTTCAAATGGTCTGGCTAAGGCTTTCCTTCTGCCTAATTTTACATCCATTCTTGCTTTATGCTGCAACAGAGAGTGTAAAGAGGGAATATTATTTATTGCTACCATCTGCTGGCTACATCCTATTATTACATCTTCACTAAATATTTCAATATAATAAGGAATGATTTATCCACAATAGAGGGAGTGGAACTGGACAAGGCTGTGATAGAAGCTGCTGACTGTTCTGGACAGTGCCTGTCCACACTAAGAGACCATATGGTACACAAAGCCAAGTACTAGATGTCCTGTGTCTGAGTCTGAAGAATATTGTATCAAAGGCAGTAGTTTGAGCTGCTGGTCTTTAATAACACCGTTTTGTGGAGATTGTGCTGTTAAGCAGATATGGAACTAGGTGGCCTGTTTTCAGTAATATTGATAATTTGCTAATGGGACTATACAATTGATTTCTATTACTCTTTGGAAAATCTTCCTTGCTAACTAATTGGAATTTCAGCTGTAACAAAGAAAGGCCATGCTATTTGTTCTCCTCTTGTTTGCCAGCTTCCATGCCTATACACTTATAATTTAAACACAAAAATAGAGGGATATTCTTGTTAGCCTTAGTTTCAATAAATGAGAATCCAAAATGTAATTTTAATTCACACTATTAAGATGGCATCTGCAGGAGATATTTCAAACTACTCACTTGGAGAACAACTCACCAGTAATGTTCCCTCTAATGACTGTAAAAAGACAAGGTATAACCCACAAAGTATTAGACCAGCAGTGTTTTGAATGATCCTGCAGGAGTGAATCCACTAAACTGAAAGCAAGAAGAAACTAGCAGATAAACAATCATAGTGTATGCCCACCAGTTTAGAATAGTTCGCCTTCGGACATTGACTGAGGACTACATTCCCCATCAGAAACATGCTATGTTCATAAGTAAGAACTAAGCAATCAGTTTTCAGACCATTAAAATCATAGCCAAAAACCCCTACTCAAAAGTTTGCTCCAGCCTACAGGAGGACAGGACAAAGTAGACCGAGGTGAGAATCTGAGGCTGCCCATCCAATTATCTTAGTTTACCTTGAAGGTGGTAAGGGCTCTACTGTGCTTGTCATGTAATGGAAGTTTGTTCCAGAGGTGAGGAATATGTTGAGATATGAATCTATCATGCCAATGTGTCTTTTTTATCTGCTGATGAAAGTGTAGTTCCTTTACCTGGGTAAAAGTACTACATAGATTGTATGTCTGTATTAAGTTTATTAATACAATTTGTTCATTAAGCAACCTTTTTGTTGATAAACACTTTTTTATTTATTATTTGTTAATTTTGGTAGTGTACCCATCCAAATAGACTTAGCCTTAGAGCTCTATCTGGGTAAGTGACTTGTTCAGAGTCACACAGTAGGCAAATGAAGGCAGAGGGTGTCAAGCCATGAACCACAGGAAGCAACTTGTTAACAGATCATGGCCTTTATCATGGCCTTTATCCTCTATTACTGGCAGGCCAAAATGCAGCTCATACATATTTTTCCTGTATTACTTTATAGGTACTGCACTGAAAACTACAGCAAACAGCCACTGGAAATTTACCAATGAGGGCACAATATACAACTGAGGATAGGACTCAGACCCACAGACATCAGCACATGCAATCCTTAAGGCAATTCTGTATTAACAATAGCTCATACGAAGAGATCCTCTCTGAAAAAAGACTTTTGGTCTACCACATCTGCGGTGGACTCTGGAGCTTGCAGTCTGGCCATAGCCTCTCTGTCTGATCCTTTACCTGTGTCCTCTCTGCTGCTGCCTGGGATGACCTTGTACTGCTCCCACATCACTGCAGCAACACGGCAAGCAATGAGACAGTAGCCTCAGGTTTGTCATGCTACTTGGTAGTCGGCAGTTTATTACAGAGTGGATAAAGCTGTGGGTCTCAACAAGCCTGAATATATAGTCCTTCTCATGCTTCTCACATTTCACTTCAAGTTTGAATCTGAGTAACTGCTTTAACCTGCCAGTGTCTCCCAGACTTCTCCTTTCAAAGAAAAATACATGTTTAGTGGACTTGCCAGGTTTATATATTTAAATGCTTTTGTTTATTTATTAACTGGATTTGTCTTCTGGAGAGAAGTGTTACTTTTTCAGAGGCAATCTGGGACCACCATTTAGTTAAGTGACATGCTCAGACTGATACACTAGGGAAATGCAGACTAAGGGAATCAAACCTTGGATTATAACATGCAGTTGTTTTACAGCTCATGGGATTAAAATTCTTTACTAAAATTGCATTCCTCTCTGTATTTATAGGCCGCTATATACCATGATCGTTATTTATTCTTTGTCAAGTTTTAAAATACTGCTGTGTGTGCCAGCATGTGTATTGTCAGCCCAACAGAAAATGTTACTTTATATGATGATGCTATAAAGGCCAAAGTACATCCTTATCAAATAAGGCTACAGAGAAAAGCAGAATCTCCTTTAAATGGAAGACGAGTGACCTTGGAGTACTTTTAGGTTACATGCGGCAAAACAAAGTGTATGACAGGTTGGGATACTTCCACAGACAAGCACAATGTTTAATTTGTTGCCCAAAACCCTGTCTAAAAAGTATGCTTTCCATAAAACTAGATTTTGTTTTTCAGTGACAGATCAACACCCAAATGTATGTGACTACTTATGTGTAGATACTAGTTATTCTGTATAGCTGAGCACCTCATGCAGAGATAACCCAGAGGTTGACAATAAACAAGGTATGTGATAATCCAGCTGGACACTTGCCAATGACATGATAGACAAGACATCTGTGTGCAAAAGTATAAATAAAAACATTACCCTAGCATTCCCTTGATAGTAGTAGTCTGTCGAGGCTACACTTTAACTGAATTTAGTATTCCACATTCCTTCACCCCCTGCCTTTCCCCTTATGTTGCTCTTACTGTCTTATGCCCTTTTGACTGTCTTTGTGGAGTTCACCTCCATCACACAGTCTGGTTGCCATTGCATGGTTCTACAGCCCTGTCTGTGGAGAAGTACTCTCATAGATTCAGGAAGAATCTGGCCCTTAAATCATCTGCCCACTGCACCATCCTATTTTTCCTTTTTTAGAGTTGACCCCCTGTGCATCTCCCTAGCATAAACTTGTGTATCCCTTAATTCTTTCAATCTTTAGCAATATGAGCTAGTCTTTGGTCATGTCTTTTACCCTCCAACTTATGCTTCCTTCCAACAGCCTTCCTGCGGACAAGGTATAGCAGCTTGATGTTTCTCACCTTGTAAGGCCTTCAGAAATGCAAACAGTAATCAGGTGTTGGCAGTCCAGGACTAATCAGAATGCAAGTATTAGCTTTCCGCTTCTGGAAGTGGTTCTCCCTGAGGATACACATTAGCACTATGTTTGCTGCTGACATACCTTCTCATATTGTTGCTGGTCCTTCATTCCAAGCATGATCAATGCACCTAGGTCCTTTCCTTGCTTTGGGCCCATTAGTTTCACACCCCCAGTTGCTGTACATCACACTAGGGTTGCTATGGTCTAAGTATAGCACTTTGCATTTCTTTGCAATGAACCAAAAACGGTACATTTCTGCCCTCATAGTCAGCCCTTAAAGTCCGTTTTTTAGATTTCTCCTCCCGTTGTTTTCTGCACCTTTTACCTTTTTGTCATCATTGAAGAGCCTGATCATGATATCTGTTCCCTGAAATATGTGTATGAAATTCATACTGAAAAGGATTGGATGAAGGACCAGCTACTGTTTCCACCAGTATTTATTGCTACCATTATCCCTCCAACTGCAATCCTGTAGCCTAGCATCAAGAATGCAAAACTCCATTTTTTTCAGTCCTGGTGCTGTTCTCAGTTCCTGCAGTTTTACTCATAGGCTCATAGGTACTTACAAAGCCTTTCATTGCCATGGCAGTTTTTAGCCCTTATTTTTTGCATATAAATAACCCTAAGATGGCAGAACAAGGGAATGCATGAGATGCATGCGTGCTACACCAGGCGTGAATTTACACTTTCCCATCCATTCATCCAAATTACATTTGAGCAGAGTAAGGGACACACTTCACTTCTCAGTGAAACAAATCTATCTCTCCAATATGCTCTATTTATGTTGCAAAAAAGATTCAAATCCCCTGGGCAGGTATTTGTGCTACCACTGGACTTGTGAATATGTAATAGGTCTGACAGGACAGGGTCTTTTGAGGCTTTATACATGAGGCAGAGATTGCTTATTAGTAGTCTGTATGATACAAGACTTTGAGATGGTCTGCACGGTTTTTGTGCACTTATACAGGACTGAATAAAATGCCTTGCTGAAGTCCAAGCTCACCATATCTAAAAGCATGTCAGTCAGGTTATCCATTAACATAATCATAAAAAAATGAAAAGTACAGCGATATCTCATTCCAAAATCTAAAGCATCCTATGTCTGCACTGAAGAAATACTTTGACTGTAAAAATGTCTATTTCCCATCTGACTGCAATACTAATTGACTTGTAAACATTTGATAATGGTATAATTGTTGTAAATACCAGCTAAAATATCTCTGCCATTTCCTTTTTGATTTTGCTCTAAATTATTTTACTGTACTGTTTGATGTTATGTATCACTGCAGCTTAAAATAGTTTTTTTTCTGGAGGTTTTCTCCCTTAGGCCTCCACTGAAAAAGGGCTAAATGGAGATCATTCAGACTACTCCCAGCCAACAAATGTAAAATAAAATAAATAAATAAAGGATCCCACAGTTGCATGCACTTCCTGTATAAATACAAGCAGCATTTCCTTCAGAATTCACTCATTGTACAGCACTCCTTACCAGTGATGATGCTCCCAATTTTTCCAGAATCCCCCGATTGTTCAAGGGTGCTAGTCTTACCATCTTGGGTATATTCCAGTCCAAGACACTTCTGCTCTGGCTAGTGATATGATGAATATCAATGGCAGGGAATCTGTCAGAACACTAGCAGACTCCCATTGACCTGACAGGAAGTATATCAGAACCTTATTTTCTACTATGATAGCCAATAGCCAATTCCCTTTCCATCTACTCCCATGCTATACCGGTGGTCATCTGCTGCTCTCACCATACTACCACATGACCGTCCCAGTTTGGCACCCATTTTTCTAATGACTGAAGTAAATCTTTCATTCACTACTTCACCTTCCTAAGTACTAAGCCTGAAGGAGCGTGAAGGCGAAAGTGTTTTTACCTGTGTTTCATTAAAGTGTCCGTGGTCTAGACTAGCAGTTCATGTGTTCCAGTGGTTCTTTGTTCTACTACTTCACCTTCCTCCTGTTCTTCCATGACTGACATCCCTCCAGCCCTCTCAACCTTTTTTCAGCCTGTCCATTGTTGCCTCTTCCTTCCTCCTTTGAGCTGCATACCCAATCCCAAACACAAAATAGCTTCTCTTGTTGACCTCTCTGCTGCCTTCACCTCTTTTGGTATCCTACAGCTTGTCTCCTAGCTTCTGTCTCCTCTACCTCCTCACCCACTTCCTTCCACACCTTGTACACCTTGTCTTTTCCAGTAACCAGTAGCCTCATATTCCTCAGAAGCCACATTCACCTCTCCTCTTTCTTCATTTCCGCTTCTTCCACAAAACCTTGATCACAGCCCAAGGTGCTCTGCCCTTGACCCATTTTTATAGATTAGTTTATCTCAAGACTTCTAACTTATCTTTGACATTCTCCCTCAGTTCAGCATAATCCATGCACATTAAATGCTACCCCCTTAGTATAATTTCTGTTTTATCCTTCCTCCTATTCTAAACCACACACAGGCATGATCACTACTGGTGAACAGTGTCTCCATCTGGACACGAGTGATTCCTCCACCTTAGGACCATATCCAGAATTCTATTTCTTTTTGTACAATACCATATCACTTGGCCTAATCACTCATGGCCAAGATTGCAATCACATCCCAGTCCTTTTTAATCCAGAAATCACAGTGTTCCAGTCTTCTCTAGGAAAATTCAGATCCTCATGACTATATGGTCTTCCTCCTATGCCACTCCTTTATCCTTTCTCTCTTCCTATAAACTTATTAGCACTCCTTGCTTTCCCTACCTTAACCATCATACTAGTTCTAATGTCATTGATGTCCTTTTCATGGGGTTTTATTCTTCCTGCTCGCTCAGCTCACATATAATTCCCTCATTAACAAAGATCTATTTTTTATACTTTTCCATCATTGTCATTCCAGAATAACCTATAGCCTGACATATGCATGTCCCAACTCCTCTAGCCACTGGCCCACATTTCTGGGGCACCAACAATATCTACTGACCATTGCTAGAAACATCCCACCTTACTATGCAAACTCTTTGTATTGCACAGTCAACCCAGTCATGCCCATAATACCACTGCTTGTTCTTCTATTATGTTAACTCTTGAGTAGAATGCAGAGCATTCACTTTTAAGGCTAATAAACTAGCTACATTGATTAGCATGATATGGGATGCAAAGAAGCTCTATAGAAATTAGTTGGACTATACACCTCATGGAGTTTAGACCTCATCTGATGTCTCCATGTGCTACTTATTAAGTTTCTTAACATGATATTTCATTATCAGTATCTCCCAGAATTTAAAACATAACTGCAAAAGTACACTTTGTTTGAAGAGCGTGCATTTAGAATTATAGAAATATAATTCTCAGGATAAAATTCGGCAGTTGTACTTTCCTTGGGCTACGAAGAAGTGTTGCAGAAAATTGGGAGACGTGTCTCTAAAAATTGGATTTATTCCTCAGCGCAAGCAGATTAACTGGAATGTATGAAGAAGTCCAGTGTACTGCATTTCTACATGGTCCTGAGAAAGACACTGTAACGCGATTTTAATTCTTTAACTTTTACTAATGAGCAAAAAGATAAAATCACAGCCTTAGGAGAAAAATCAATAATTACTATCTGCCCATAAAAAATCTACCATTTATTCAACATTTGTTGTATACAAGAACACAAAGTACTATAGACACTGTT
This sequence comes from Protopterus annectens, assembly GCF_019279795.1. Classification (NCBI taxonomy): domain Eukaryota; kingdom Metazoa; phylum Chordata; order Ceratodontiformes; family Protopteridae; genus Protopterus; species Protopterus annectens. The sequence continues at coordinate 155,483,198 of NC_056737.1, read as the reverse complement.
TGTATGTTACTATTACTCTACTGCAGAATAGAGGCAAGGTCAGGGTATTTAGTCAGATGCATGAAACTTTGAGGCAAAATAGTTTGCATACAAGAAGTGATTAAACAAGAAGAAAGCTAGTAAAAGAAATAGACGTAAAGTTATAAACATGTGGATCTGTACAGAGCACCTGAAATTACTAGTGGGACATGGAGATAATTATCTGCTGAAAAGGAAGCATGTTAAATAAAATGTTAGTCAAATTAAAATCCAAAGAAATGAGCAATGAAGGGATCATGTGTCATAAATGCAATAAATGTGAAAGTAGAGTCAAATTTCAATCTCTTCTGCAACTTAAATAGAACATGGTTAAAATATAGATATGTCAAACAAACAATATCACTTCTCTGGAATTATTTGCCTTTCCATGTAATGCAAAGTATGGCCCTTACTCCATTCAAGAGTAATATGGATGACTGAATGGGAAGCAACAAGTTCACCCCTGAATTGGAACCCTTACCCTTATGGATCAGGGTAGCATGTAAATGTCTGCCTGCCCCTAGGTTATTTCTAATATTATGAAGAGTTTGGGTTAATTGTACTTAAAATATTAGGTCTAGAAAATTATATGGAGATACATGGCTAGGCTTCAGAAGATCCTCACAAATTATTAGTCAGGTAAGTACCTATCAGCCTATGAACCTATATGAAGATCCAAGCTGGGTTCCAGATTGATACCACCATTTTAGTTCAACTTAGAAGTAAGTGATGCTGTAAACATGTTAGAATGAAATATTTTAATTTATCCTGCAGAGTCTTTGCTGGAAAAGGACATCAATTTAAGATGTGTAAAAGCTTAAATAAGTATGTTCAAAATAATTTGCATGCTGTTGAACAAAGCTATGACAACAAACTGTATATTTTTTCTGCCAAGGTGTAAGGACTTCAGCTGTGAAAGATGCAAATAAGTTTGATGCAACTGGGACATGAGTGCAAGGTACAGTGCTGGAATGAAATATTGGGGATTAATGCACATGACATAAACAAGTGCAGAATGAATTATCTTGCAAAGCTTTTGGACTGGAAATACCCAAAAGAGAACTGTAAGTACATTATTAATCTGTTCTGACTACCTGATGGTACCATTAGGTAAAAAAAAAAAAACTACAGACATATGCATGCAAAACCATGAATGTTAAACTTTTTCAAACAGTTGCATTTAGAGAAATTAATTTTTCTAATAGGAACATGGGATCATAGGAGATTACTAGGCTATCAGCTCGGAGGTCATTTTAAGTCTAGCTGTTTCAACCCAATGTAATATGGGTAGAGGTACTAGTCAATATCCAAGATTGCATTTAGTGGTTGTGTGGCTTGTTTGAAGATACAAATGCTAACATAAATTCACACTTAAAAATCAATAACAGTGTCACAGAGCCATATCAGATACTATTGAAAGGGAAACAGGATTGTTTATGAAACACTAATGATTAACACTCAGTTGTGCAATCAGTAGAGTACAACTGTCCAGATTTGCTCTGGAAGGTCAAATTACTGATGTACAAATAAATTTCCCTTTACTATGATAGTACAACCCCGAGGTTGCTATATATAAGTAGTGGAAGTAAGGAATGAAGTTACAATCCCCATATCAGGAGTTGTAGAGGGGTTTGCCCTCTGCATAATCTTTTGTGTGTGTGTGTTTTCTGATCATTTGTGATGGCATTTGTGTGAGGTAGTCATAAATAAGTTGAATACTTACCAGGGAGACTTGTTCGAAGATATACCAATAATATCCTGCATGCACATGTTAATTAATTGACATGCTTACAGAGCTTAACAGAAGAACATCAAATATGAATAAAAGTTGAGGTTATACAAATAATTCATAGTCCTATGGAAGTACCTGCAGCACTCAAGTAAAAAAGCTCAGAAATGGGGGAAACACAGGAATTGTAGGATGATAAAGAACCAATCAGTGGCAACACAATGGATGAACAATATTGTCACTGTTACGATGGAAGACATGGCTTACATTTGTATTGCTCCTCAGGATCTGAATAAAGTGCTTAAAAGGTGGCATTATCAGCTTCTTAAGGTTGAACAAGTGGTTTCAAGAATGTGTTGCACAGTACTAGATGCAAATCAGGGTTTCCTATATAAAACTAAATGACTCAGGATCCAAACAGAATTTATTTAATGTGCCATTAGGAAGCCCACATGTTCTTTAGATGCTAGTTTGGTATTTCATCAGCATCAGAAGTGTTTTAAATAGCATGTTCCTGAAAGTTTTATCTGCTATTAAAGTTGTTTGTCTATATTTCAGGTGTTGAGATCTGTTTTCATGGGGGGTTTACAAACCTGGCTACAACTCAGATGACTGAAGTTTGAGTAGTGGCCTTCAGTGCTGGAGGAACAAGGTAGGGAGATGAGAAAAGTGAAGAGGCAAAGGGTATTTGTTTTACAAAGGGAAGACAGTGGTAAGCAGGCTTGAGGCAAAGAAGTATGAGCATGATTCTCCCAATGGAGTCCAGAGATGACTGCCTGTGGAGCTTTATGGCAGGGGGTGCAGTTACTTGCTGGGAGCAGGAAACAAGCACCTAATAAACTTGAAATGAAATCTGAATTTGATACAAAATACATTTCCTTCTTGGTTTTGTGCACTAAAGTAACAAGCTTTCAGTTGCACATGAAAATATAACAAAAACAATTTTTGAAGAACATTACCAACTGAATTGTTCTGACAAGTGCCTTGATACAGTGAGCCATAAATGTACATTGACACACACGCCTTCCAGGAATAAAAGCAACCACCATACCTCTGACCCCCTAGACTAAAAAGCAAACCCTGCAATACTGAGGGAGACAGTAGACACCAGAAGCAGTCTTTATTATTACATCTACTCATTTAAAATTTTAAAATAACAGCAGGCTTTGTAGTGGAAAGATGTAACATATATGGGGAGACTAGACACAAGGGACACTATTTAATACTCAGCCACTTGCCAAGTTAATAGATGTGTTTTGAGAGGAATAAAATGATTTGAACCCTGCACTCCTAGCACAGAAAGGAGCTTATTAACACAATAGAACTTTAGTTGTTTGCACCACCAGAGGATTTAGCAGAGTACCATGTTTTGCATCCTCATGTATTTTCTGAACAATAATATGCTTGTTCAGAAAATACATCACAATGCAACATCTGTCACTGTATTAAGTCCTCCATTAGCACAATTAACTAAAGCTACATTTTGGTATAGAGTGACACCCTTTGCTGGGTGTATGGGGTTCAAATCTTTTACTGATTTGCAGGTGTTGGATTGCCATATCTGTCAGTGGCCATGCCCATATGATACCAGGGATAATTTTTAAGTATTACTCTGACTCACTTAAATTAATAGAGCATCAAATCTTGCATCATGATGTACTTACTGAACTACAGAAGGAGTGAAATTCTAATGGGTGGCATTATAGACAGTCTGTAATCATCTGCGCTCTATGATGAGCAGAGGAAAAAGTACGCAACATCAATGACATTCTGTAAACTATGAGACAGGTAAGTGGTATGGTGCTATATACATTTGTGTGTGTTTTGTGTGTGTGTGTGTGTGTGTGTGTGTGTGTGTGCTTGAATGTTGGTGTGTGTGTGTGTGTGTGTGTGTGTGTGTGTGTGTGTGTGTGTGTGTGTGTGTGTGTGTGTGTGTGTGTGTGTGCACATGTATGGACACATAAGGGATCCCTGTGCCAAACCAATGCATGGGCTGACAGTGATGATTACCACATTAGACTGCTAATTACAGACAGAGACATGCAAATTACTTGATAATGAGATATTTGATCTTTGCAGCTATTGTATCTCTGAATTACATTTTCAGTGATCATGGAAACTGACTCTTTTAGTTACAGCTATTAGTGCCTGTGGTGGTCGAGTTCTTTCTTGGAATGTGTATACAGAAGAACAAAGTGCACAGCCATTAACCATAATATATGACTACAGTTAATTTGCATAACGAAGATAATAGTCTCTGTAAAAACCTGCCAAAAAACACACTTTTTTATCTACGGCAAGTAACTCAATTTAAATATAATGGTAGCCTTTGTTAGTGGCTCAGCTGGCCTTACACTTACTTTAGCGCTAGAAAAGCAGAAGACTATGGGTTCTATTTTTACACAGGCAAACAACAAAGGTCCCATCTGTCTGAGCAGCTCAGGTGGATATAAAAGATTCCACTGCACTTATTGAAAACATTAGGGGATATATTAAAATTCAATACAAACACACACAAAAAAAAAACAACATAAAACAAATCAAGGAACAAAGCATACAGAAGAAAAGCAAATACAGAAAAACTAATGTTTTACCCATGTGAATGTACCAGTGAAAGAGAACTGTAAACAACATTTTCATCTCCTACCCTTTATTCCACAGTCAGATGTTTAATTTTCTAAGAATGTCTGAAGTGTCTCATTGTTTATTCCATAAAATGAAAAAAAATCAGCCCTTCTTACTAAACATCAAACAACTAAATACAACTCTGTCAATAATGTTTGTCTGTGCCCATATTAGAGTGTCATAATATCCATATAAAATAACTGATAAAGAAATATGAACAGATGGTAAATGTGGAAACATTTGGCTGCAGTCTAAAATCTTATAATCTTTCTACAACAAAGAAAACAATGGGAAATAGTCTTAGGAACCCCACAATCTAGTGCAGAGAACAAACATTCATGTGCATGTTCATATTTCCTAGAGTCTTTCATAGGACATTTATCCAAAGACAGACACCAAAGTACATCAACCCATTCCAATACTCTCATAAATTGCCATTATCTTCTCTGCAAAGAGCCCCAATGGGTTAAGGAGAAAATGTGTCAGCATAACAGAAACTCCTGTCTGAAAAATGTTGGAAAAATCAAAGGTCACCCATGGGTGGGTACTCCAGTATGTCAAATCCAACCTGGCCATATACAGTCCAAGTATTTAAATCAATTCCTGAAACTAAATTTTATTTATGAAAAACAAATAAGTCTATGCATGTATGTATGTATATATTTATTTATTTATGTATTTATTTACATATACTTGTTTAGCAGGTAAGTACACTGAGCAATACAGACAAATTTCAGGCTCAATTCAAGCAAAATACAAAATATTTCACAAACAAAAAATACAAAAATGTAAGAAATAGAATAGTTCAGACTAATTAAATAGAAATAAATGAATTTACATTCCAGTGAACAGCCACAGTGCAATGTACAATAAAGCAGTGTGTAATGTACAATATATACATTATTTTTTAAAGTAGTTCAATCTTCAGTGAATTGTGAAAAAGGAGAAGAGACTTGGAAATGAAATAGGTTAGGTGGTATCCTGTGTTGAAGCAAGAGCATTTGGCTTAGATCAAGTACTTTTTTGAGTTACATTCTGAATTTAGAATAAGTGTTGATTTCCTTAATGTCAATGGGGAGTGCTTCAAAAGAGTAGGTGTGTGAGATGAGAAATCATGTGCAGTGCTGTGGAGTTTGGGTGTATGGGCAATGAGAAATGGTATGCCTGTGAGTAGTGCCTCTGGTTGTACGAAGAGCTTTTTTCATGAAGTCTAACTGCAAGGGGAGTAAATGATGGAGTTGGAGTAGAGTGTATTCTTGGAATCCTAAAAGCAGATTAGATCTTTGTTTTATAGGTAGCCATTTGGTTACCAGTCCTGAGAAATCCAGTTCCAAATCCTTCTTCTTTAAAAAATAAAATTACTGCAGATTATTCCTTTTATATGTTTTATTGGGATAAGCATTTTCATCCTTGTTGACTAAATCTGAATTTATTATTCCTATTTCTCTATTCTGGACTTCCTGAAGGAACAATACAAATTTTGTAAATTCTCCTTCTGGTTCTTCTAACCAGTTTCTTGTTATTATGTTCTTGCTATAGCATTTACTCATGCTGTTATTGGAATATCATATTAAACCACATTTTGTAATATTAAAATTATACATCCTTAATGTTTCTTTATACATCCAGTAAATAAAACTGTTTATATTTTTATATATTTATATGCTTTGTGATTCTAGCTATATTAGGTGGAGTGTAACATGCTCTACACAATAATTAAACCTAGCTAATTGACCCATGTGAGAATCAAACCCTTCACCTTGTGTTTGTAAGGTAAACACATCAACCATTATGGCAACCCACCCATATGTTATCTGTATGCATATAGAGGAACCAGTAGAAGGGGATCCATCACCACAAGTTGGCTCATGCTTCATGTCAGCAGGTCTGTAGTGGTTGATGATAATTGTACCATGTACTTCACAGAGTCTGAGGACACAGTGACACTGTTAACAATACTAACAGTGGAGGCACCTTCCTCACTCTCTCTCACAGCTGCGGGGACATCAGAAGTCCAATGTGAGCCCCCGATATCACTTGCATTTAGCTAAGGTAATCTAATCCATGTCAGCCCCATTCCTGATACATAGCACTGACACAGGAAGCATCAGACAGGCACACTACCTCTGAGGTGTGCACACACATAACTGGGGTGAGATATGCAGGTGGCCATTGACACCTTGACTCCAGAACATTTCACAACCTGGAGATTACCCTTGATATCAATCATCAGCAGCAGCCCCCTTTTTCCCATTTTTTATACATGGGGTCGGGGTATCATGTTAACTGTCGCCACCTCTCTCAATTCAGTGTCACACTCCTGCCTTCTTCAACACTCATGCCTGATTGTCGCAGATCTTCTTTCACACAGTCCATCCACCTCTTTGCAGGACATCCTTGCTTCCTCTTACCTTCTTCCTGTCTGTCCCAAATCTTCCTCACCAGATTGTCTTCTGCTTTTCTACACATGTTCCCAAACCACCATAATCTGTTCTCTTTGATCTTTTCTGCAAATGGAGATACTTTGGCTTCTGCTCTTATGTCCCCATTTCTTCGTCTGTCCCACATTGTGCATCTTTGCATCTTACCAACTTTCTCAGGCACTTCAATCAGCGGATGTGGAAATTTGTGTTCAAGACACTGATGACCACTAATCAGATCATATCTGAGCTAATCAGTGTGGTGTGCAGCCTACACAAATACCTTCAACCATTGCAGGGACTGTAAGACATTGAACAATATAGGCAAAGTGACAGTGTGTATAGGAACTTGAGCAAACACACATGCTGAGGGCAGTGGCAATCCATTTGGCATCCATTACAGTGGCTGTGAGGAGCCAGCTACCATTGTCATGCTGGGGTATAGTTGCACACAGTCAGCACACATTGTTCCTGAGACAGCCACACTGTCCATACTGCTCATGGCTACCTCTAACCTTGGTTGTAGACATTTAACTGGACATGTCCAATATTCATTCAGTTTCCCTGTAGTCTCCATCCTATGGTAATGGATTCTATTATGGACATGGATAACACTCATCTGGTTCAATTATGGCTTCCACCCTTGGCTGTAGATGCACAAATGGATGTGGTCATTGTTTAGCTGGCTCCACTGTGATCTCCATTCCTGGCTGAAAATGTTCACGTGGACATGGGCAACACTTATGCAGATCCACTGTCATCACACCCACCTGGCCACCAACACAATTCACATATCAATGCCAGCCAACTCCCCTGTAGCCTAACTACAGATAAAATGTATCCATGCCCAGACACAAAGCAGTGGATGTCATCACCTTACCAGAACTCCACAACATTACCACATATGCACCCAACATGTTTCACAGTCCCCTGTACCAGCTACCTCTACATCTGACACTGCACAGTTATGTGGTACAAACAGTCAGCATTCCACCTTATCACTATAGAACATGATCCCTGACTAACTGCAAGTCTCTAACCATGTGTACGTTTAACTCAGGCACAGTCCTGTTGGGTGTTAGAAAGTGCCTGAAGCAAGGACGGTTGATCTTACACATACCTTCATGCCCACTGGGATTTTTCAGCCCAACCATCCCTCTTGATACAACCTGACAGAAATGAATTGAGGCAACAGCTGTGAGATCCTGCCCAGACCATATGAAAATAAGAGCCTACTTCTAAAAGAATTCCTTATTTAAAAGGAGAAAAAAACAGGCTTAGAAATGTCCTTATAATGAAAGATTCTATTGAAGATGATTAGTGCTTTTGTCCAGGAACAAACTTCATTAGATCAAACAATCTAACAAAGACAAGTTACAGTAGCTTAATTTATGTGTACATTCAGGTAGGTGGTTCATAGGTGGTCTGATGTGTTAATTTGGGATTGGTTGGAAGTATCAGGCTCTTACACAGGGAAGAGGCACCTGGAGTTCAGCTTGATTTTAATAATACTGTACGTGTCCAATAAGAAACAGTCTTAATTATCCCTTGATCCCATTTGAGGATAGCAGATGTCTGCCATATCATGTCCCTGTCCACACTGCAGCAGGGATCCCGATGGAGAGATGAAAAGTCAGCAAGCAAAGGAGCATAGTAGTACTGAAATTAAATTCATCTTCAAATCTTGGTGAGTACCTTCATGAGGTGGACCCTGTTTTTCACAAAATCTCACCAAGGTGATACTGATATATACACTGTATTTATATAGCATATATCATGGACAGAAGTAAATCAAAAATGAAAAAAAATAACTGGGGGCACAAGACCCAGGATAAAAAAGTGCCCAATCCTGGTAGGTGTACTGGTGCCAGGGCTGGAAAAAATAACTGTAGAATCCTCAAAATGCGAAAATATTCCTACAATGGGACCAGGCCAGGCCAGGCTCAGGAGGAGGATGCCCCCCCCCCCCGTTGTAGAAGGAAGCAGCAGTCCACAAAAAGGACAAAAATTGATTGGCCAAAAAAGAGCCATAAAGATGATACAGTGGACTATTGAGGATAAGAAAGAAATTATGTATTGTTATTATTATGCAAGAAGCCCAGAATTTCCAGATACAAGATTTACAAAATGATTAAGAGAGAAATTAGAGGAAAGAAAAATACTTTCACAGGGAAAACTGCCAGAAGCTTCAGATAAAAATTTGCATTCATTAATACAACAGATTTTTGAAAAACAGGATATAGATCAAGAAACTTTGATCTCTTTGGAAAAAGAAGCCTTTGAGGAAGTGGAAAAATATAAACAACAAAACTTAGAGATATTTGAAAAAGCTAAAAAAGAGATATGGACATGGGAAAGAAAGAGAGATTTGATATGGTACAATATTTATGCAAAGGAGAAAGTTAAGTTAACTAATATAGAGAAGGCAGTCTCAAAAGTATTTGAAGAGAAATACAGGCAAAGTCATCCAGATATGGAACATTTCACAATAAAAAGATTAATAACACAAAAACATAATGTAGAAAAGACGATTAGTAAACTAAAGGTTAAAGAAATAGAAGCTGAAGTTATGGAGTGCCTGCAAAGTGAAGGATTTAATGTAGAAGGTCTAACACAGACTACATCACAGCATGATGGAGTGAGTCCCCAGAATAAGGAAAAGCAAGAAGACCATGAGACATGTGAAGAAGAAATATGGACATGGGAAAGGAAAATAGATTTAATATGGTGTAATGTTTATGCAAAGGAGAAAGCAAAACTAACTAATACAAAAACAGCAGCACCAAAGATATCTGAAGAAAACTATAGGCAAAGGAATATGGATATGGAAAACTTTACAATACAAAAAATAAGAAGACTAAGAGGAAAAGTATAAAAACAGATGAGTAATGGAGAAGTCAAAGAAATAGAAACTGAAGTAATGGAACAGCTGCAAAGAGAAGGATTCAGTGTAGAAAATCATATGCAGAAAGCACCACAGCAGGATAGAGCAATAGATATCCGAATTAAGGGGAAGCCAGTGGAACAGGAAGTAACTGGTCAGGTGCCATATCAAGATATTTTGGAGTCTTCCACAAGAAACCAGTATAAACATTCATTTGAAGCTAGACAGCAAGGAAAGAAACAGGAAACTGTGGAAACTCTGATGCAGTCAATGTTGAGGAGTGATAAGCCAGTGAGTTCCCATATGACAGAACAACAGAAGACGCAGGATGAAATTGAAGAGAATGTGCCACAGGAAGATGCTATAGAACCTTCTATAGAATGCCCACAGGAAATGGAAAACAAGGGATGTGCCCTCAGTATGGAAGAAAATGAGTTAAGAGAACAGTTGCTTGATTTAATAGACAAAGATAGATATATCAAGATCAATGAGAGAAATAGACTGCAGAAGGTTAATAAAACCCCAAAAGTCAGAAGCTTGATAAAACAAATGAACACAGTAATTAGGACTGTCTATAGAGACCCATGCGATATAACAGAAGTAAACAGAATATATTACTGTGCTGCTAAATTAATAACTGATTAAGTGCTATCACAGAAACATAGGGTAGCGAGGGAAAAGAGGGGGCAACAGCGAATACCATCATGGAAATATCGAATAGAGAAAACTATAAAGCAGCTAAGACAAGAAGTATCATTGTTAGAAGATTATAGAAGAGGGAACAGATCAATGAAAATATTAAGAAAGATAGATGTGATAAAAGCAATGTGTGGTATTAGAACAGACAGGATCTATTATGCACTATTGGAGATAACAAACTAAAAATTACAAAACAGGCAGAAAGACTTAGAAGATACGAAGATAAATATAAGGGAAAAACACAAAATAAACAAATTATTGATGACCCAAAAAAGTTTTATAGAGAACTGGGAAATAAGGTAAAAGGAATAGATAGACCACCAAAAAAAGAGGAAGTAGATACATTTTGGAGAAGTATTTATGAAGATCCTGTGGAACATAACAAAGATGCTAAATGGATAGAAGAAGTAAAAGAGAGAATAAGAAGTTTAAAGGTACAGGGTATGAAATGGGATGAAATAACAACTAGAGAGATTGAAATAAAGTTGAGAAAAGCCTCTAACTGGAAAACCCCAGGCACAGATGCAGTACCTAACTTTTGGCTTAAAGTATTAACGTCTTTGCACGATAATTTAACCATGAGTAAGAACTATTTATATATGCACCCCGAACACACACCGCACTGGTTAACAACAGGAAAAACAATGCTCTTACTTAAGAGTGAACCTGCAAGCTACCCTAAAAATTATAGACCAATAATGTGCCTTCCAATGACATATAAACTATACATGGGAAGTGACGCTGACAGAGTTTATAGTCATTTAGAAGAAAACTCAATTATGGCAGTAGAACAAAAGGGCAATAAAAGAAAGTCATATAGAACAAAGGACCATTTGTTGTTAAGCAAAGTTATAGTGGAGAATTGTAAGAACAGGAAGAACCTAAGTATGGCATGGATTGTCTACAAAAAAGCATTTGACAGTATCCCACATTCATGGATAAAAGAGTGCTTAAAAATGTATGATACACCCTACACTGATTGATTACATTACAGTAACCATGAAAAAGTGGCAGACCACTTTGCAATTAAGCCATGATAAAGGACAGAGTATTATCCCAGGGATAAAAATTCAAAGGGGGATATTCCAAGGCGACTCTCTGTCACCCTTGTTATTCTGCCTTGGCATTAACCCATTAAGCTGCTTACTTAACAGCCTAGGCCATGGCTACAATTTGGCTTCTAGAAAACAACAAAGTCTAATGACTTTTCATCTTCTCTTTGTTGATGATTTAAAATTGTATAGCTCATCAGATGAGGAACTGAAAGCACAGCTGCAGGTTGTCAAAACTTTTTCAGATGATATCGGAATGTCATTTGGTCTTGATAAATGTGCAAAAGCAGCCTTTAAAAAAGGAAAATTGCAGCACCAGGAAAACATCAGTTTGGGACAAGAATGTGATATAAAAGAACTTGAGCAAGAGGAGGTGTATAAATACCTGGGAATTGATGAAGGATCAGTAATAAAACATGAAAAAATGTGAATAAGGCTTAGTAAGGAGTACTTTAGAAGACTTAAATTAATCCTGAAAACAGCATTGACACATAGGAGCAAGATCCAAGCTATAAATCAATTTGCTCTTCCAGTCCTAACTTATAGTTTTGGAGTGACTGACTGGCCCCAAAAAGTGTTGGATAGATTGGATATCAAAACAAGAAGGATGCTTCATGCTCACCAAATGATTTATAAAAATCAGTGTATACCAAGATTATATATCCCCCGTTCTGAAGGAGGGATGGGCCTCCTTGTAATTGATTACATGTATAGATCTGCAATCATGGGACTCCACACATATCTATTGACCTCACAAGATCCAAATGTGGTGAAAGTTTTGAAACATGAGGAGAATAAATCTAAGATGACATCCCTGCTTAATTTAGCAGAAGCATATCGATGTCAAGCAGGAATGGAAATCAAACAAGAAGAGGATAAAAACCAGGCAGCAACTGAATGTGCTAAAAAGAAAAGAAAGAATATAAGGTGAAGGATCAGATGAGAAGCCAAGAAATGTGGAAAAAACATAAATATATTTGCAAGTATAAAAAACTTCTGGAAGAGCCTCATGTTGATCAAGAACGAACACAGGAATGGTTAAGGAGAGGTGAATTTACATCAAGAAATGAAAGGTTAATTTTGGCAGCCCACGATAATGGGCTGCGTACACTCTGGTTTACTAAGTCCACTGAACATGTGGGAGAAACAGACAAATGTAGGTTTTGTGGAACCGAGTTGGAAATTATTACACACCTTATTGCTGGTTGCGATGCTCTAATGGCAGAGGGACTGTATACTGAAAGGCATAATAATGTGGCGAGATTGTTACATGGAGATTGTGCAAACATTATGGTATCGAAGTGGCTGAAAAACATTGGAAACATGAGCCACAGAGAATCATAGAAAATGATGAAGTTTACATCACATGGGATCACCCAGTACCAACAGTCCAAAAGATTGATGCTAGTAAACCCAGATATAGTGATCCAAGAAAAGAAGACAAAAATAGCATTGATCATTGAAATTGCCACACCTAGTGACTACAGTGTCTTGTGTACAGAGAGACACAAAGTCATAAAATACCTTGATCTGCAGGCAGAAACGAGAGCCATGTGGAAGAAAGATACCCAGACAGTTCCAATAGTAGTAGGATCAACTGGTCTTATAAAAAGGAATTTACAATCATATTTAGATATGTTACCAATTCATGTAACACCATGTGAATTGCAGAAGGAGTTATTGCTGGGCACATTGCGGGTACTGCAAAGAGCACTTTTGGCCAACATCAAAGAGTGAAATAATACTAATTCCATGAACTTTAATCGTACTCTGACTTAGGAATGGGGTCCATTCCCGTCATGGTATTAGAAACCCAAAAGACTTGGAGAAATCAAAAGACAGCAGTTGAACAGGTCCTAGTTGTGGAGGTGATGGTCCCTAATTAACTATTCTGTGACATGCCATACTCAACATCGACATCACTGGCTCCCAAAGCTGTCACTAACACATGCTGTCAAAGTACCAAACAAACATCAGAGTTAAAGTGCAATAGACATAAACACACTAAAATGTTCAAAAACCACTTGCACCAACGTAAAAGTAAAACGGCAATTTAATGAAAACGCAAAGTTTTCAGGTATGAAATACTGTTCTTCAGTGCTTTCTAAAATCAAAGAAAAAGAAGCGCCTTTTTTTAAAAAAAAATACTTAATTACACAGCCAATCAGGAAACAGAGAACAATTTAAGATGACAGTACATAGTATAAAAAACTGTTGAATAAAAAAGTGAACCTTAAAATGTGATATTACAAATAATACATTGTTTCACTAACTAACGCATGCTGTCCAGTTATAATCAGATGATTCTCCTAACATCTTGATGCAATAGACCTGTTCACAGATGGTGCTCATATTAGCTTACTGCTGAGCTTCATTCCGCAACTTTTATACATTTCTGAATCTTGCTGCCATGGCTCATTTCATTTGCATATACAATTCTTCTTATTACCATACTGACACTCATCTGCATGTCATTATGCATTCATTTGCATGTAACACATATGTGACTAGTTTTCTGTAAGTGAAGTCATGCTATGTGAGACTCTGAATCTCCCCCATTTCGCTAACTGTGCTATTTCACTTAACATAAGATTCTGTTTCTGGATACCCTAATTATTTAAATGATTAAACTTTAACCCTCTGTTTATAAAAAAAACGGTGTTCATGAAAGCCCCCAGTCCCTCATTTTCTTACTTTTGACACAATTTTTTTTTATTTATTGCAGTTTGTTTCCCAGGATGGTCCACTGGGCACAAAGAGCCCGTTTTCAATGGAGTCCTGGGGAGAAAAGCTCCAGGATAATACAAAAAATACTAAATACAAATACAAAATACAAAATACAAATGCAATGATAGCAGTTACAAGATTACAAATTTACAACTATTTAATTTTCTAATTAACGGTCATACAAATATGTTTGATGGAAAAAAGACAGCTCTATACAATGCATTCTGGTGTACTATACAGTGCATCTAACTTTTATCTGCAATTAATGCTGCAGTTAGCTGTGTAGATTACTTCCAAATCACAGTACGTGCTAATGCAGTGCTTCCTGGTGAAACTTGTTTTTTTTGCATCTCCAGGGATGAATCAGAATTTCTCTGAAGTTTGTTTTTTCCCACCACTTCTTTCCACCACCTTAATATTTGTTAAATATCTTTCACAGCGATAGTTACAGAATAATTCCCTTTGTGGCTAATCTTGCTTTCCGTAATCACAAGGATGTATCTTCATCTCTTTGTATGAAGCATACCTTCAGGCAAAGACTGACCTTGAGTTTGACTCTTGCAGATACAGAACCTACTTGCCTTTACAGGAACAAAAAAACTGGCACATCTAAGATTAACATTCTTAAATGTGTTTATCACTATCTGTCAAATTCCAGAGACAAATAACTTTATTAAGCAAGACTTGCTTTCAACGGTTAGAATAATAATGTATAAAAAGCAGCTTCCTCCAACAAGCCACCTTCATGAAAGATTAATAGTATGGAGACCCAGGGGCACAATGGCTTAGGTTATGTAAATAGCTCACTTCTCAATATTCTGAGGATCCTTGTTATAGAATTAGGCCTGGTCACCAAGAGACAGAATGCTGAGACTTGTAAGAGAAATGAGTTGTGTTACAGCTATTTCTTTGAAATGTGAAATAGGTTATCCGGGTTTTTGACTACCAACAAATGGAGTGCCTTCTGAGGACACCAAACATGGGGAAATGGACCGCTGAGAGTAGTAGCAGGGTATCCATATGACTTATGTGACATCAAAAAACAGTAGAAAAGTATGTTTCAGCTATCTGATTTACTATTTACTTGCCGTCTGTTTTCTGTTTTATGCTGCTTCATGGTCCAAGGCCAGCAACTACATACTTAGTTACTGATTTAGAAGGACAAGTGAAATGGGCCACAAGGGCTTTTTTTCACAAGAAGCTCATTAATTGCCTCTTGGATTAGAAAAGAAGGAAGTGCCTTCAGCTGCTAAAGTTATGTTATAAATCATTTGTCATGTGGGTGAGTCTGTGTTCAACAACACAAAGCAGTGAACTGAATTTGAAAGAGCAGAGGTGTGATCTAATATCCCTCACTGACACACATGCCAAGTAATATCATTTAATATTATTAATAATAATAATAATAATAATAATAATAATAGGCTGAAAAGGGAGTCCAGACTTATTAGTCAGTCTGATTAGCATGCAGCTTAAGCTATGTGATTATCATTACTTTGTCATTGTTCAAACTTTAACCATAATTAGTGCTTAAAGTGTGTGACAGCGAGAGTGCCATGTCACAACCTGTTGAAGTACAAAATGCACTTACTGTTACAAGTTGCACTCGATGTAACTCAGCCTAAATGATGGCCATCGTTGCAATCTACTTTTTCTTAGAACACATGCTGATGCATCAGTGACATAATGTAAGATACCCCTTAGTAACATAAAAGTGTTTGCATGCACATTTGCTTTATTTATTGTACATTATAACATAATTTAATAATTATTCACTGTGGGCTCAAGCCGCATCAAACCAAGGGTGCAGACTCCATTGGATAAAAGTCTGAATTTCTTCTGTCTGAAAGCATTTTAAAGATACGGCTAATATGTAAAATAAAGATCAGTGTATGGTTTCTTTACATGCAAGACAAACAATGCCCACAGCAGGGCAGTGCAGGATAATGAATCCTGCAGAGAAAGCTGGAAACAAAAAACAGATTAAACTTTATTCAGGTGCATTTAAATAAACCCTTCCTGCAGATCTGCAGTGAAAAAAAGTCTGAATACTGTTAAATACTTCCATTGTGTAACCTGAAATCTGAATAACTGTCTACAATGTACAGTGCTTTTCATATGCTGCTTTCTTAAAACAGCATGTCACCTTCCTGTGGATGGCTATGAATAGACAGACCCATTTTTCCTGTTTATGCAACTTAAGTTAGTTTACTGCTCTCTCTCTCTCTCTCTCTCACACACACACACACACACACACACACACACACACACACACACACACACACACACACACACACACACACACACAAACACACACACATTCCCTTGAAAATATTTATTTATATGTACTTTTTTATTTACTGGTCAATCCTGATAATCAAATAATTATTTTTCAAGGAACAGCAGTGAAACTGTCTGTCTTGAATGATGAGTATAGGACATATACTACTTTTGCATAGACAGCGAATATTAAATCATCATTCATACATGTTAGCATCAAGTTTCACTTTAGCACAGAAGGACTTCTGTCATGCTGATTGACTACAATCCAACTATAGCAGCAGGAATAGTTACCATTTTGAGAAACAGAAAGTAATACGTTACCATTAGACAAAATCTAGAATGTACTGCAGTGATGCATAACAAAATGTGTATGTTGAAGACGTGACACAGTCATCATAACCGCTAATACTAGAGCATTGTGACAACTTAGCTAACAGGTTGTTATCTTGTTCACATATGACCAAACAGGTTTCTTCTTCATGCAATGCTGTTTTTTCTTTATTTCTTTTTCAAAAGAGTTTTGTTTAATTATGACACTTTAACTTGTATCATGAATTCACATACATTAATAAAGATGTAGTTTCAATAACCATTCCCAGTAGTGTCACATTACACATATATTTTTTTCATTGTGACTGTACTTTATCTTCTTCATCCCATTGTACCTTCACATTGTTCATTTCTTGCCAACTCTCTTTCCTCACATATCTCCTTGTACAATACTTTGCATAGTGTTCCCACGTGCACCATTTATTTATATGCAGCTTATTTCTTTTCCTCTTTTAAAAATTAAAAATCCAGTACTTCTACCATTGGTTTGATCTTTAATTTCCATTTTCTAAGATTGCCTTTTTGGTTGTCAACAGTATTAAACATAATAAGGCCTTACTGGGGTTTGGTATTTATAATTGTAAATTCCAACTTGGTATCTGATTTATTTCCCAGGTGTAGTGTCAATGTACTCTCTAGAGAATCTTTAAAATTCAACAGCTCCACACATTACCAAAGCACATGTGCCCAGATTAATTTCCCTTCTTCTTTACATCATCAACATCTATACTCCACTATAAGGAAAATCATTCAAAATATACGTGCTGCATAAAAGTGTCCATGCAAGCATCTCCACACAGAAATCCTAAACTATGCGGACTTTGTCACATTTGTTCCTCTGTGGTTTGCTTCACTGTTCTCTTTTCCCTGTACCCCAGATGAGTCTTATAGTTATGCAATATTTTATACTGCCCTGTTAATTATCACTTTTTAATAACCTCTGCTCTTGAATTCACCAGAAACTCTACCAAGGTTAGTCTTTCACTGAAGATGCCCCACTACCCTCTCTTTGCCTATATATACTCTGTTATCATTGCCTGATACAGAGGATACTCTCTAGCTCACAGTTCAAGCACTTCATTGGCATCATCACAATACCTTGATTCTTTAGGTAATGTCCCCTTTTTACTTCCAGCCACATCATGCCTGTTTTTCAGCTCCATTACTTACAAGAATCCATACTGGCAAAATCTGCTTTCTCCGTTCCCACACAGGTTTAGTTTTTAAAATTATTTTTGTTGCCATGTAAATATAATGCTCTGTACAATTAGTGCTATATTCCTCAAGCACTTGCATCTAAAATACTAGCCTTAATCATCAGTGTTTTCTACTTCGACCTATACCCACCTGCTTGTGATTTATCTATCTATCCATCTATCAATCTATCTATCTATCTATCTATCTATCTATCTATCTATCTATCTATCTATCTATCTATCTATCCATCTATCCATCTATCTATCTATCTATCTATCTATCTATCTATCTATCTATCTATCTATCTATCTATCTATCTATCCATCTATCCATTTATATAAAAAGCAAGGGATAACTCTAAAGATTTATAAGTGAAACTAACCTCTGTATTTAAATAAAAATAAATTTGGTCAGATTCAGGCACAGTTTCTTTTATACAAAAGTAACATTTGATAAGAGCTTTCACCCAAAGGATTTCATCAGATTTAATTCCATACAGTGACAGTCTGAGTTCATGCTTTACTCTAGTCCATAACAATATAAAACAATTGTTTAAAATCTTATTTGTAGTTGAATCTGACATCTGTATTTAAGAGTTTTGTTATTGGTGTAGATGAAAACTTGGAATTTATGTGAATCACCTAGTAGGAACAAGGAGTTTTGGTAAGGATTGGGTAGAAACCTTCGGCACCTGCACCAATCAGGTGCGAAAATTTTTAAGTTAGATGATAGGTTGAGATGTATGATGAGTGTATGTGAAACTGGTAGAAAAAAAGTGTCTTCTGATTGGGCAGGGTAATCATGAGACAGCTATTCAGATTGGTCATAGTCTTAGCCTCCAGGGCATTCATTCTGCACGGTTCATTATTACTAATCATTTTTGTAGTTTATTACATATTTACACACTTCTGAGGATAGAAACAGTTCCCACTAGTATTAAAAAACCTAGTCTGCACATTTTGTTAGTATTGGTCATAACAGTTTTACATTTTTACCTTTCATTATCGATCATGATGAATATATATATATTTTTACAGCTCATTATATTGATAGCAACAGAGCACAGACTAGTTAAAATGAATTAATATTAAATATAAAAAATGCAATCTAAATGGAATCAGCTGTTCTTTCATTTAAAGGGCAATCCTTTCTTCATGATGAGCTCAATTTTATGGAGCAATGTGAGTGAGGAGTACTTATTTAATTTCCCTAAGTATGCATTGGTTTTGTACTAGTATAAGGTGTTGCATTTTGCAAGATTTATAGGATACCATTCATTTTGTCAAGTTCGTAGGCAAGTGAAGCTGGTACTGAATGCCACACCAATAGACAGCACTTAAATGTATAAAAATGGATCAGAAAAAAAGATGTTTAACTCATTCACTCCACTGGAGCTCAGGAAGTATGCACTGTAACTTCCAATGGGCAAAGCCTAAGCCTTTTGACAGAATCAGATTATGTCCTCACCTTTCAAACAAATGTTCATATCTCTGAAAGCATAGGAGTTATGAAAGAAGTATAAATGGCAAACTCTTCAGCATAAACTGTTTTTATAGTGGTAGTATTCTCTAGGTTCTAGATCTTAAACCAAATTTTATAAGTCACAGTAAACTTAGTAACTATTATGTTTGTAATATTTTCTAGACAACTTAACCACTCAAGTTACACACATACTGATAGCAGTATTTTATTCATCTAGCTGAGAGCTTTCATATGAGGCTAAGGAGTTCTGTCTGTGTTACTTGATTGTTGAGATATGTAGAAAAATGTGAAATTTATATCTATATAAATTAATATTATAAAAACAACAGTTAATATCTCTCTACCTGCACTAGACAGAGGTCAAATATTAATGCAGCTGAGTTTGGCATTGTGAAAGCTTTAAGATTAACTTTTTTGAAACCTTATACATAGCCTGGTTTTGGAATTATTGATACAAATATGAACAAGCCATATTTGATGCCTAGAAGCGTCAGTAGGAGGAAACTGCAGATGCACCTGGAGGTGTCACCTAGATGTAATGAGTTTACTAACTTCATCTGATCTTACTGTGGGATTATTCAAGGGAAACAATATAGCTAGGAAGAACAAATGTTAAAAGTTGAGAGTCAACATTATTAATTCCAGTAGGCTAACATGGAAAGAATTGCTGAGAATGAAGGGGGGTATGGTAAGTGAGCTGTAAAGGGAATGTGACCGGATGTTTGAGTCAAATCAGTATTGTAAAAATGTAGTAAGTAAAATATGAGCCACAGTGTGCTTGTGTGTGTGTGTGTGTGTGTGTGTGTGTGTGTGTGTGTGTGTGTGTGTGTGTGTGTGTGTGTGTGTGACCTCAGGTGTTTACACCCATTGTTCATGAAGAAAAAAAAATGAATGGTTGTGTTTTTAAACAGATATTAATTGGCAGGCTTATGCACTGAGGGTTTAGCTAGTACATTTGCCAACCTATATTATCTAGTGGTCAACAGTTAGTGCGGGGCAGGAGAATGAAGTGAAGGATAGTGGATCAGAAAGCATGTGGGTACTTGTCAATAGGATAAAATGCAAAGCTAAATAGTAGTGGTGTGGTCCAGCATTTATGACAAAGGTAACAGTGAGGATTAGCGTGACTTAAAACAGATGAAACAACAGAAGTCAGAAAGTCAACTAAATACCCAGGTGGGTACCTGCCCACTTCTATTTCAGTTTCAGTGTACTACACAAACAATTCTGTATCAAAATGATTAGAAGAGATTTCAAATAATAAATGTTTATAGGTTCATAGGTTCATAGGTAGGTACTAGGCTATTGGCCCTAGGACCTATACAAGCCTAGCCAAAAAGGTACCCTGGCTTTCGCCACCCAAGAAAATTATTTTCCTGTGCCCCTGTCAAACAGAACCACAGAAGTGATCCCCGGGGTGAATTTCCTATTACCCATACAATCATCAAGATTTTTCTTGAAGAGTCCTAATGAGGAGCTTTGTTTGATATAGATTGGTAGTTTGTTCCAGAGTTTGGAAATTCTCTGGGACAGGAATCTATCCCTCCAGCATGTTCTGTTTATTGTGGTGACAAGGTTTAGGTCCCTAGACTGTTTAGCTCAGAGGGACTGGGATTTTTTTTTAAGTGGAGCATGTCCAACAGCTCTGGGTTTGACATAGCTTTGTATGTTAGGCAGAGATCACCTCTGAGTAGGCACACCACATCACAAAAGGTTTCTCATACAGACAAAAAGAAGTCATTGTTCCCCTCTGCTCATCACTCATTAGACCCATTATAGAGTACAACGCCCTCTTGGTATGTACCTCGCAAGACATCTACAACAACTGGAAAGGCTGCAGAAATACCTCACAAAGAGGATTACTGGCCTCAAACAGATGCCCTACACAGACTGACTCAAAAAACTCCAGCTTTACTCCGTTGCATATCGCCTACTCAATTAAAACTGGTCATTTTGAAATTCTGTAATTTCTTTCTCTTTCTTTTTCTCTCTCTCTCTTTCTTTTTCTCTTTGTCTTTCCTTGCTGGAGAAATTTGATAGTAGTCATTTTTTGTATAAATTTCTAATGTAGATATAGATATAAGGGAGACTTCAATAAAACCTACATGGATTCCTTTTACGTGTAGGCATAGTGGCACGGAGCTTACATGGAAGTAAGCAGCCGTGCAATCTAGTAAACAGAGCCAAGGGGCGTGCACAAGTGTGTACACACGGAAGTGTCCATGGCATGCAAATCACCTCATAAGCAGGTGAATTGCATGCAAATGAGGTTGTTGGAATGATCCAGCAAGCAGATAGGCGATCCTGCAGACCCCGTGTTGATGTCGAAAGTGCACATGGAAAAATTCCGTATATATATATATATATATATGAGATAAAAAGTGAACAGGGGCTATAAAAGCCCAATTAGAAGGTTAGAAATAGCATATCAGACACGAATATGTGCACAACTATGCTCTGTGTGTCCCAAAAGTAATGGAAAATAATTTAAAATAATTATTTTTAATACTAATATTATGCCTGCAGCAGTGCGCAAAGATGTTGTTATGGAAAAAGATAATATTTAAAAGTGTAAAAACAAAAAAAAAATGTGAAAATAATGCATTATAAGGCCTTGCGTGGAGTATGTACAATGGTAGATTTCTATGTTTGCGAAGGAGGCATTGTCTGGAATAGTGTAGTTTCCTAGTTGTGTGCACCGATCTGTATGCAAATAAGCAGGGGTTACTGAATAGCAAAAATGGGTATCTGTGCCCGCAGATCACACCATGTAGCCCCAGAATCATGTTGGTATCCATAAAAGAGTTAGCAGACATTAAAACAGTGTGTGTCTGTATTTCTTTAAGTACATTGGAGCAAACAGGTACTGCTGAGCTGAAATGAGGAGGATGGGTGTGTACATGCCTGCTAAGCTTTGTTTAACTTTGGGACGAGTGTTTTAGCTAGTTTGAGCAAGTTTGTGCTGCACGCAGCTCTGCTGAGCATGCCCATCTATGGGGGTGTGTCCACTGAGTGCTAAGCATTGTTTATATATGTGGCGTGGGTTTGCACTCCACGCCACAGTGCTTAGCAGGGAAGGCTGTTTAAAAAAAAGAAAAGAAAATTGCCTGAGAAA
The DNA here is from genome assembly GCF_019279795.1 of Protopterus annectens. Classification (NCBI taxonomy): domain Eukaryota; kingdom Metazoa; phylum Chordata; order Ceratodontiformes; family Protopteridae; genus Protopterus; species Protopterus annectens. The sequence continues at coordinate 155,460,637 of NC_056737.1, read as the reverse complement.
GTCAGTCATATATAAATTACTGATGACCCTTGTACCACTTAACCTGGGCCATTAAAACACTGATAATGATGTACTTGGAAGATGGAATGCATCATAGGTAGCCAATCACACATGGTGTAAATACACCAGAGCACTAGAAAAGTTGCATACACCCTACAATCTGATTTCACCCCTATACTCTGCACCAGTGGAGTACCAATGTGGGATTTTTAACTAAAGCAATGTTAGGTCTGCTGCAGCTCTGCTACATCTGTATGTGTTAGATGCTGAGGTCAGTGCTGATGATGCTGCTGACAACAGGCCTAGACTGAGAAGGAGAAGAGTGTTCAGGCCCAGGGTAACCTTTCAGGAGCTACATGAGCTGGAGATTGTAGAGAGCTACAGGGTGGTCAGGGACATACTACAAGAACTCACTGACCTCTGCTGCTCTTAACTCAGATCCAGGGTCAACAGAGGGAACCCATACCAGTGGAAATAAAAGTATGTGTAGCCCTTAGGATACCAGCTACAGGTACTTTCTAAAGAAGAACTGGAGACATAATGTGGTCTCACAGATATCAGCAGCCAGGGTACACCACCAGTTCCTGGATTCCATGCTAACACATGCCAGTGAGCACATTTATTTACTCCACACCTATGAGAAGAGGGTTAGCAGTATGCGACTCTTCTACCATGTGGTACACTACCCTGAGGTACTGGGTGCCATAGACTGCACTCATGTACACATTAAAGCACCGCCAGGTGAGAGTAGAGTCTACAATAATTGCAAGGGGTATCACTCCATCAACTGACAGGTCATGTACAATGCCCATGGAATTATCATGAATGTGTGTGTTGGCAGCCCTGGCAGTTATCATGACTCCCATATCTGGCACACATCACAGCTGTACCAGATGTTTGTTAGAAGAGACATCCCACATGGCCATTTACTTGGGGATGCTGCCTACACACTGGAACCATGGATGATGACACCCATCAGAAATGCATATACACCGACCAAAGAATGCCATAATGAGGCACACACACAAACTAGGAACATTATAGAGTGCGTGTTTGGACTGCTCAAATCCAGTTTCATTAGCCTAGATATATCTGGTGGAGCCCTGCAGTATTCTCCAGCCAGATGTGCTCAGATGTTCACAGTATGTGCCATGCTACACAATATGATCCTGCAGAAACAGCTGCGGCAGGATCACCAAAGGGAAAGGATACACAACCCCCCCACTAATGCTTAGGTCCCCACAGCCACACCCACAGGAAGACTCAGAGGAGGAACCCCCTGAGGCTGTCCCTGTAGGCAGATGTAGGCATGCCCAGTATGCTCTGGCCTTGGCCAAGAGACAATGCATAGCACATGTACTAATAACCTAGGGTCCTAGGGACTCACACCTTAATCCAACTCACATGCATAGTAAAAAGTATACCAGCCAGATCACATAACCTGTACCTAACCATATATTGCATGTGTACTGCATACATCAGACAGAGACAGCCCTGAAACACAAGTCTCTCAACCGGTGCATTTGCAAGGTGAGTCACTATCCTATACAGCAAATGTATGGCGCACTACACTATGGTAGCATATGTATGGACTTGCTGTGTGTATGTAAGGGAATAGAGTGGGATACTGGGCTACTTGCAGAGAACTAACAGCTACTTAGGACAACAGGTACACTGTCCAATACTGGGTGCCCCATAATATGCATTAGGCCACATGACTGGAAGCCCCACTGCATTATGCAAGGGAAATACCAGACAGTGGGGTCATAGGACAGATGCACAACTGTCAGTGCCAAAGTCCCTCAACCCTAGCACATCAGTGTTCCCATACAACTGCAGTAACAGTATGTTTGCAAGGATATATCAGCAGACCACACAATTCCAGGGCTGTGACAAAGAACCTGGCCACATGTTGTATTTTCCACAAAACGCAGAGGTTATAGTGTATGTCTCTATGCTGTTGATAGTGTGAGGAATTAAACCTCACTTTCTGGAGACTGGTGTGGCTCATTGAGCTAAGGACATTAGCATGGTTGCTGATGTTGATGGTTTGAAGCTGGTCACACCTACAACCTTTGCATGTGAGTTACTTGTATGATAGGAGTCCCACAGACTGTCATAACACCATGATTTGTTACTGCAAGGAAGTTGGACAAAGCAAGAGAAAATGGGGGGACAGAGGTCCACACCTACAGACATTATACATGCTCTGAGTAACCTAGAAGGTGGCTAGTATAACAGCAGGTTGCAACAGATCAGATTAGCTGAAGTATGTAAAGGCCATCACTTAACTGTGTCAGTACTCACAACAATTCAGTGGACTGCATTTTATAGTATATTGCCGGAAAAACACAACTGTATGAGAACAGAGCAGACATATGGGGTGAAATGCTGGACATTCTGCAAAATGATGTACAGTGAGAGGTATGAAGACTGTCACCCTGTGTGTGGTGTTACATCATGTACCCCAGTCACATCATACCTCTCAACCTCTTACGGAATCTGGACAAAGCCATGAACAATAGTGGGACAAAGGGTCCTCTAATATATAATATAAGGAGAAGGATTAACTATTGGCCAGACAAATGTGGAAAGTTGATAGAATAACAGGTCTTGCATTAACATGAATCTCCTGATGTATATGGAGTCAGAAACTCAAATGTCTCCCATCATTTCCTAACATCAGTCTATAATGTTTAGCCCCTAATGTGCCAGAAAATCACAATGTTATGTAAAATGTAACAAAAATATGATGCAAAACTCTACACATTCTATTACAATCTGTACAGTTTGATAGGTATGCGTCACATATTACATTCAGCAAACAGCCGGCAATGCCTTGGACAAAATATCAGAGAGGTGCTGGACTGTGGAAACAGGTCCAGCAGCCAATTGGCTACAGCACACAAAATCCCGGACTGGAGTACAGGTAAGTCTGGCCTGGAGTCACCTTGTAATTACTGACAGTCACACTGGGCATGTTCCTATACTTAGCTAACTTGAGCCCATGTCTGTTGCCTCATCTGCCCAAAGAACTGCGTGGAATGTAGAAATATGTCTGTGCATGCAGACAGCTATGTATTCATATCTGTTTCTTCTTGTCTCCCTCACACATGATTACCCTAACTCTCAGTATGTGGCACATATATACATGATAACACGATATATATATATATATATATATATATATATATATATATATATATATATATACATATATATATATATATATATATATATATTGTCCCCACTTACATGCAGAATGCTGGGGTTATCTGCACCTACAGATCACAACAGTTTCTGATGGTAACAGACCAATGCTGCAAAAGGACATAATCCACTCACAAACAGAACCCTGTGCCTGTGGAATGTCACCCTGTAGACAGACAACAGTAAGCAGATGGTGTAATTTGCAGTGGTTGCAATGCAAGACTTGGACAGGCCATATTGTCACTGGCCAATTGTCCACCTACAAAACTGCAACCAGATAGACATGGCGATACTGGTAACTGTACACACATAGCAGGGGTATTAACAGGTAGCCCACTCCTGGGACAATGGATACAATAACAGCATCAAGCAGGTTCACTCTGCAGGCCACACATGCTATGTAATACAAGGCCACTTTGTGTAGTCCACAAGTACTTTGGCTGCATCCACATGTACAGCAGGTATAACCTGTGAAGCGTGCAGTAAGTACTGTGAGCTTTAGTGTGTAATAGTAGGTAGGTAGGGGTTCTAATCTCAGATTGGCCACCTTGTGTGCGTGCGTGCATAGATTTTTTTCCCTACAGCAGAGCAGACATTCCCATCTGACCTATGTCTGTGCAATGGTTCTTAATTTTATGGCCCTGTGAATAGTATCTTCCTCAACATTGGCCTCCCTTAAAACACCTGCTGATGTCATTCACCTTAACAGCACAGCCTGACAATCTAATATCAAATAAGCTCCATGGCACATGCAATCAGTATGTTCTACTATAGTGTGTACTACTGGATAGGTAGGGGTTGTAATCTCACAACAGGCACTGCCCTTTGTATGTAAATATATCCCCTTGCAGCAGTAAAGACATGCCTGTATGGCCAATCTCTGTCTAATGGTTATACATTTTAAGGCCCTGTGACTACCTGCCAGGCTCTACAATGGCCTCATTTACAAGGCCTGCTGATGTCATCCACCATAACAGCACTGGCTGACAAGCTAAAGCCAGATAAGCTCCATGGTACATGCAATAAGTATGTTATGCTATAGTGTGTTTACTACTACATAGGTAGGGGTTCTAATCTTGCATAAGCTAACTGTCTGTGTGTGTGTGTGTGTGTGTGTGTGTGTGTGTGTGTGTGTGTGTGTGTGTGTGTGTGTGTGTGTGTGTGTGTGTGTGTGTGTGTGTGTCCAAATACATTCCCTTGCAGCAGTACACATATGGGCTATTTATGTACAATGGTCATGCATTTTACTGCCCTGTGATTAGCTGCTGGACCTAAATAGCCCTCACATAGGCATAACTGCTGTCTGCCACCACCTAGATCTGTATATATGGAACACCCAGGTGACACATAGCAAGGGTAGCAGACCTTGTCACAAAGTTTGCATGCATGATTATGATGACCTCCCCCATTCTCCCTGACACACTGTTTTACACATATGCACCTAGGTAACCATGCACATATATAGCCGTACCTTGCTGATGTCATATTTCTGCTGTGCTGCCATGCCATCCTGTGCTGCTGCATTGCCACAATGTCTCCATAGCTTAGCCACGCAGACCCCCTAAAACAGAAACATACACAGGTCTGTGAGACACCAATTATTCTGTAACACTGCTGCTAGTCTAACATCATGCAACAAAGATACACAAAGTTTGATGTGTAGTCATGACACATGCCAGCATACAGCACCTGTCATGGCCCACAACACCTGCCATGGCATAACAGTACCGCCCTACACAAGTACATGTAAAGTAATATAGTCACTCTGTGCATCATACACATATTTGCATGTCCCTGAATTGATGGCATGGATAGCAGGGATGTAGCACAGGTATCATCACATGTACAGGGTGTGGTGTGGGGGTGTCAGAGGCCTAGGCTGTTCCAAACAGTTGACAGCATGTGTGTGAGTCAGGAAGGGGTGCTGGTTAGATAGGCCATGGAGAGGTGCCGTGTGTGTCTGTTGATGACCGGCATGTGACAGTAATGTTTGAGTATGTGAGTGTACACAGTCAAGCACAGTGCTAGCCCTACATATGTGTATGTTCAACAGCTGTGGACAGTACATTGCAGAGTTGATAGTTCACTGTCTCTGGCCATGGACACGGGAAGTGGCTCTGCCAGGAGTGGCACTGGCACCACCATGCCCAGGGTCAGATATGGTGCTTGTAGCTGACAGTGAATGCTGTCTGCTGGGCCTGTGTCCCCCATGGGACCACCCAGGACTATGTGCCCATGGCCTGCTACATCATGGTGTGGACAGCACACTTCCTTCTGTAGTGCTGGAGGTGCTGCCAATATGGGAGTGTGAGTGTGCATGACCATGTGGAGTCTCAGCAGATGGTGTTGCTGACCTACGTCCACGTGTCCCATGCCCTACTCCAACCAGATGTTCCAGCACAGACAATGTACTGTGAAAGACTGACACTGTCTCAGCACACCATCTGTCCAATACATCAGTGAAACAATCCATGGCATCACCAATGCAGTGCAGACAGTCACGGATGTCAGACTATGCTGCATCTATAATCCTGAGAATCCATCTGATGTTGCTTTCAGAATGTGCCTGTGCCTCCAAGATGGACCAAAACATATGGCAAGTGACCCGTGATGTGACACCTGTGACAGGTGGTGGATGGACAGCAGTCCTCCTTTGAGCACCACTGTCAATCTGCCTGTGTGGTACCTCACCAGCTCTCTGGCTATGGCCAGTGTCTACACTCACTAATGCCATAGTTACAACACTATCATATTCACTGTCACCACCTTCTGACTGTCTGATATTTGTGTCTGTAGGGGAGTGGGTATGTGTGGGCATACTGACTATGTGCAGGGACAATGGGGGAGGATGTGGGATGTCAACCCCTGATACAAATTCAGCCCTCAGCAAATCCACCTGTGCCTCACTAAGGCCACCATTATCATCAGAGTCCGATGAGACACTGACATCAGGATATGAGGGGGTTAGACTCCAACCCCCACATTCACCTGTAAGGAGGAAGACAAAGTCAGTACATTACTACCTGCACTCTTATGCATGGTAATTGCCACAGACACATACAGGTGAGGAGCCATAACTGCATTGCACATCCCGCATCTTATTTCTGAACCCATGCACAGCACATAAACACACAACAACATAGACAGACACGACAGGCCCTTTATGTACTGCTGACTTCCTGCAAATTGCAGCAGTAGCAATCGCATACCCTGTATCCATACTTACAAACAAGTCATTATCTGAAGCTTATGTCCACACCATCTGGAAAATCCCCCACATCTTACCCTTACACAAATGAGGGAACTCCACCAAACTAACAAACTATCACCTAATTGCAATTCTGTCTTCTCTATCACAAATTCTGGAACGGGTCGTACACATCCAACTTATGGACTATCTCCTTACACACAAGCTCCTATTTAATACCCAACATGGTTTCCGCCCCAATCATAGCACCACTACAGCCCTACTGTCCTTTACTAACACAGTAAACCAGCATAGAAACAATGGTCACTTTGTATTAGCCATATTCCTGGACCTGTCCAAGGTCTTTGACATGGCAAACCACTCCAAACAACACATCTATGTCCTCTCCTCCCTTAGCCTCAGTCACCCCACTATCATCTGGTTCCAAAGTTACCTAGCAGTACATCAACAGGCTGTCCACAGGCAACAAGATCTTTCACCGCTTCACCCTGTCACCTTAGGGGTTATCCAAGGCTCCATCCTTGGTCCTCTTCTTTTTTCTCTTTTTACCAACCAGCTCAACTCAGCTACACTCTAGGCCTCAGTGGTTCAGTATGCTGATGACACTACCCTGATTTTCTCAGCTTCCTTCCTCAAAGACCTCCATACCATTACTCAAGATTCCTTCTTATCTGCTGAATCCTGGTTCACTGGCTCCCAACTTATCCTAAATGCCAACAAAACAAAACGTTTTCTCTTCTACCCAACCAGATACACCTCTCCATCCACAACCTTCAGTATCCTCTCTAAAAATAAAACTATTATCACTCCAACAAACCACTCCAAATTACTAGCAGTGGAAATTGACAATAACCTGAAATTTGATGTTCACATTGCCCAATCCATTAAAAAAGTTCACAAAAAACTAGGTCTCCTATATAGAAACAACAGATTTCTGACAAATAAAACAAAAGCCACTATTGCTAGATCCTACTTCCTCTCAACTCTCCTGTACACCTCCCCAATCTTAACCAACAAGACAGAGCTAGCCAAACTTGAAGCTTGTTAAAATAAAATTTCCAAGTATGCCACTAATGCCTTGTACAAGTCTCATCACTGCTCATCACTTAAGCAGCTCAAGTGGCTTGAACTCCCTCAGCTTCTTCTCTTTAATCAACTTACCTTAGCCCACAAAATACTCTATCAATCAGGAAAAAAAACCTGCACTCAAAGATCTCATTCAGCCATATTCCTCCTCAAGACCCCTTTGCTCCAGCAACAAACTATTTCTGCACACCACCAAAGCTAACAATTCAGCAAGTGAATCACTTTTTTCTAACTACATCTCCAAACACTGAAATAATCTACCTAACTCACTAGTAACTAACTCCTCAATATTTCAATTTAAAAAACTTCTAAAAACTTACCTTACTAAGACCTGGCTCTGTACCTGCAACTCCCTTGGATAACCTGTTCCTCCTTTTCACTCTATTATCATTACTCTTATTCTACTATCATGACTACCACTAATAGTAGTTTCACTTTAACTGTACATAATCATTTGGATATATCCGCTAAATGTAAACAACCATTTTTAATGTAAATTACTGTTGCTCTACTTATTGTGTCTAAAACCACTATCTTGTATGTATTTGCTTCTCAGTTGGCTGTATTTGTTTCAATGTTGAATATTTGTTACTCTTGGAGCTTTTCTTCCCAGGCCTCCACTGAAAACGGACTGTGTCCAGTCTGACTTTCCCAGTAAACAAATGTAAAATAAAATAAAATAAAATAATAAATAAAATTTATAACATGCACTGCAGATACATCCGGTTAATGTTGACAGTACAATACACCTCTGAGGTAAGCAATATGACAGTGTATCTGATAACCCTATCCCTAAAACCCAGTGCACCTTTCTTGAGCCTAATATGCCAGTTGTAGTATCACAGCCTCAGGTATATACCATCTCCTTATTGTATGTGAACAGGCATCTTGGAGTAATTGCCTCCTGTATAGCAGGCTGCATAATCCTTCTTAACAATAAGTGCAAATGTGTTAGTTTTTCCTGCAAATACACAGCTATGATTACCCATTCTATGTACTTCAGTTAATTGGTCTGAAATGGCACATACAACTATTCTACTTCGGCTAAGCATAACAGTTGTGCCTAGGGCAACATATCAGACTTTAACATTTTTAGGGTATATATCATCTGTAAAACAGCAGTATCACACTTACCAGGTACAGGACCTTGGACTCCGGCCACACCTGATGTACTTATGAAAATGTGAGGGAGAGGTATTACCAGCAATACCAAATGTTGCATTGTTACAAGGTAATATGTGCATATATCCACATGTACAGTAATTAATGTGTTACTGCCTACATTGCTGACAGTCTGAATATGTGTGGACAACTGTGCATTAAAATCAACTCCGCCCAATGCAGATAGACCTGATACCCATGTACTGGTATGCAGAGCCTGCCACAATGACTGATACAGTATTACACTGATGAACACACTGAGCTTACCTGGATGCTCCTCTGATGTGGATGCTGTGGCACTCACCTCCAGGATGTATGGGGTGATGGATGCCTGGGAGCTGGTGGCTGATCCCAGGTTCAGCAGGAATTCCTCTGTGGCTGAGAATGGTTATTCTGCTGCAGGCCCTCCACTGGTGGCAGCATGGTCCCTGACCACAGCAGCTGCCCTTTGCCGTGCAGCATTGACCATATCTGTGTCTTGCTGTCAGATCTGCTCATAGGTTCTGTTCTGTTAGCCAGTTTGGTTCACCGCCGTGACGAGGTCAGCCCACAGTGCTGCACATTGGTCATGGACAGCAGAATGTGATGATGCAGTCTGAGGCCATCCAGGATAAAATTATTTTCTGCGGCTGTAAATGGTGGATGCCTCCTGTGATACATTGTTCCTGAAGGACAACAAGAGGGGAATACATCAGAGGACCAGATACATGGACATCCACTATGTACAGACCCTGCACAACCAAAATGGGCTGCACTATCCACCGCTCCCTCACACGTCATACCCCGCAGTCTATCGATGCACTATATGTGTAGCTATCACCAAGATAGTAGCAATACCAGTTATGTCCCTGTGTGCTGTGACAGAGTCTGCTGTATGTCTCTACACCCATCATTGTAGTCTGCTGTGGTGTGTCCCCTATGGACAAAGTCCCACTACTATGTCATACAGCCACTGTCAGACAAATAGCTCTGCAACTATATGGGGACAGCCCAGCAACACCAGTGTGCTACAATGACAGACAGCAATGCAAACCTGCTGTAGTATATCTTCCCTGTAGGCATCATACCTCTCCACTACACAGAAGTTTCCAGAATGTGAACATGTGCTTCATAGATGTGGTCCTTTTGGCACGCAATTGTGGATGTCTGACAAATGGTTGGCCAATCATTGATGACTGTTGCCAGAATATAGAGAATCTAGCTGTCACATGCCAGACCCTCAGAAAACACTTATTTTATTATTTATTTATTTACATTTGTTAACTGGGTAGTGTCCGACTTGGTCAAAAAAAAAAAAACATTTTCAGCCGGGACCCGGGAAGAAAAGATCCACAACAAAAAGAACATTATTAAGGTACAAGCAGTAAACTTAATTTAAGTAGTACATTGTAACAATATGTAAATGAGCTTAACAAAAATATTATAGCAGCATATAACAACAGAAATACAATATAAACATGCATGTTTCAGGCATACAGGAATATTTTTTTTTTTTTTTTTACAATATATATGAGGTACATAAGTCATGTGGCTTTACAAGTTGAGTCACTTCTGAAAGACCAAAATTGGTCATATAGTTTTACAAGTTAGGTCATCTGAAGGAACAAAAATTAATAAAGAAAAGAAATATAGTGGGATAGCCCTATGTGGGATGAGCACTATTTGGGCTATCATGTGTGAGATTAGTGGGGAAAAAATAGGAAGAATATTAGTTGGGAGCAATTCAATGGCATAGCCAATTATTATTTAAATAGTCTTTCTGGGTAGTTTTAAATGTGGACAGGTTGGGGGTTTTAGTTATCTGTTCAGGAAGGGTGTGACAATCTTTATCTATTTTATGGGAGTAGAGGGAGTCTCCATGACAGTTATGAGACTGGGTTACTTTTAGCATTAGTTTGTTGGATGACCTGATGAGTCTACAGTTTGTGTTTGGCTGGACTAGGTTTGATAGAGCTGGACAGTCAGTAGGGTTGAAAATGATTTCATGGGCAAGTGAAAGTTGTTTTAGTAATAAAAGGTTGGGAAGTTCTAGCCAGTTAAGCTGTTAGACAGCAGTGCAGTGGTGTGTTCTGTGGAGTTGGTTGGTGACAAACTTTTTTTTTTTTTTTTTTCAATAATTTTTATTTTTGTTTTACATTTGCAAAAACCATAACCATTCCATATTTACAAAATGACCATATTTGCATGTTATACATTGTGGATAAAGTAGAAACATGTAGGTCATACACCATTACTAATTACAATATATACAAAGATGCTTTCCCAATTAATGTCATTAGTCTAAAAACAGCACATACAAAAATGATACTTCATCCATAGTTAAGCTGTGTACTCGTGGGAATACTTCCAGTTCATAAGATATGGTGTACCTGGTGCTTTATGCTGATAAGATTTTATAGGACTGTTCCCAGATTGCTCGGGCTTTCATATTTTTGTTTCTTTTGTCCAATACTATTTTATGTGCTAGTAGATGTTTAATAACAGATTTCTTGAATTCCTCCCAAGAGATACTTACAGGATCTAACCATTTGCGAACTATATATAGCTTCATTAATAAGAAAATCGTTATAAGTGGGTTAGCTTGTTTTCCTGAGATGTTGTAAAAGAGTAAATTCTCATGTTAGTGTTGATGCTTGATACCCCATTTTTTGCAGTTGTAACTTAAGGGAATTCCAAAGCTTGAAAACACATTTACAACTCCAGAATATATGTATTAGGTCTGCAGTCTGGTCTTTACAGTGTGGACAGTATGGGGACTTAGTTGCATTGAATTTGTGAAGAATTGCTGGGGTGAAATAAGCATTATTATTAATCATGAGTTGTGTCTAAGAGAGTTTTTTAAGTGGAATAGTTTTCAATGTTAAGTTGATTGCCTTTTCTATTTGCTGGTCATCCATATCAGGTTTTAATTTTCTCCAGTAATTAGAGAAGAGCAGGTCTTTCTGGAATTTGATTTCCCCTATCATTTTGTATGAGTTCGTTATTGCTTTCCTTGACATTAACATAGTCTTCCAAAGTAGGGTACAGTTTTCGATGTCACTTTCGAGTATAGTAAGGTTTTGGAGGTAACTGGAACACACCTCTTTGATTTGTCTTAAAATTATTATATATACTTTAGGTAAGTTTAGATTACTTCTTAATTCATGAATTGTGCTATTGAGGAATGGGTAGATATCTTGGATTCTCTTATGTTTTAACCGAGGGAAGGAGTCTAGGTTTAGCATCTTGTTATTTATTTTTAAGTTAGGATTTTTATGGAGGGGTTATAGTATTAACATATAGGTTCTCCTCCTTCGATCCTCCTGGGGTGCCTTCTGTCTGCATCTGCTCCCCCTCCCTGTGGTGGTCGTGGGCACCAGGTGCCCTAGGTGTGCGTGTGTGTGTGCTTTCTGTGGAAGGTTGGGCGGCTGGCAGCTGGCAACATCCGTAAAACTCAACTCCACTGCCATTTAATGCAAGGTGATCGTTGTAGTATTAACATAGCTTGTCCAAGGTTTTAGGAGTGATAAAGTTTTTGTGTTATATTTATAGAATGTTTTAGTGGCTCTATTATGTTATAGGCTTGTAAATCTTTTTTATTTAAGAAGGGAAGCGCTTTGGGATTGATGTCTAGTGTTTTTATGTACCTATAGTATATTGTTACCCAGGCCGGTGAACCAATCTTTGCCGAGTGGTCATACTCTGCTATTCTCAGTATTCTATTAGTGTTGATAATAGAGTAGTAGGTTTTGAAATCTGGCAAGTTCAGACCCCCTTTGTTCTTGGGAAGTGTTAGTTTTTGATAAGAGATTTTGGTCTTTTTAGGTTCCCATACAAATTTTGCTAGAAAGGTATGAATTTGTTTGAAGAATTTATTATGTATAGTTATCTGAGATGTCAGAAATAGATATATTAATCTAGGTAGTATGTTCATTTTAATTACTGATACTTTAGACAAAAATGGTAGCTTAAGGTTATTCCATCTGGTACAATCTTGTGTTATGTTTTGCCTTTTAAGAGTTACATTATGTTGGTAGAATTCCTTGTTATTCTGAAAGAAAGTAATCCCCAGGTATTTTGTTTCTTCTTTTATTTTTATTTTGTCTAAGAGAGGTATTAGGGAGATGAGTCTAGGTGGCCTTAAGGGGAATATATCAGTTTTATTAAGGTTTAAGTTGTAGTTAGACATGTATGAGAATTGTTCAATTGTGTTTATTATTTTGGTCATGTCTGAACTTGGTGTAGTAAAGTATATGTTTAAATCGTCTGCAAATGCTGAGAGATAAACTTTGAAGTTATGTATTGAGGGGGGATTATGATATGTATTTTGTTTAATATATAGAAATAGGGGTTCTAGTTAAAGGTTGAAAAGAAAGGGTGATAGCAGGCAGCCTTGTCTTGTTCCATTTTTTACTGAAATTCTGTTTGACCATGCTTTGTTTATATATAGGGATGTATATGGATTACTTTAGAGAATTTGAATGATCTGTATAAAATTTTTAGGTATGTCAAAGTGAGGGAACGTTTGCAGCAAGAATTCAAGATTGACCCTATCAAAAGCCTTGTGGGCATCTACTACTATTGTGAAGATGTTGGTATTTCTCTGATTTGCAAAGGATATTAACATTTCTAATGTTAGCGTGTTGTCACTGGTCTGGCTACATGGTGTAAACCCAGATTGTTCTGGAGAAATGATTTTCTCTATCAGATTTTTAACTCTGTTTGCGAGTATTGAGATCAGGATCTTGATGTTTATATTTAGAAGAGAGATGGGTCTATAGCTATCTGGATTTTTAGGGTCCGCTTGGTCTTTTAATATAAAAATAGTTTTAGAGGCATTAAAGTGAATATCATGTATGTTGTTATTTATTATATAGTTCAGCACGTGGTATAATAATTTGGCAACTAGTGGAATGAAAGATTTATAAAATTCTGAGGTAAGACCATCTGGTCCTGGTGCCTTGTGTGGTTTTAGATGTTTAATTGTTGTGGTTATCTTGTTAATAGAAATGGGCTCCGTTAGTTTTTTTTTTTGTTGATCTAAGAAGAAGAAAAAGATCCATATCCTCCTTCAAGGCTTGTAGGGTTTGTTCTCCATATGTTTGAGTATATATTTGTTCAAATACTTTGATAATTTCCTCATTTCTTCCATAGTTTTCCCTTGGTAATTTACTTCTGCTATAACTGAGGTGGATTTTTGTTGAGCGATAATGCTCTGGAAGGAATTTGGGCTTTTTCTGCGTAATTAGCCAACTGTCTTGTCTCATAAAAAGATACATTTCTGTTCTCGAGCATATATATAGGTCTCTTTGTAGTTTTAGGAGGTCCATTTCCATTTGATTATTAGGATGATTTATCAATTCTTTCTCACGTTGTTCTATTTTCTCCTTTATTTTATGTTCCTCTTTCAGTTGTATTTTTTTATAATATGCTGCTTTTTTAAATGAAAGTTCCTCTAATTTGTGTTTTGGTCGATGCCCATTCTATATCCATTGATGTTTGGGAATTGTAGATATTTACAAGGGTTGTTTTTAATATATCCTCAATCTCTTTTACTACATCTGTTTTGAAGAGCAGATTAGGATTTAATGACCAGTTATTAGCTCTATTGTTTAAAAACCTTTTTTTGTCCCAGTTGATACTCAGTGTAACTTTGGAATGATCCGACAGAAATCTAGTGTGTATGACTATTCTAGGGCCCATGTTTATGAGTATGTCTGAGATTAAAAAGAAGTCTATTCTCGCCCACATTTTATGGTATTGGGAGTATAATGTGTAATTCCCAGTTTTATCTTTATCCTCATATTTAAAGGGGTCATATAGTTTGAAGTCTTGTTTAAGTTCATTTAAAGCTATTGTAGCTTGTCTATTAAGTAGTTTGATCAGGTTCAATTTATCCTTTCCTGGGTTTTGATATGTGTTCCAGTCACCACCAATTATTAGATAATGATCTTCCAGTTGGTTTAGAATTGGGTACAGTGACATGAAAAAGAGATGTTGGTTGCTACAAAGTGCATATACATTTAACACCATTATGGGTTTTGGAAATACCGTGTTAGTAAATGTTACATAGCACCACCTTCCCTCTTTGTCAGCCTTAGTTTCAAGTATTTTATCCTGAAAATGTTTTTTTAATTATTATGGCCACCCCAGCACTGTTAGTTTTGTCCCCAGAAGCTATAATTTGTCTTATCCACTTTTTTTCCCAATATCTCTCCATTGCTCTGAAGTTAAATGTGTTTCTTGTATTAAGATGAGATTAGCTTTGGTTTGCAGGGCTAAATGCAAAAATAGTTTCCTTTTTTTATTTTGTAGTCCTTTAACATTCCACGTTTCAATTTCCTCCTTTTATGTAAATAGATATGCTTGTTTTAACTGATCTGTATGTTAATCTAGATTTATGTTTTTTGTATGTGTTGTTATAGTGTATCATTGGAAAGCATCTAACTATTCGCATCCCTACACTGTGCCTACCCACTATACCCCTGGACCAGGAATAAATGGGGGAATACAATGTGCTTTTAGTATGTACCATAAAATTCCCACTAGTATTAAATTGTGTTTTTTCTTTACGTATGTTTGTTACATGGTATGTATGTTACTAAATACAATACGGACAAAGCTTAACAGACTAGTTCTCTACAAAAAACACTGCTGCATCATATCCCTAGTCTCAACCTTTAAACTATTATACCATTAGACTGCAGCGGTTAAAGTACAAGTCATACAGCTTATAAGTTTATGATCTATTTCTCCTAAAAGTAAGTTTTTAAACAACATGTTATTGATCAAATACTCAATTAGATATGGCAAAATATACAACAATG
The DNA here is from genome assembly GCF_019279795.1 of Protopterus annectens. Taxonomy (NCBI): domain Eukaryota; kingdom Metazoa; phylum Chordata; order Ceratodontiformes; family Protopteridae; genus Protopterus; species Protopterus annectens. Next base: position 155,445,166 of record NC_056737.1, on the reverse strand, counting down.
TAACCTATATTTTTTAAGCCAGACATGTCATATTTAAATGATCCTTCTCCATATAGTTCGTTTACCTTCCCTCTTCTTATATATATAAATTACCAAGCTTCTGTGTTCAGGCATTCTTCTGTAGCAATCTATAACAAACTCAGATTGCATTATTGGCATCTAAATAGAAGTGGGTATATGAGGAAAAAAAAATGATTGCAAGCTTAGGCAGGTATATATACTGCTAAGACTTGCTTGTTTAGATAGTTATAACGTCTGCAGTCAATTAGGTTATATTCATATTGTCATATAATTCCTCTCCTCTAAACTGCTTAAACTCTCATTCCTGCAGTTATTCCAGTTAAACATCATTATGTCAATCAAGAACCATTTACTTGGTCTGGTTCTACCAGACTCACATCCAGAAATTAAGACTGGATTCTTTACAATAAGCTTGTATTGGAGAATCAAAGTCACAATTTTGTTTTAGTAAAACGGTACCTTATTCTTCTGATTCTTCAAAGTCATGTTTGCAGGATTTACTAGTCATCTTTCAGTCAGTTGTTGTCTTATTAATTGTTTTATGTCAATTTTTGTGATTTTGAGTCAGAAATCAATTCTTCGTCTTGCTGTACCTTCCTTTTAGGTTGTTTTGGTTTTATAGTGAAGATTATGAGCTCGAAGGGGGACTGTTTTAACATACCAGTTTCCTGGGAAATGGTGTCACCTTATGTTACTCGCATCGGAAAAGGCAGTTGAATTTTAGTTCCTACCCGGTTTTCATTTCCTTTTCCTGTGTTCCTCGTGGCTCCCATCATTGATTTAAGGGCCTAGGCAGCAAGGGGAAGCTCTCAGGGTGTGTAGCCCATCAGAAACACTCACAAATCAGTCTGATTTTTACTCATGGGTCATTTTTAATTTCCAGGCATTTTATTTAGTTTCTGGAGGTGGAATCTGCTTGAAAACTGAGAGGAAAGTATCTTTTGCTTCCTTGGGGTTAGCAATCATGTATTTAATATCTTTTACATTGAAAATTAGAAGGTTTAGGTATTTCATCTGGAACTTTATTTTCTTTTCTATCAGAAACTTGCAGTATGGAGATAGAAGTTGCCTTGCTTGCCTTATCTGAATAGGCAGATCTTGAGCAAAGGAAATTCCACTATTATTCCAGGTGAGTGTCCCTTTCTTCTTTGCTGCAAAGAGTATTTTATTTACATCTTGATAGTTTAAGATTTTGGCTCACACAGGTCTTGGTCTCAAGGATGATTGAGCTTCTCTCAGAGCTCTGTGGGCTCTCTCTATTATTATGTGTTGTGTTGCTTCAGAATCATCTAGTAAAGATTTTAGTATGAGTTTGATAGTTGGTATTAGATCAATGTGTGACACAGTTTCAGGGATTCCCTTTATGATAATATTGTTTCTCCAAGCTCTTGCTTCTAAATCTGTTATTTTTGCTTGTAGACTTTGCAGCTCTTTGTCATGGGGATCAGTTCTCTGAGCTATAGAGTCTAATTTTATTTCATTTTCTAGTATTTTTACTTCAGATTTTTCAATTATGTTTAGATTTTGATTAAATGAGTCTCCAAATGTTTGAAACTGTGTGGATAAGTCCTGTATTGCTTGTTGAATGGGCAATAAAGCTGTTTTTATATCTTCCAGACTAGCTGGCTGTTCTGACTTGGTTTTATTTGCAGGCTTGGAATTGTCAGATTGCTTATTTGTAATCTGTCTTTTTGGAGTTGTGTCTTTGTGTGATGAGGCTAGTATAGAGAATTTGGTTTTAGTTGTTAAAGTCTCCATATTATTTTTTTCTTTCAACATCTTGCTTTTAGGTAAGTTTTGCAGACTTTATGTATGACTGCAGGTCCACAGCACTACACGGCTACAGATGATTTCTAGAATCTTAGTTAATCCTTTTGTTTTAAAAGGAAGCTGTTGCTTTTTTCCCTTCTTTTGAATGCTGTTTGTTGTCTGGAATAGATATTCAGTCTTATTTATTTGTTTTTTAGTCTGCCCTGTCTTCTGGGTTTATTATAATCCAGGGTATTTCAGAGAGCTAGGTGCTTGCAGTGCTCACAGAACAGCGGCCATCTTGAACTCCCCGTTGGTGACAAACTTAGCTATTCTGTTATAGCAGGAGTCTAGTTTATTTAGGACAGTTTTTGATAGGTTACTATAGACCTCAGAACAGTATAAGAGGGTGGATAGCAAGTGGGATCTTGTAGTTGCCAGTCTAGCTTGTTGTGTAAGGTAAGGTTTAACCTGTATAGAGCACCTAGTTTAGAATGGATTTTTTTGATGGTCAGATAGATGTGTTTATCAAATTTTAGTGAGTCATCTATGGTTACCCCTAGCAGCTTGGTCTGATTTAGGTGGTTTGATTTTTGTACTGTTGTTAGATAGTAGAGAGAGGAAATGGGTACTGGGTTTGGAAGATTTATTAGAGAAAGTTATGAGCTTGGTCTTATTTGGATTTAGGATGAGTTGATGGCTGGTGAGGTACTTTTCAGTGTCTTGGAATGATCATTGCATTTTGTGGGGAGTGGGCTGAGCAGATAAGGGAGGAGTCATCTGCATATTGGATAACGGTGGCATGTTGGGTGGCAGTATATAGGTTGTTGGTAAATATTATGAAGAGGAGGGGCCCAAGTATGGAGCCTTGTGGTATCCCCGTGGTGACTGGTAATAGTGGGGAGAGGCTGTTTGCCCATTTAATGGCCTGTTGTTGGTCGGATAGAAAACTGTGAAACCATGGTAGGGGTGTGGTATTGAGATTGTAAGTGGTAAGTTTGTTGAGGTGTAGCTGATGGGACAAAGTGTCAAAAGCTTTTGACATGTCTAAGAATATGGTTGAGACTAGTTGTCCTTCATTATTGAGGTGGTGAATGGTCTTTGTAAAGGTTATGAGGGCTGAGTTAGCACAGTGTTTAGGCTTGAAGCCATGCTGGGTGCTGGAGAGAAGGTTGTTGGTAATGAGGTGATTCATGAGTTGCTGGTGGATACATTTCCCTACAATTTTGATGGTAGTTAGTTATGTCTCTAGATGGGCTGCCCTTATGAAGTGGTATGATATGAAAGATTTTCCAAAATTTGGGAACTTGCTGTTCAGAGATAGAGTGGTTTATCAGTAATGATATGGGATAAGCGATGGATGGGGCAGCTAGCTTTAGGTATTCATTTGGAAGTTGGTTAGCAGCTAAGCAGCAGGGTTTTAATTTGCATAGGAGTTTGTTATGTAGGAAGTTGGAATGGGAATAAAGGAGGAGTTTGCATCATTAGAGGTGGGGGCGGGGACAGTGAGTGGTGAGATTGTTTTGTTGTCTAGGAGAGAAGTGATAGAGTTGATGAAGTGGGAATTGAATTGTGAGGCTAATTACAGAGAGAAGTTAGTAGTGAGGGGGCAGGGGTAGGGGTTTTACCAGGGTTAAGGAGGTGATTGATTTTTGCCAGAATTTTTGTGGATTATGCTGGCATTTTTGTTGGCAGGTGAGGAAATAGGTTCTTTTATCCTTGATGATGTTTTTCTTAGTATGGTTTCTAAGTTGTTTGTAAAGGGTAAGATCGTTGTTATTTTAGATCATATGATACAGTGACCAGGCCTTATCTCTTTGTTTCATTAGTTGTTTTGTTTCTTTAGAAAGGAATTTGTTATTGAAGTATTCTGCAGATAGGTCTAGTTGCAGGTTTTTTAATGAGGACCAATTACAGTTTTGTAGTAGTAAATTGAAGGTGTCAGGGGAGAAATATTTTTTGCTACGGGTGTATTTGTATGAGATGCTGGTTTGGATATGTGTTTTATTCCTAACTAGAAATGTAGGGGCATGGTCACTTAACGTGACTGGTAGACAGCCTGCCTAGTACTCGTGCTTTGGTTTGTTGGTTAAAATCCAGTCTAGAAGTGATTTTTTATTGGAGTGCTTGTCGATGCGGGTGGGGTAGTTAATCATTTGGGTGAAGTTGTATAAGTTTATAAATGAGGTAGGGGAGTCGGAGGAACAGGACAACCAGTCTAGGTTGAAATCACCTATAATGATGGTTTCTTGGGATAGACAAAATGATGACCAGGTTAGGAGGGATTCTATGTTGTGCAGTTGTTGCCTGGTGGTAGGTAGATGGCTATGTTGTTAATGGATTTTTGAGGATTAATTTGGAGGTGAGTTATAATGAGTTCAGCATGAGAGATATCTGGCGGGGAACAGTTTGGTTTTTCTAGATTAAGCGATTCTTTAAACATAATTGCTACACCCCCACCATGTTTGTTTATCCTGTCCTGTCTTATAATATTGTAACCGTTTTTAGTAATTTCAGAGTCTTTGATGTGGGGCTTTTACCAGGTTTCAATTATGACTGCAATGTCTGGGGAGTAGGAGAAAAGAGTGGCATGGAATTCAGGTAATTTGTTTGCAAGGCTTCTGAGATTAAACCGTGTAATAAGAAGGTCAGAGTTACTGGTAATAGGTAAAGATGTATAGGTAGTGGTGTCTGTGAGATTATGGGTGGATGTGGAGGAACAGGAGCTTGGGGGTAATGGGTAGGTTACATGGGAGGTACAGATGGGCCCAGGATTGGGATGGATATCTGATTGGAGTTTTATCTTTGTTAGAGAGTACAAAACTAGGTGCTTAAGTTTGGTTATAAGTTGGTTATACCTGTAGAAGGACAACTGAGTGTTGGTGTGTTGTATATGTCTTGAAGGGAGGACATTAGTATTAAATCTAAGGTAAGTCTTGGTGATGATATAATGATAAGGTTTGCATGGGAGGTGTATGTCTGTGTTGGGGATGGGTGCTTGGAGAGTTTGAAGTTATGGGGGTTAGTAGCATAGTAAGCAAGGAGGAGGATGCCTGATAGAGTATTGTTGAGCAAATAGTTTTGGCCTTTCATTCTGATTGGAGACTGGGTGCAGAATCAGGAAGTGAGGTATAGGAAAGTAGAGTGTAGTATGGTATTGTGAGAGGTTGAGGCTAGGTGGTGTTAGTGGGGAGGAAGTTGTGTATAAGAGTTAAAGTTAGAGGGGGTGTGTATTGGAGAATTATACAGGGGTGTGGTTAGCTTAGGTATAAAAGAAATGAGATAGTGGGTCTGTGGGAATGGGGATAGGGTAGGAGTGAATCAGACAAAAAACAATTACTCACTCCACAGACTGGTTGTAGGTATGTCTGTTTGGAGAAAAGGTACCTTGCCTTTCTGTGTTTGTTTTCTTTTGAATATATGCAGGACCTTACAGAACAAAAGTAATATCTTTATTGCCTACAATGTGCTGATTAGCCAATTCAGAAACCTTGTGCTGTGTATTTGTACTTATGTTAACTTTAGTGTGTTTAGCTTAGCTGGAAGTCAGGAACAACTACTAAAAGGGTATGTGACTGTATATTAAGCAGTTTTGTAATAAAGATTACAAGGCTTTCAACACCATCCCCCACTCTGGAATTATAGACAAACTCACTAAACTAGGTATAAATCCCTATGTCACAAGATGGGTTGCCAACTGGCTCACTGACTGAACACACACTGTGAAAGTAGCAGACTCTAAATCCAACTTCAGACCAGTGACAAGTGGAGTACCACAGGGTTCAGTCCTAGGTCCTCTCCTGTTTGGTATCTACTTCTCGGAAGTACAGGCTAACACATAAGGTCTTTGGCTAAGAAAGTTCACAGATGGCTGCAAACTAGGAGCCATAATCAAATCTCCTAATGATGTGGACATCCTACAAAAGGGCCTCACTGAGACAGATGCCTGGTGTCAAAGCCACGGCCTCAAGCTGAATGCCAAAAAGTGCATTGTCATCCCTTTTGGTAAAACCTCTGTACCCATGAACTACTGCATAGGCACTAGTCTACTTAACACCGAAAGTATGATAAGAGACCTTGGGACACAGGTGGACAGTAGTCTCTTCTTTGATAATCACATCGCCACAGTAGTCAGAAAATCCTTCTACATGGCACACCTCACCACAAAAGGTTTCTCATCCAGAAAAAAAGAAGTAATTGTTCCCCTCTACTCATCACTCATTAGACCCATTATAGAGTACAACACCCCTTTTGGTATGTACCTCACAAGACATCTACAACTGGAAAGGCCACAGAAATACCTCACAAAGAGAATTACTGGCCTTAAACAGATGCCCTACGCAGACGTCGCATATCGCCTACTCAGAGGCAATCTCTGCCTAACATACAAAGCTATGTCAAACCCAGAGCTGTTGGACATGCTCCACATAAAGAAATCCCAATTCCTCTGAGCTACATGCTTTAGGGACCTAAACCTTGTCACCACAATAAACAGAACATGCTGGAGGGATAGATTCCTGTCTCAGAGACTTCCCATACTCTGGAACAAACTACCTATCTATATCAAACAAAGCTCCTCATTAGCACTCTTCAAGAAAAATCTTGATGATTTAATGGGAGATAGGAAATTCACCCTGGGGATCACTTCTGTGGCTCTGCTTGAAAGGGGCACAGGAAAATAATTTTCTTGGGTGGCAAAAGCCAGGGTACTGTTTGGCTAGGCTTATATAGGCCCTAGGGCCAATAGCCTAGTACCTACCTAAGAACCTATGAACCCATGAACAAGAAATGCTAGCTTGTGAATGGGGGATGGGGGGGCAGCTGCCATCCCTAGCCTACAGTTAACAAAGTACACTATGCACTTAATACAGTGATACTCCCAAAATATTGTGGAATTCAGGTGCACCTACAATACTTTTTAGTCCTTTTTCTTTCAAGGTGATTGTTTTCTTTTAATGTTTAGAGGCCAGGTTCATGAAGTTGCTAGAGCAGGTAAAAACTGCCATGGACCAGTATAAGGGGAACCGCTGAGCAACCCATTCACAGGGACTGTGGAAATCTAAATATAAGAATGGAGCATAAGAAACAACTGCAGTTAGTAAGGTCACTGGAGGAGATGGAAGGAAGTACAGGAAAGACAGAATACCATAACTGAGAAATGCAAGCATGAAATATGAAACAAAAACATTACTATCAGGGTATTTAACATCAGGGTTGTCCAGAACAGAGACTCTCTTACTTGGCACTTATATACTCGGTGACAACTTTGATGCCCTCGGACACAGCATGTTTAGGCAGCTCACCAGGCAACAAGAGCCACACAGCTGTCTGAATCTCTCGCAAACTAATTGTTGAGAGTTTGTTGTAGTGAGCCAGATGAGAAGCTTCTCCTGTGATCCACTCAGAAATATAATTCATAAAAGAGTTCATGATATTCGTGGCTTTAGAAGAGATCCCTGTATCAGGATGAACCTGCTTCAAATCCTTGTATACATAAATGGAATAGCTTTCTTAATGACTCCGGCATTGGTGGACTGCAAAGTCATTTTATTCTCTTTTTGTTATGGTGGACTGAAGAGTCAATTTTATTAAAGTACCCTGTGTGGATCAAGGATTTGTGATTGGATTTGTGCTTTCTTCGAACTGTTCATCTTTTTAGTGTAATCCCTATTCCCCATACCTACATCCTCCCATCTGCATCCCGTTATATGGGGACATGTATTACATACCTGGTAGAGTGAAGTAAGCCTATTGTGACCAGAACCTCTGCAAACAGTTTGGAAAACTGTTGTTTGAGTAAAGAAACATACAGACCTGTTCCCCATAAGCAGTTGATTGCCTTTTGTAGGTAATGCTCATTAACAGGTAATTGCCTGTGCACCAGTCTGTGGCTCAGACTTGCTAATTGCATCCAGAACAGCTGGGTTGCATTTTCATTAGCCAATGACATGGCACCACAGTGCAATATTTAAGGGTTTCATGTAGGCCTTGGCCCCTTTCTTAGTCATAACAAACTGAGCTACTGAGCCACTGCTGATTACTGACTGACTGATATTTGCCTAGAGCTCACCTGGAAACAAAATATAACCTGGTAATAGTACTACAGTTTTATACTAGACTGCAGTGACAGTTGAACACACATGCATGAAATTCATGCATGACAGAGATACTAGGTAAACTATACATTACTACATAGAATGCAGGTGTACACAATATACTGTTAGTGGGTGGGAATATCTGTTAAGACTACAAACCATATCAGATTATTGGGTTGGGTACCTCACATATAAACAGTTGCAGATAGTATATTTGCAGTCTACAGTGATTGCAATGTCATACTTGCCTGCAGCACCGCATCTCAGAGCCTGAATGCATATAGCTGAAATACAATGGTTAATACATGACAATCTTGGTATAAACAATATACCTTGGGTGTTATTGCTAGTGCTTCAGATGTTATTGCAGAACAGGTGTCATAATGCATTTCTTGCAATACAGCTCTTAATCCCATAAAAAATACAGCTCTTAATCCCATAAAAAATATGCAACTTATCAAATGACCCTTTACAATTTCTTATAACTGTGTAAGCTAATATCCTAAGGATGTACGACCCAATCAATTCTCTGATCTTTTGTTATGTAACTATTCTAGTGCTAATCAAACGTCTTAGGATGTACTACCCTGTTGATTCTCTGTGTTGTATTTAACTATTTTAATGCTAATCAAATGTTGATTCTCTGTGTTGTATGTAACTATTTTAGTGCTAATCAAATGTCTAATATTGTATTATGCATTAATGGAGCTTTTCTCCCCAGGTCTCAGCTGAAAACGGGCTACCCAGCTCAGACGGACACTACCCGGTAAACAAATGCAAATAAATAAATAATCTACAGTTATTGCATAACACACTTTATTAGCTATACCTTGAGGCAGGTAGTGGTATTCTTTTGTGTTTTTATTTCAGAGCAGTTGTCATAATCAATTTCACACAAAACAGCTGTAATTACACACATATTGCACAACACATCTTTATTAGGGGTACCTTCATGCAGTTACTGGTATAGTTTTGAGTCTTTATTGCACACCAGTTAATGTAATACAGGTGTTGCAATACAGTTGTAATTCCACAATTATTGCAGTAGAAACTTTATTTCATTTGCTTTATCGGGGTTAATGCTTTAGTCTTCCCTGTTTATTGCACTATAGTTGCCAGTAGTCACTTATTACAGTACAGGTCTATGTCCGCATTCATTGCAATACCCAAATCTTTACTGTATATACCTATTGGCAGTTAATGTTTTGCTCTTTCTTGCTTATTTGACTATAGATTGCAAATTAACCTGTACTCACCACACCCATGGCACAACCTGGCCAAGTGACCAGCATGTGCACCTAGGTTGTGAGCTCTCTCCTCTGCAGCTGTAGGGAGAGATGCACACCATTATGCCTACCTGTCTATAAAACATACAGATTAGGCATTGGTAAAACCAGTGGTAACAGTACTTACAAACTTGTGGAGCATTCCTAACTCATGCTTCCCCAACCCAGGTGTCCAGAAGATCCCGCTTCTAATGCTTCAGGTCATCATAGTGGTGACAGACCTGCTCACCTATGTGGGGGATACCTGTAGCAATGGTGAAATCATGTGCCAGCTGGTCACAGCCTCTGCCTTGCACTCTGAGCCCTGGAACTGCCCCTGCAACAGCCAGTCATCATGGTCTTTCACCAGGAGTTGAACAATGACCCTGGGCTCCATGCCCTACTGCTGTGCTTGGAAGTGCACACCCTTTCCAACACCAGCCATAGTTACTGCACAGTTCAAATTCTAACTGGGTATGCTGTATTCCCACCTGTTGAGCTTAATATAGCCAGTTTTCCTGCCCTTACGCGCCATTGGGCAATTTTAAAAAATGTGTCACATTACTTGGCACCATGCAAACAAGCGCAGCTGAGCAGTGCTTAAACTGGCAATGCTTAGCAGTGCTTAGCAGTGCCGAAATCAGCTAAACACAGCCAAGCAATGCTAAGCACTGCCAAGCACTGCATAAACAAAGACTGTTGTAGCAGTGCTTAGAAGTCTTAGCAGAGCTTAGCTGAGCACAGCAGATCAGGATTGAAAAATAATCACAATAATTTGTCTTTGAAAAATAAATACTTAATTTCCTTTTCATGTATTCAAACCCTGCACATAAGGCCATAACTCTAATCACTTGGCTACGTGGCTATGTGGAATGCTGCACTACTTTTACTTATACCTCTGAGCTAACTTTAAGCACTGCTAAGCACTACACTGCACCCCACAAACCCACTAAGTTATGCTTAAACTTGACCTTTGAATCACAAATTAAATGCATCTGGGTTCTATTTTTAGATGTCTGGCATGTGTCAATTGCTGTGCTCCACACTGCACAAACTTGAAAAAAATTTAAATTAAATGCATTAATATAATTCACTTGGACAGTGCAGGGGTGTGTTACTCATCTGTAGACACAGTGTACATGAGCATGGTAACTTCCATGTAGGCTCTACGCTATGCCTATATGGATTTTATTAAATTTGATGGATATATATATATATATATATATATATATATATATATATTGATATAGATATGTATTCATCTACATATATATATATATATATATATATATATATATATATATATATATATATATATATATATATATATATATATATATATATATATATATATATATATATATATATATATATATATATATATATATATATATATATATATATATATATATATATATATATATATATATATATATGTGTGTATGTGTGTGTGTGTGTGTGTGTGTGTGTGTGTGTAAATCTACTTGTGCCTTTAAGACTGCTGAGTACCTGTAATGTGTATAGCCCTTCAGTCACTTGAGATGAGCAAAAGTTTTTCTGTGATTGCTATTGAATTGAAATACTATGCATGGTACAACATATCCATTACCTCCAAGAAATAACTGCCTCATTTAAATAATAATCTCTCAAAATTAACAATGACACATCTCTCACTAACAAAAAAATCACCAAATATCACAATTACCCATTTTTTAAAAAATAATGCCATTAAACATCTAGCATTATACCTTTTATTCATTTTTTTCTGTAGGGATTTACTCATTAAATGTAAATTAATTTATTTACTTGTATGCCTATATCAGTTATCTTTGTAGCCAATTACCACTGCAACAGATCAATACTTCTTATTAGAAGCAATAAATACTATCAGATCCACTATCCTATCTCATTCATTTAATCCAGAAGGGTTTAATTCTGTTGAACAACTTCAGATAATTCTAAAATGCATTATATTGCTGTTCTTTTTTTTCTTCTTCTTTTTCTATCCAATTCTCCACATTATGATAGACACATTTAACAGGTGCTTCCACCAAATAACCTCAAACATAAAGATCTTAGCACCCCTGGGGGGTGTCTGGACTAGCTGGTCCAGGTTGTTTGTGTTTACAAAGCCCAGGAAACTTTGCCTGTAGTTTCTAGTGAAGTAGTTAAAGCTGACCATGAAAATGGTGTTAGGTTGAATGGTGAATGTCTCCCATATGTTTAAGTATGTGTTATGGGTTTCCTGGGTCATAGAGAGGGACCTATATCTTGCAAGGATATGGTATGGGACCTTGCCTGTGGTAATTTGGACATGGAAAAACTCACTTATATCTTGCTGTTTGACCAGCATTAAGATGTGTTTATTTTTGATGTAAATTGAGAAATTTCCACATTTTACACCTGCTTGTGCATTAGCTGGTCTAAATGTGTGGAAGGCATTGCAACATTGCCCTGCTGGATGTTCTCCTTAGTTTTAAACCATGTCTCAGTAACTGCACAGACATTTTCATTCTCCAGGGAGTGGAGATTCTTGTCTAGACTCCTAGCATTGAGCTTTAACACCTTTAGATTTTCAAACGACAACAACAAAAAATTGGAAAGATGGCACAATAAAGGCAAAAAAATCAGAAACAACTGTATTAGTGTAAAAACCTCTTTAATAACAAATGCTTTCATCCACAGACTTCATCAGAAACACATAAACCATTTGTAAGAAACCAATATATATATATATATATATATATATATATATATATATATATATATATATATATATCTTAGCTGTACCCGGCCACATGCTGCTGTGGCTCTGTCTGGTTAAATGGAAAAGAAAGAAAAGAGAAAGTGCACGTTTCTAATATGTTTAATTTCACAATGCTTGTGGGTATACAATATTTTTTGTTGTTCCATTGTCTGTGCAGATATAGAGATTGTCTGGTTTGCTGACTCTAGAACACGCAACATATAATTGTCCATGCGAGAAGCAATCTGTGTGTAAATCTAAACCGCACAATTCTAAAGATTGGCCCTGAGCTTTGTTGATGGTGATTGCAAACGCCAATCGAATTGGAAATTGCAATCTCTTAAATTGAAATGGCATATCCGTTGGAATCATAGGAATGTGAGGAATGAGGACATCTTCACCTTTGAAAGGTCCTGTCAAGATTGTTGCTTCTATGACGTTGCTCATTAATTTTTTTACTGCAAGCCGCGTGCCATTGCAAAGCTTTGGCTGGTTGATATTTCGCAACATGATAATTGGCATGCCGATTTTCAATGAAATGCGTCGGTGGCATCCCTGGCAGATTGAGTGAATTCAAAAATTCTGTTGGATAATTAACCGCTTAATCCGCTTCCACAACAGTGTCGATGGACTTGTATGTGACTGCCTCGCTTTGAATGTTAGACTGAATAATATTGTTAAGTTCGTAGACGTCTTTGTTCTTGGCTGCAAGAATAGCTCGTTCAGTCAGCCAGTCATGATTCTTATAATTGGTTTGAATATTGGGAAATACTTTTTCAACCAATTCTTCTTTTGACGTCACTAAATTGCAGAAGTTATGAGGCAATGAAATTCGTCCTGAGGTCAGATCAACCGGCACCTTTCCGTTCCCAATTTCCAGCAATTGATGTGAGAATATCTCAGCTGATCGATCGTTTTGCAGCTGGACAAACATATTTGTAGTTAATTTTAACGTCTTTATGTGTCGCCACAAAGTAGAGTATTTCAGGCAAGCATTTATATCGTCCGCTGGTGTCGATCGAGAATGAAGCAGATCTGAAGCTGCAGAACGCGATCGCCATGCTCACAACCGTGCATCCTCAAGTCTGGCTGCACATTGCTCTGCTGCTTCCTCGGCACATATTTGAGCCATTCTTTGTCTGTTTCGCTCGTTCGCTGATGCCCGTTCTTCCTCAGTTTGATTTGCAATTACTTGTCGCACTGCTTCCATTTGGATTTGGATGAACTAAAGCAGATCGATTGCACTGAAAAAGAAGTAAGAAAGTTATAACAAAAACATATAAAATTGCATATTTGTATACAAATATATAGAATCCATAGTAGGTATATAAAAACACGCGCATATTCAAATGCAACGTGTGACATCTATATAATAGTTGGTATATAAAAACACGCGCGTATTCAAATGCAACATTGTGTGAAAATTTCAAAGCAATCGGTGAAGAACTTTCGGAGATTTAAGATTTTGAACAAACGAACATTTACATTTTTATTTATATAGATATACACATGACAAAATTCATCCCCCCATTGCCTAATTAATAATCCAATTAGATTATTTAATTAAGTACAAAACCAACTATTAACTTACTAAAATCACTTCTTATTTAAATATAACCTTCTATATTTAAAAAAACACAATATTAATCGTTTAATTCAATCCTAGTTTTTTATTAGCCTCTAGTTTAATTTGCCAACTTATTTCCCTTTGCTCTGAAAAATTTTTGAAATCTCCTCCTCTTAAATGAACCTTTCCTTTTTCAAGAATGGAAAAAAAAGGAATTTCTTATATTTCTTGCAATCAACTGTATGCTTATAAAGAGAACTATTAAGATCTTTCTTTTTAATATTATAAACATGTTCTCTAATTCTTTCAAATAAGGCTCTAGTGGTCATTCTGACATAAAAAGCTGTGCATCCACTGCACACCCTAATATATACAACCCTTTTAGTCCTACAGTTAAAGGACCATGGTACCTTTATTGTGTGTGGGAATGTCTCAAAGGGCACAAAGAGGCCTTTGATAGGTACCTACAAAAGTTACAGTCCCCACATTTAAACATTCCCATGGCCCTACCGTTAGGCCCATTATCACACAGGTACATGGAATTGTCATTTTGTAACCTCCCTTTTGTTAAAATTAGTTTTGTAAACAAAATTGGGTTTCAAACCAACTATTTTAAACAAATCACTATTTCCCTGCAGGATTTTTCAGTTATTGTGAATAATTCTACATATGTCCATACAATCTGTTGTCATATCTAGACTACAAACCAACCTTTTAACATTGGTTGTAACCTTTAGATTTTCTTGGGCTGGTTTTGCTATGTCAGAAGGTTTATTAGGTTGCCAATATCCAAAAAAGGCAGTATGGGGGTGGACAATTCTTTAGTCAATGTTTATAAGCCTAGAGGTGATAGGTACAGACCATCCCTGCAAACCATGTCCTCCAAGGCTGAAAAATATTGAATCCCCATCAAATGACACCAAAACCTAAACCAATTATTAAAATCAATTATCTTTTTTTTTATATTGTGGCATCATCCTTGGAGAAGGTGGAAAGGTGCCCAGTGCTAGGCTTATACCAGCCTGGGACACATAGTCCAAGAGGTACATCATGTCTCTCTTCACATAGTCCAGAGAGATGGATTCAGGTAATTTACACCCACACAGAATATGACCGAGGCATACCAGTACTTGTGCTTCAACAACCAGAGTGCATGTGTGATCTGGCAGATCTGGGACCCTGATAGTCAAATGACTGTGACTATCTCCTTACTCAGCCTGCTGAGTGGGACATCAGTGTGTCTCAAACTGAAGTGTCCAATAACCAAATTATTAGGTTGCATGGGGGTTTGTCTTATGGGCATAAAAGTTGAGATTGCATAAGATGAGGCTGTATGCGTTGGGGTAGGTATTGTTTTGACAGAGTGCTTTTGAGGTAGCTGAGGATACTTATTGTAAGTGCATCATATGGAATGCCTTTGAGGTTTAGGAAGATTACATTTAAGAGCCTCAGTATATGTATGTCTATGTGTCTGGTCCATACTATGTGTGTCGGCTGCAATGAATGTGTTTCTGTCAACTTCTTTTGTATTATAAGTGTTTGTATGTGAGAGCCTTGCCCCCCCCTTGTGACATTGTATAACTACATCTATCATATACCATATCAGTTTAAAAATTAGGTGGAAGTTATTAAACATGAGACAATTACTACATTGCCTCAGGATGCCCACATCAACCAACCTGGCTGCAGAGATTGCCGGAAAGTGCATATCCACAGTTACAGATCCTTGTTACATGATCTATAAAGGGATAGTCCAACAAGGGTTTTACAGCAGGTGCTGTAAGAGTATATACAACAATCAAGAATAAATCAAGACCAAACTTGTCAGGTGGTGCTCATCAATATGCAAACTAGGTTCTCTTTGTGCAACTAACTACTGTAAGAAATTTCACAGGTAGTTTTATAGGGAAAATTTAAATTTACTTGTGTCAATACAGGGCACTGCTAACCACTACTGCTCAGTGTCAAGTTACACATAAATGTAACATCATTATATAGGCTCAGTAAACCAGGAAACAAGTGAGTAGCATCCCGCCATTACCCAGAATGATACCACAGTACAAGGACAAAATGATTGACTTCAACAATTAGCTAAGCTTCTGGTGTCATTCTAAGGAGATCCAGTATATGTCTGCCTGGGATAACATGATTGACAAACTACGATGCATTGCCAGAGGTGGCCTGCACCTGTTGTCCTTGGGATTACGGATACTGGCTAAGGCTTTTACCACCCCTATAGTGCCTTTTTAGGCAAGATTCAAATGACAAATTCACCACCATAACAGGTACAAGCAAGCAAAATCTGAGGGTGATGCTACCTAATGCTAGAAGTCTAAACCTTAAAATGCACTCACTCGAGGCACTCCTTAAAATGGAAAACACCGACATCTGTGCAGTGACAGAGACCTGGTTCAAGGCTCCAGAGAGCACCCCTGCATTACCAGGCTATAATTCATACCACACCTTTTGGCCACCTAACCTGGACCGAAGCACTAAAGGCGGTGGCGTGTCCATATTCATTAAGGATATCCACACCTCCAGGCTAGTTGATCAGCATAATGCATCCAAGATTATCCAAGTGCAACTAACTCTGGGCAAGACAGCAATCCAAATTGTAGCTTGCTACAGATCCCCCACCATGCCCCAGGATTCCCACTTCTCATATCTTGATACATTGGAAAATATTAGGGTACAACCTAACACCCTAATAATGGGTGATTTCAACTACCCCACCATTAACTGTGAAAACTACTCATGTACCAACCCTTGTGCTCAACATTTTTTGGAATTCATAAATTCCAATGCCTTGGATCAACTTATCCACACTCCCTCCAGGGGCAGCAATATTCTAGACCTTGTCATTACCAACATGGGCAACCAGTGTTCCACACCAGAGGTCAATTCCTCATTGGTCAGATCCGACCATAAGCAAATCACCCTAGACATCCACATCCCACCCCCACCCCCCCATTAGGGAAACCTCCGTAAAAAAATTCTCCAAAGCCAATTTCACGCTTCTTAAGACAGAAGTGGCAAACTTCACGACATCCATGCTGACGGACAGGAAGCCAATCTGGTGGTCCCCTGCCATAAACAAACTCTACAACAGAAGAAACTGTTGCAAAAAAGAGTAAAATGCCATGATTGGAAGAACTCCGTGGTCAGCCTCAGTAAGAAGCTGAGATCCCTCGTGAAATCCTCCAAAGCTAGTTACGAAAACAAAATCGTCACTCATGCTAAAGACAACCACAAAGCATTCTATAGCTATGTCAAGAATTTCAATGGCAACACTCAGATCTGCTCTGAGTTACAGCACAATGGCATTAAATATACAGAACCGACTGATACTGCCAACATTCTGGCATATAGGTTCAGTGCTAACTTTACCCCTCTCTCATCCAATAAAGAGTCCATCTCTATACCAGAAGAATTCAAAGTTCCTGTAATCATGACTGCACAGGTAAAAAACACAATCTCCAAAGCCAAGAACACAGTATCCATGGGACCTGACAACATCCCAGGCTGCATTCTACATAAACTACAGAACGAACTGGCACTCCACCTAAGTACCATGTTCAATCATAGCCTCACCTCAGGCTTTGTGCCCACTGAATGGTGCACAGCAATGGTTATCCCACTCCACAAAGGGGGAGCCAACACGGACCCCGGAACTACCGCCCCATTAGCCTGACAAGCCTGGTCTGCAAGGCTATGCAACGTATCTTCATGGAACTTATAAATAATGACATTGGCAATCTCCAAACTCTGGACCCTACCCAGTTCGGGTTTGTAAAAGGCAGATCATGTCTCCTAAACCTGATAGACTTCTTTGAAGCGGTCACCAAAGCCGTAGATCAAGGTAAGGTGGTTCACACAGCTTATCTAGATCTCGCCAAGGCTTTTAACACCATCCCCCACTCTGGAATTATAGATAAACGCACTAAACTAGGTATAAATCCCTATGTCACAAGATGTGTTGTCAACTGGCTCACTGACAGAACCCACACTGTGAAAATAGAAGACTCTAAATCCAACTTCAGACAAGTGACAATTGGAGTATCACAGGGTTCAGTCCGAGGTCCTCTTTTGTTTGGTATCTACTTCTCTGAAGTACAGGCTAACACAGAAGGTCTTTGGCTAACAAAGTTCGCAGATGACTGCAAACTAGGAGCCATAATCAAAACTCCTAACAATGTGGACATCCTACAAAAGGGCCTCACTGAGGCAGATGCCTGGTGTCAAAGCCATAGACTCAAGCTCAATGCCAAAAAAGGGCATTGTCATCCCTTTTGGTAAAAACTCTGTACCCATGAACTACCACATAGGCGGTAGTCTACTTAACACCGAAAGTGTGATAAGAGATCTTGGGACATGGGTGGACAGTAGTCTCTCCTTTGATAATCACATCGCCATAGTAGTCAGGAAATCTTTCTACGTGGCACACCTCATCACAAAAGGTTTCTCATCCAGGAAAAAAGAGGTCATTGTTCCCCTCTACTCATCACTCATTAGACCCATTATAGAGTACAATGCCCCTTTTGGTATATGCTTCACAAGACATCTACAACAACTGTAAAGGCCACAGAAATACCTCACAAAGAGGATTACTGGCCTCAAACAGATGCCCTACACAGACCATCTTAAAAAACTCCAGCTTTACTCTCTCGCATATCGCCTACTCAGTGGCGATCTCTGCCTAACATACAAAGCTATGTCAAACCCAGAGCTGTTGGACATGCTCCACTTAAAAAAATCCCAATCCCTTTGAGCTACACGCTCTAGGGACCTAAACCTTGTCACCACAATAAACAGAACATGCTGGAGGGATATATTCCTGTCCCAGAGTCTTCCCATACTCTGGAACAAACTACTTATCTATATCAAACAAAGCTCCTCATTAGCACTCTTCAAGAAAAATCCTGATGACTGGATGGGAGATAGGAAATTCACCCTGAGGATTACTTCTGTGGCTCTGCTTGACAGGGGCACACGAAAATAATTTTCTTGGGTGGCAAAAGCCAGGGTACTGTTTGGCTAGGCTTATATAGGCCCTAGTGCCAATAGCCTAGTACCTACCTATGAACCTATGAACAAGCAAAATCTCTATCTGGTCAATCAAGATAAACACATGCTAAGGTTTCCTCAGTGATTTTTAGCCCAGAATGAAACTAGGCTACTCTCCACCACCACTATAGTGCAAACCTAACCCTTCCAACTTTTATTCACTGAAAGAGCCTAGAAGTGCAGTACATAATCATTTTAAACAGTAATCCAAGCTGAAAGTGTAGGAAATAATTGACTTATACAGTAATTCAAGTAGCAAATACTTAAAATAGGCAGGAAAACAGACTTTAATGATTAAATGCAGTAGCAAAAATAACAGCATTCTAAAATTATTTAATGCGCACGTTGCTCCTTCTTTTACCAGAAACAAAACAGTAACACTAATCATAAGCTGCTTCATGAGAAGTAGTATTAACCCAAATGTTTATGAGTTTAGTGCGCCTGAAATTGTCTACTCTTAGTAGATATCTACAGCAGAAAGTCAAACTGCACAAAGGTCCTGAAGATATTCTCAACAAACTGCAACCAGACCACATGGTGAAGTCCCATACACACTGCTCTATCAGAAACTAGCGAAAGCCCATACTTCCCTGGTCCTTCTCGCACTAGAAATATAGCAGTAGAATTAATCCTAAACTGGCTCATAAAAAGCATTTTTTAGGCTTCCCAGTGCTTGGTAATATCTAGGAATACTAGAAAATAATGTCCCTCTGCTCCTTCTCCCACAAGGAGCAAAACAAAAGCAACACTTTCAAGCTGATTCCTTAGAAGCAGTTTCTAGGCTTACATGTGATTGGTATCCTAGTCCCAGATGTTACAGATTTTAAAAGTAAGACAGAAAAAAAAGGATTACTACTTTGGTGTGTAATAAGTGTGTGGGAGGGTATGAAACAGAAGATAAGTCAAGCTTTAAAAGTCTAAGGGAAGGGCCTTCCCAGCTGATCTTTCAGTGCCCAGTAGAATGTGAAGAAGAGATGAAATGAGACTTGGAGGCATGTCCAAAGTCAATTTTTTAGGAAGGGTGGATAGCTAAAAAGCCAAGTTTAAAAACACAGTATGGATGGAGCAGGTTAATGGGAAAAAGCAAATGCAGTCAGAAAACAGGAGTGATCACACAGAGCTTCAGCTTAATAGTAATGCAGCTAAATGCTTGAAGTTAAATAACAAATTCCTATTTTTCAGCTCCTCTCACTGATAATCTGGATTGTACCCCTTTTCATTCAATGAATGGAAAAGGAATTATTTTCTAACTGACCATAGCCTAGAACTTTTAAAACTCCAAGAAAGAAGAGAAATATTGAGGTAAAACAAAATTTAAAATAAAATTAACTGTAAGATAAGAGCAAAAAAATGGAAGCATCCAAAAATTAAATAAACACATTTAATCTAAAATCAATTGTTGTCAGTCTTTTTCTCTCTGCAACAAGTACTGTATCAAGCACTTTAAGCTCCATATAATGCAAAGAATTATGATTGCATTTCTCTAGACATAACAAGCTAGTTATGTATTCTTTAAGTGGATGCCAAGACTTATCTCTCAGTCTTTGCTTTACTCTGCTCTCAATGTGAAGTTCTTGATATTCATTTCTCAAGCACTGAACAATTTGGCTATAATATAGAGAAATAGTCCTCTATATTATGCATTTTTTAAAATTGGTATGATCTAGTCTTGCTTTGCAAGGCACACATACAGCAGCCATCAGAGCAAAATACCAGTGCCAGTGGAACAACAAATAGCATGCTTGCCTTTAGTGCAAAAAGGCTGTGGATTTGACTCCCACACCAAGGAGATGGATTGTTTACACTCCAGTGTAGTATAAGGGGGGTGCTGCACTCCTGAGTGTGTTGTCTTTCTTCTCTTGGATCAAGAAAGTCTTGTTCCACTGTATTTATGGATGGGGAACAGGAAATTAATCAGATCTATCACCGAGTACAGTGCCCCCTTTGGTATGTACCTAACCAGGCATATCCAACAATTGGAACATCCTCACAGCATATCCAACAATTGGAACATCCTCAGAGGTTCCTCACTAAAAGAATACTGGGCATAAGCAACATGTCCTCTGCAGACCGCCTCAAGGCCCTATCCTTGTATTCTGTCTCCTGCAGGCTTTTTAGGGCGATCTATGCCTGGCATACAGGGCATTGTCAGACCCCACCATGATGAACCTACTGCATATCCACAAAGCAAACAGCACCAGAATTACCCATTCTAAGGACTTACACCTTGCCTGTGATATAAATAGGACCAATACCTCTCAACTGTATAGATTTTCACAGAATGTCCAGATTTTTGCCTCTTATTTTTGGTCTGCTTTTCATAAAATTGTGGTTTTCTGGCAAATTAGTGGCAAATTATTAAAGATTAAAATTAGAAAATAATGACAGACATTTGAGTCTCAGACTTCATACTCTTCAGAAAATTCATGCTAGTGTAAAACCTGTTATTATATCAACTTTTTTAGTTTGTAAGAGCAATATTTAAGAAATGTCCCTATTTTTGGGCCTTTGTCCCACTTTTTTATGGCTAGGTTCAGATTTCTTGCTCTAGGAGGTAGAGAGGTATGATAGGACCTACTGGCGAAACAGGTTTCTATCCCAGAGACTACCCCTTCACTGGAACAGGCTCCCAATCCATGTGAAGCAGAGTTCCTGCCTAACCCAGCTGTGATTTTCAGTGCATTTTCAAGGACTTGTGAGTTTCTAGAAAAGACAAGTTTACTGCTGGTCATGAGTCTGTTTTCAATTTGCAACTGTTTTGTTAGCAAGTGGAAGTCAGAATTTGTGTTGCAGAATGAGAAAGTAGTGTTAGTGCACAACAGGTAGGATATCTGCCTTTTGTATAGAAGGCTGTGGGTTCTACTCCCACAACCTGAGGCTGTGGGTTCTACTCCCACAACCTGTAGATTAATGCATTGCTCTTTATGGGGGTATGGGGATGTAGTACTCCTTTGAATGATGTAACTAGGAATGTGCTGTCAATTTGACAGCCATTCCCTATTGCAATATTACCAGCTTACCGAGTTTTTTTTAATGTAACATAGGAAATTTATTCTTCAAGGGCAGCAGGTACTAAATTTGCAGATGAAACAGTGAAATGTAAAATTGTTTGCCAGTAGCAACTTCATTAGTTACAGATCACTTTAATGTGGAATTATTCAGATTACTTTCTTCTGCAGAAGTTGTGTATACTAATGGATATTGGAAGATTGTAATGACAGAAGTTTGAGTGGCCTTTTATGGTTGCAATATTCTGAAATGGGTAGTTTTGTCATTATCGGTTCAAACATTTTGTTTCATTCCTTACTGGAAAAATGTTCAAAACTACAGATTTAAAACACTCTAACAATTTGTGCTTTATTATACAAGGAATATAATTTACTACAATCAGGAAGGTGAATCAAGAAACACATGCATGTGTGCACGGTCTTAAAATTCTGTGCAAGAGACCTATGGTTTGAAAACAGCCAAAGTAAACTTAATCCGCCACTGGTCATATGCATTTTCTTTAAATGTGAGTTTCAAGGGCAGAGAAGTTTACTGTTTATGCTAAGTCTGTTTTCATTGTGAGACTGTATTGTTTGTTTAGCAAATGGCTATAAGTGTTTGTGCTACAAAATTTGAAATAAAAGTTTTAAATTAAATTCAAATATCTAGTATGTACACTGACATATCTGAACAGTGTTTACGGCAACTGGGGAGAAATAGCCAAGTAATAGGACACTGAAATGGCTGCTGAGGGTGAGTGGCTGCTGTTGGGGGGGGGGTATCCATTACACTGCCTAGGACCCCATTTGACCATGATCTGGTTTTGGATGTAAACAAAGGAGTGTACACAAACCTGAGATTTGTAAGTGAGTCAGTGTGCACAGCATAACAGCAGATAGATCAATTAGGAATACAAAAAAGCAAAGGGAAGCCTAACATAACAACTGTACAAGGAAGGAAATGCAGAGTGCACTAATGGACATATGAGAACTTCATTGGTATCATCGTGTACATTAAAAAAGAAGACAGACAGTAAATGATCGGAAGGAAAAACGTATTGCTTGATAAGATGTCCAAGTAACAGAAGTTTATAACTTCCCATGGCTGATATGTATCTAACTACCAATGCAGAAATAAGGGAAAAGCACAAACATAAATGTGTGGACAGACAAACTGAGACAATTAATGAGCACCTGGACATACTGCTAATACTGACAACTGTTGTGGCAGTAACATGCATGTTGTGAGGGGTAGAAAGTGAGACAGAGAACACATCCATGGAAACTACCACTTTGAACAGAAAATAAATATGCTGCAGTAACTGTTGCAGGTTTGCAAGATATAACAGATGAGATTTGATGAGATTCATGTGCACTAGAGATATGCACCATGTCAGGAAATCTTTACTATGATGGAAATCTTGGCAGATAAAAGTCATGTAGAGGCAGTCTATTACCTTCTGTTATGTGGTTGTATGTATGTCAGTGTATACCTATGGACATGATTAAAAGCATGATGACAAGACCAGTCCTAATAGTTGCCTCCTAGGAGACTTAATCACAACACAAGTGTACCTGAAGTCATGATTGTATAAGTGCAACTGCTGCATTCAAGGTTTCAATTAATTTCTCGTGACTAGAGTGGAAAGCATTTGTACCTATGTAAGCATCATAAGGATTTTTACTATCATGTTGGAAATAAAATGTCTGCTGAATTGAGCATTATGCAGCCCACTGTAATACCTGGATTACAACATGTAACATACCTCGCAGACAGTTGCAAAGTGTATGCATCGGCAACCAACTGTAGTGTACAACAGTCTGCAGAGCCATACTGCTGGAAGCAACTTCTCAGTATTTTGCCACAAAACAACAAATGGCAATAACTAATGCTCACCATTGATTAGTTATGCTGCTTTGTGCTAACCATTATGCAAATGGAAAATGTAATACGTACATTATACTGGGCACAAGTCAAAAGGAAGTACAGCAATTACGAGATGAACATCCCCACCCCTCCAAAAACAATAACAAAGTATCATAACGTCAGTCCTGCGACACATTTTTGCCTGTTACCATTAGACTATGAATAACATAATATAAGGCATAAATGACTGGATTTGAACATATGCAATGTATGTCAAGGTCCTTTTGACCTGTGCACTAACTGATGATACCACACAAGAATTCATATGTCACTTGTTAGAAAAAACACACTTGAAGGGATACCTTGAGCATTGTGTTATAATGCATATGGCTTCCATAAAATGGAGCATAGAAACTGTCCTTTCTCTTTACACTTGCAAATGTTTCCACTAAGTGAATTTGAAAACATCAGTTTGCTAGGAAAAGCCAAGCTTGTCTCCGGTCTTCTCTTATGCACTGAATAGTTACAACTTACCAGACTTGAATACCTGCCTCTTTGAGTACATAGACCATAGACCTGAATATCAACCACTGACAGTGCAGAGCAAATTATTTCTGAAGTGTCATAAAGCACACAGTTGAAGGGGTTACATCAGCAGTGTGTTGGAATACTTATGGCTACCCTAAAATGTATAACAAAAAAGGAACACAAAGGATCCAAACCGGTTGTAGCACTCAACAGTTGTTTAATGAACACACGAACTGACATCCAAGATTAACGCTGACAAGGTCAAATTAATGTTTTAGTCCCACAACTTCTTCAGATAAAACTCCCTCTCCATGTCACCACCTTTATACTCTCAGCAATTAGTTCACAACCAGTAAAAAACAAGGAAAATAATATACACCACTAGTGTGTACTAATATATTTTAAAACATTTAAAACACATCTAACATACTAAAACAGTCCCTAAAAATCACAACTTATATACAGTCATTGTGCCACTTGATATTTAGTTTATAAATATGATTAAAACCTTTAATTTAATAGTTGAAAACGTATAAAATAAATAAATAACAAGGATACCATAAAAGTGTTTATTTCTAAAAGGTCACAATCCCCTCTAGTGGTCAATCATAAAAACTTTCTCCAAATATATTTTGTCTCCCATAAATAGTAATTTATTGCAGTTCATAAAATCCTTTAAAAACATACCTTAATAAATGTGTGTAAAATTTGTTTACATCCTGTATAGGTGATTCTAGTTCTGTAGTTTGGCAGATCTGAATTTAAAGGGTGATCTTCTGTGACCTACTATACAGAGGCACAGTTAACTAATCTAAAAGGGAGGTGAAAGCCAAACACACTCTGGCTAGGCTTATAAATGCCCTAGGACAGATAGCCTAGTATCCACCTATGAACCTATAAAACTGGGGTGAGTGAAATCATGTCATTTAGACCTGGGTGTCTACAAGCTTCCAATGTTACTTGCCAGTAGAGTTCCCTATATTCCACTCTAGTTTCCCACAATCCACCTCTAAGGTCAATGGGTACCACCTCAAGAACAAAAAAACAAAATACTGCATCCTTACACACATAAGAGTATTCCATCGGCTAGTGATGGTTCGAGGGATTTGATTGGAAGTCGAACATTATGCTCAAGGACAGGAACTCAAGGGCAGGAAGTTCCACTTCCGAATTCCAGCATGAACGCTAGAGATGGCGCGAAAACTAATGGTAGAAGTGGCCAGAGGATTCCCGACTTAAAGGATGTACTTTCAGCTCCTAAATTTGTCATTCCAACCAGCAATAATGCTCGAGACATGAGATGTTTGAACAAACAACTGCAGGACTTTGAAAAGACTTTAAAGAGGTTTAAGACACTCCAAATGGACAATGTTTATCTTGAGAGGTCGTTGGAGTTAAAACAGGTGCCCAAAGGACTACGTGTGTTTAAATTACCCTTTGGGTTCGAACATAACAGTGAGTTGTTCAATGAACTTATGGATATTTTTGATAACACAGGTATGGAATTGATGAGATTAATTATTAAGAACAATAATTTAAAACTTGCCAAGTTGAATGAAACATTGATTACTTTAGACAACAGTATACAAAATTATTTATTGTTTGAATATAACAAACATCGATTTGATAATATTATAATAGACATGGATAGATTTGTTAACAAGGGACTAGATATAAAAAACAGTAAATTACATAGGGACAGTCAGGATTACACAAATAGAAAGGCTTACGCACATTTTAGGGAATATAAGCGTTATAGAACAACGACATACAATAATACAGGTATGGATGACCATATTGTTGATGGTGATGACACGACACAGCAAATGGAGAATCAAAATCAAACAAGGGGTCAAAATAATAGGGAAAACAACAATATAGACAAAGCTTTTTTAGAGGAACCAGTTATAAGGAGGTCAGAGCGTATAAGGGATCGTTTCCAGGGTCAATATCAACAACAGTACCAAAAGAGGGACAGAAGGTACAGAACAAACTCACATTATTGAATGAACAGGTTGATATATCATTAGACAAAGTTGTTAGAACTTTTGAGAAAGAAACAAACACGTTGTCTGATGTTGATATAACACAGAATTAGTACGTAGAAAAAGAGAAGGATTTATTTGACAACACTATGTACAATGATTTATTTTTTTCTAAATATGTTGAAAATATTGAATTTCTGGATGTGATAGACAACAGTGATGTTAATCAAGAATTTAGCTGTGTTATAATGAAAGAAAGTGGATTTACAGTATACAATTATACAGATAAAAACCTTTGTCATAATTATGTGTCACTTTTTAAAAAAGGATTTAGTTATGTTCCCGATTTTAAACTTGATATTGGGAAAGTTATGTTTAATGTAAGACTGTATACAAGATTATTAAACTTAAAAATGTTCTTTTCAAAAAGTGTCAATAAAAATATTGAGATGGACACTAGAAATTTTACTTTAAAGAGAACAAGTACTTTTATTCCACCTCAAAATTCAGTTATTTATTTATTCGAAATGCTGTGTGATATGCAGATTAGGAGGGTGCTAAAGGGACGGTGTGATTTTAAGGACAATTTAACAACAGCAGAAAGGTTTTGCTTAAAAGAAATAACAACATCTGATAAGTATAGAATTATGAAACCTGATAAAGGGGGTGGCGTAGTGGTGATGACCAAAGTGGATTATCAGAACCAAATGTCGGACATGTAAAGTGACAGTGATATATATGAAAGAGTCGCAAGATATGAAATGGTAAAAGCATATACTAAGATTGATTGGCAACTGTATGAATACCTAATTGAAGGTGTGATAAGCAAAGAGGAATATAACTATTTGCTAGTAGAGCATCCAATCACACCTTCGATTTTTGGTATACCGAAAATCCACAAAAGTACGAACAACCCCCCCTTTAGACCAATAGTGTCAGCAAAACATTCTAAATTTGAAGCCATGGCACATTATATAGATGTGAATTGTAAAGAAGTTGTAAAGAAACTATCTCATATTTTAAAGGACTCCTGGCATTGCTTGGAAGTTGTGAAGGAACATTTGTCATATATCAACAAAGACACCATTATGGTCACAATTGATATAGTTAATTTATTTTTGGTGATACCACATGATCTTGGCCTAAAAATGTTTGAGGCAAGTTTGGAGACCTACAGTGATTTCCATACGGCCAAGCGAAGATTGTTAATAGAAATGATGGAAATGGTATTAACAAATAATTATTTCCAATTAGAAGGTGAATTCTTTAGGCAACGCTCAGGTGTGGCCATGGGAGCAAAATGTGCACCTATTTACGCAAATTTAGTTTTAGCAAACTGGGAAACACAAAAAATATTTACAAGTAGCTTCTGGTCCAAAATAACATTATACCTTAGGTTTCTAGATGATATAATAATTTTTGGAAGGGAAAGGAAGATGAGGTTTTGGAATTTGTGACTTTCTTGGAGAACACCACTCCCTTTTTAAGATTTACGTATAATATTCACAAAGATAGCTGTGAATATTTGGATATTCAGTTGCAGAGAAAAGAAGAAAATATAGAATCAAATATATATAGGAAGAAGACCTACTCTAACTCATTTTTGCATTTTAATAGTTGTCACCCGTACTTCCAAAAAAGGAACCTAGTGAAGGGACAAATGGTAAGACTATCTAGGATTATAAGTAATGAGGTGGTTTTTAAAAACGAGATAGACAAACTCATTGACATGTTCTTGGACAGAGGCTACCCAAAACAGTTATTAACTGAAATAAAAAATGAAGTGGAGGTTAAAAGGAAACACAATTTTAAACCTATTTTGAGGTATGGAAGGACAACAAACACAAGTGAAAAAACTAATAATATGAGTAAAACAGGGGCATTAATATTACCATTTAGTATTAATACAAGTATAATTATTAACACAGTAAAAGAAACATGGGAAAATGTATTTAATAATAAATTGGACATTACAAACATTTTAGGTAACAGTCCTAGTATTGTATTTAGTAGGGGGAAAAATCTGAAAGAATACTTTGAGAGTGACCGACAATATAAGAATTCAAAAATGAAAAAATGTGGGTTATGTAGAACCTGTAAATTCATTAATGACGGTCCCTATGTAATGGTGCAAAACTTCAACAGATCTATTAGATGTCCAGGTCATGCCAACTGTAACACCAAGATGGTGGTATATTTAGCAACATGTTTATCATGTCCTGCCTACTATGTAGGTAAAACTATAAGGAAGTTAAAAGAGCGTATAATGGAACATAATAGAGACATTAAAAATAAGAGGGTAACAAGTTCCCTATACTTACACAGTACAAAATGCCTGGATTTCAAAAGGTTTATATTTTTTGTAATTGATAGGATCCCAGATAATATTAACAAGGAAGGAGATGTGAACAACCTATTGGAAACAAAGGAATGTTTATGGCAACTCAGGCTTAATGCCAGTAATGTACCTGGTATCAATGAACATATCTCTATTTCTAGTATTTTAAAAAACAGATCATATTGTATTTAACATGTTTTTATACTAAGTAAACAGAATAAAAGAGTACATGCATATTAATAATAACAATAGAAAGCACAATAATCAAACACATACAAAATTTAAATTTTAATTTATTTAATATTTATTCATATATATTTAAGAATTGTACAATTTAGAAATTAAAACATGATTGAACAAACACATTAATTGTTAGCATAAGAAGTTTTTAGTATTATATATTTTAGACAGATATATTTATTGAACATTATATAATTTATTACTAATTGTAAATCAGGTTATATTTATGAATCAGGGTTAGTGTAAATGAATTTTATTACAATTATATAGTTACATGTACATATTTTCTGTGAAATATTGTTGTTTATTGTATTAATTGTGAGGCGTTGTGCTGTTAATTTAATTTAATTAATTAATGCAACAAAAGTAACAAGAAATGTATTAATTGATGATTCCAAATCACAATTTAATTGAATTAGACATGTGATTGGTCGAAGATAGGTTTGAATTGTATAAAAATGTAAAGGTTTTTAAAGTCTTTTACTCTGATGAAACCCACGGACTGGCTGGGTGAAAGCGCTAAGTGTGTTACAATAAATTTTAGAAAACGGTGATATCAGTCTACGGATCACCTTTGTTCTTTTATTATTAGTCTTTTTTTGTGTTCGTATTTTTCGTTAATTGGGTAATTTAACACAACTTGTTGCACATTTAACCCAAAAACTAAATCCTATCGATGAAAGTCTTAATGCCTCCCCTAATAATGAATCATTACAAATGATGGAAACAGCTGCCTGCAGTGGAATTAATGTACCATGTGGCTAGAGAGTGTTGAATACAGCTTTACCAGCTGGAATTATCAACAACTTTGGACTGGTGATCAGCAACTACAATACCACCACCAACAAAACCATAAATGCAGGTAATACACTTAATGATTTGAGTGACTGGTTCAATACATTTGGGAAAAGGATTGCACCTGACAGAGGCTTGGGCATGTCTTTGGTTAAACAGCTCAACTTATTTGAGCACAAATTAACAAAATACTGAGAACTACAGATTGAGAACTGTCATTTTTGAGAAAATATTAAGCAGGGTATAGTGCCAAAAGGTTTAAGGTCTTGGAAATTTCCAACAGGACTCAAAGAGGGGTCAGATTTACATAGTGAATTGTTATATTTATTTGACAGACAAGGTTGTGAACTGATGGAACTTCTTATTAAACACAAGTAAGCCACTACTGACTTGTTAGGAGTAGAAATTACCCGCATGGATGTAACTGATTTACTATATGAACACTATAAAAGTATATTTTGTAGAGTGGATAAAATTTTAGATGATGTTAAATCCAGGAACGAGAAAAAAATCTTGAGAGACAAGGGGGATTATCAAAATCAGAGCACATACGCCAAACCTCCATTAAGTCCCCAAACTGGTGCTTACAGTGATGAACTCAGTTCTGGAAGTTTTTATGGTATGAACAACAATGATAATGAGTCCCCTTTATAGGTGCCACTCTTTGGAGGTTGGAGAGGTTGTTGAACAAAGGGAGAGATACCCAACAGGAATATATTCCCCCAGTGTTCCATGATATGGAACAACCCCCCCTTACCTCAACCTCAGAGGAAGAAGGGAGGGAAGAATAAATACAGCAAAAAGAATTACCAGTAATTGTAACAAATATGAAGGGGGATTTTAATGTGCATAATTTAAGTTCAGTTTTCATTAATGAAAAATATACATCTTTTTGAAAAAGGTATGACCTTTTATAACTTCCAGGAGAGAGAGACTTGCTGAAACATTAGCAGAACTAAACCTTTATACCAGAAAAATTGAACCTTGGTGTTGTGTTGAGTGAAAGTACTCCTTTATATAGGTCTATAGATGTATTTAAGAGACCTAGTACATACAATCCTCCACTCCATTCCACCATTTTGTTGTTTGAAAAAATGTGTGAAAAGAATATCAGGTTATTACATAACAACCCTCATGTAAATTATAACAACAATATTATGCATAAGGAATGGAAATTATTAAAATAGATAAGTAGAAACAGAAATTTGAGAATGATGAAACCAGACAAAGGTGGTGGGCAATGGACAGATTTGACTACAACTTTAGTATGGAAAGTATATTATTGCCAGGAAAATATGAGGAAATTTCAAGAACCCAATTAAATATTGCATACTCTAAAATTAATACTCCCCTATATGATTTATTTATGCAAGAGCAGATAACTGAAACTGAGTGCTCCTTTTTGAAAATAGGCTGCCCTCATATCCCGGGGATTTTTGGGATATCAAGCATACATAAGGACATCTTTGACCTGCCTTTATGCACTATAGCTGATGCTAAGGGATCTAGGACATGGAGGAAATATATATATTTAAGGACTCATGGGATAGTTTGACTAAAGTACATAAAAATCTTTACAGTGAACAAGTGATAATTGACGTGACAGATCTGTTTTCAGTTATACCCCATCAATGTGGGATGAATTGGTTTTATGAATTCTTAATGTAGAAGGAAACATTCAGTAATGGCAATATTGAAGTTCTTAGCTATTTGATGGAGTTGATTTTAGGCAACAATTTCATCTGGTTTGAGGGAACTATTTTTAAACAGAAAATAGGGGTTGCAATCGGGGCAGCTTGTGCCCCCATTTTTCCTAAATAGTTTATATTTAATTCGGAGTACAAGGACACCTGGACATTATACGGCCATTTTTTGGATTACATCATCCTTTTTTGGAAAGATACAGAAATTAGGCTAAATGAAGTTTTCCAGTATATTAGTAGCTCTACTAATTTTCTTAAATTCACTCTAACTAAATCATATAACAATGTTATTTAGATGTAGAAATTACCAGTAACCACATACATAAGTGTTTTATTTCAAATCTGTATAGGAAGCCCACTTATTTGAACTCATTGCTCCATTTCAATAGTTGTCACCCACTACATCAGAAAAAGTCTCTAGATAAGGGACAATTGGTTAGATTGGTGAAAATGATCTCCTCTTTGGAGACATTCAATGAAGAGGGTGAAAATTTGAGAGCAATGTTAGTAAACAGAGGCTATCTTATGGATTTTTTTGGAACAGTTGTTTATTGAGGTTTAGAAAAAAAGGGCAAAAGGGATGTACAAGCCAATAATAGGGATGGTATGTACTATGTAGCTGACATGCAAATATAATAAGAGTCAGTTGAGGAAAGACTGAGTCATTACTTATAATAGCAATGCATAGGCCATTAGGCATATTGTAATTAACTGGACATTTTTTATATAGGAGGTATGGATTTGGATAAGACTGTAAAAGCTCCCATGGTGATTTATAGGAAGGATTGGAATATTAACAAATTTTTAGAACAGAGTGGTGCTAATAGGATGTCTGCAACACATCTTAGAAGGATGTCCAAATGTGGGCACTGTTCCTAGTGTTCCTCAAAAGTGGAAGGTGAACATATCTGGTTAAGTGGTTTTGGAAGTATCAAGTGCCCTAGGAAATGTAATTGTGAACCAAAAATGGTGATATATGCTGCCTTATGTAGGATCTTTAAGTCATTTTATATAGGAAAAACTGAAAGCACTATTAAAGATAGAATACATGAACATCTTTGAAAAATAAATAAGATCAGAAGAATGCACTTTGAAGGCATATCCAGAATAATGAAGGGCATAGATTTGTTTTTTTCATTGTAGATGTTATTGACAATGACCAGAGAGGGGTCTCCTTAAAGATCAGACTTGAAGTCAAGGAAGTTGAATGGCAATTAAAAATTAATTCCATTGTCCTAATGGGTTTCCATTAGTAGCCTTCTAAAATTAAATGCACTTACTTGTTAAGAATATACATGGCTTTTGTGACACTTTGCATTTATTAACATCTTTATTTAATTTATTCTCTGCATTTCATGCAGGAAGTTCATGTGGAGAGTGTTGTTATTATTACATTAATATGTTTCTGTGGGGGAACATTTTAGAATGATGTAATGGATATATTTATAATATAGTACTCTATTTTTTATACCTGGTGCTGCAGTAGCATTGTCACCTCACAGTCAGACGCTGTCCTGTTCGATTCTCAGCTAGAGCGTCTTCTGCGTGGAGACATGCGTGAATGGGTGTACCTTCATTGAAGGTTGTGCATCAGGGCTGGTAACTCGGCACGTAAAAATCAACTACCAATCATTAGTGGACCGGAGTCCTGCTGTGGCGACCCCTAACCGGGAAAAGCCAAAAGACACAACAACAACTCTATTTTTTATACCTATCAATTAATTTTAAACAATTATGAATATTTTAGATGTTAATTGAATAATTTTAAGTTGATTAAATTCGTAAGGGGTGGAGTTGAACAAATGGTATTTAAACTCTGCGATACTGTATTTTTTTAACTCTAAAGACATCCATTTAGGGACAAAAGTGCTAAGGTTTGGATGATTTATTAAATATTCTTCTTCTTCTTCTTTCGGCTGCTCCCATTAGGGGTCGCCACAGCAGATCAACTGTTTCCATTACTTCCTGTCCTCTGCATCTTGCTCTGTCACACTAACCACCTGCATGTCCTCTCTCACCACATCCATAAACCTTATCTTAGGCCTTCCTCTTTTCCTGTTACCTGGCAGCTTCATCCTTAGCATCTTTTTCCCAATATACTCTGCATCCCTCCTCAGCACATGTCCAAACCAACATAATTTTGCCTTTCTGGCTTTGTCTCCAAACCTTCCAACCTGTGCTGACCCTTTAATATACTTATTCCTAATCCTGTCCATCTTCGTCACACCCAGTGCAAATCTTAACATCTTCACCTCTGCCACGTCAAGCTCTGACTCCTGTCTTTTTGTCAATGCCACTGTCTCCAACCCGTATAACATAGCTGGTCTCACTACCCTCTTGTAGACCTTCCCTTTCACTCTTACTGGTACTCGTCTGTCACAAATCACTCCTGACATGCTTCTCCACCCACTCCATCCTGCCTGTACTCTCTTCTTCACCTCTCTTCCACACTCACCATTACTCTGAACTGTTGATCCCAAGTACTTAAACTCATTCACCTTTGCCACCTGTACTCCCTGCATCCTCACCATTCCTCTAGATTCCCTCTCATTCACACACATATATTCTGTCTTAGTCCTGCCGACCTTCATTCCTCTTCTCTCTAGAGCATATATCCACCACTCCAGGGTCTCCTCCACCTGTTCCCTACTCTCACTACAGATCACAATGTCATCTGCAAACATCATAGTCCACGGGGACTCCTATCTGATCTCATCTGTCAACCTGTCCATCACCATTGCAAATAAGAAAGGGCTCAGAGCTGATCCTTGATGTAATCCCACCTCCACCTTAAACGCATCCGTCACTCCCACCGCAGACCTCACCGCTGTCAGACTACCCTTGTACATATCCCGTACCACTGTTACATACTTCTCTGCCACTCCTGACTTCCTCATACAATACCACAACTCCTATACACCTCTTCTCCACGTCAAGAAAAACGCCAACAACATAAACACCTCCGCTAGCATATACCATAAAGGGTCTCCTCCTTATGTGTATCGTAACACAATAAAAACGTATATTCCTCAGATAAAAAACGAATTTATTAGACAAACAGTAACCAAGCACAGTAGGATTGAGCGCGCTTTCATCTATAAGACTTCATCAGAATCCATCTTTTTCAAAATTGAACTGCCCTTAAATACCAATCTAATTAGTTATTAAATGGAATAATTAATTGATGACATTTGATTCCATTTAACTATATGTCAAAGCAATGCATCAAAAATAAAAATGTATAGAATGTAAAATAATACTGTTCATTATATATATAAAATGAGTAAATACAAAGAATAATATTGTGCCTACTAAATATAATAAAACATTGTTAAAAAATGTATATAGATACATTGATAAATTTATAATTATACATGATACATAAATAAATAAATACATGGCTATATATATTTATATTAAGTAATCCAAAAACTGGTAAAAACAGATATATATAGAGGACAAACTTAATGATGTAAACATATGTCAAAACAGATAGTACTCTATCATTCCAGAAACAACTAACTTACTGTTTTATATATTCTATGTATTTAATGTTTTTGTGTTTTTAATTCTTAAAAATATACCCTAAACATACCCATTAAATACATTCCTGAATAACAGAATGTATTTTCTAACATGTTAATTAATAAGTTTTGGGTTGTTAGATAACAATTTGAGTGCAGGCTTGATGGAGAGGTGATCATTCATTCCATGCGGACCACAGGTGTCCAACCGTAGCTGCCATATCATTTCCCTGAACTCAAGAAATGACTCCCAATCACCTCCCCTCTCATTTCTTTTAACCTCTTCCAACACCCAAAATTTTATATTTGTTTTTTCACACACTTCAGTATGCCTATAAAGTGCATTATTCACATTCCTTGTATTTATATCTCTAATGTGTTCGTAGACCCTTTGTTTTAACTTACGTTCGGTCTTACCAACGTAGTAATCTCCACATGTTACACACAGGGCCAAGTAAACTACCCCTTTTGTATGACAAGTATGGTAGCCCTTACTTCTTATTTTCAAATTTAATTTCTCTAGCCAGAGTATTTTTTCCCCCAATATAAAAGTACACTGCCCACATCTTCCACATTTATGGGTCCCCATCTTTTTTTGTGTGCCATAAACACTGGAAGATCTCTTTTTTTCAAATATATCTTTGAAATTATAATTTCTCCTATACCCAAACCTAATACCACAACTCCTCTCTAGGCACTCTGTCATATGCTTTCTCTAAATCCACAAAGACACAATGCAACTCCTTCTGACCTTCTCTGTACTTCTCCATCAACACTCTCAGAGCAAACATCGCATCTGTAGTGCTCTTTCCTGGCATGAAACCATACTGCTGATCACTAATCATCACCTACATTCTTGACCTAGCTTCCACTACTCTTTCCCATAACTTCATGCTGTGACTGATCAGTTTAATCCCTCTGTAGTTACTACAGCTCTGCACATCACCCTTATTCTTAAAAAGCGGTACCAAAACACTTTTTCTCCATTCCTCAGGCATCCTCTCACTTTCCAAGATTTCATTAAACAACCTAGTTAAAAACTCCACTGCCATTTCACCTAAACACCTTCATGCTTCCACAGGTATGTCATCTGGACCAACAGCCTTTCCGTTCTTCATCCTCTTCATAGCTATCCTTACTTCCTCCTTGCTAACCCACTGCACTTCATGATTCACTATCTGCACATCATCCAACCTTCTCTCCCTCTCATTCTCTTCATTCATCAACCCCTCAAAGTACTCTTTCCATCTGCTCAACACACTCTCCTCTCTTGTGAGTACATTTCCCTCATTATCCTTTATCACCCTTACCTGCTGCACATCTTTATTAGCTCGGTCCCTCAGTCTAGCCAATCAGTACAGGTCCATTTCTCCCTCCTTAGTGTCCAACCTTTTATACAACTCTTCATACGCCTTATCCTTAGCCTTCGCCACCTCTCTCTTTATTAAATATCTTTTGTTTTATTAAATGGCTGTTGGTGGTTTTTACTTTATCTCAGTGAGGATTGCCTTTGTTTGGGTTCGCCAAACGGATAGTGAAGCAGGCTTTTGGTATACATATTTCAAGTGTTTTTTTGGAAAGATCCCATGAAACCAATTGAAAAGAAGAGAGGAAGTTCCCAAATGTCCTGGACAAATTTCCTCTAGTAGTAAAAATGCCACCTCTAGTCTTCCCTGAAAAAATGCCACCTTGTCAGTTATGAACAATGTAGTACCCCAGTAAACAAATGTAAAATAAAAAATAAAAAATAAGCCATAACAGGTATTAATTAACCAATGGGGGAAATTACCTAGGATAAGGTATGGTATCCCCAACATTATAATAACATAGTAACTGAAATGGGTTTAGACATCTAGGTCTGGTCTAGTAGTTGTAAACAATGAATCTGTTTATTG
This sequence comes from Protopterus annectens, assembly GCF_019279795.1. NCBI lineage: Eukaryota > Metazoa > Chordata > Ceratodontiformes > Protopteridae > Protopterus > Protopterus annectens. The sequence goes on along the minus strand of NC_056737.1, from coordinate 155,408,797 downwards.
AATGATTGTGATTTTTAGACTTATTTGGTACAAGTCTATGTCAGTAAAAATATTATGCTGATTTAATCCCAGTAGTCAATATCTCACCTTACACCATCCAAATTATTAAATGTGAAAGAGTGGGGTGTAAAGCTGCTGAACATTCACTTAGCTATGCATGTTTCAGTGGCAGAACCTCTGGAAAGCATTTTCTTAGTTTGCAGACTGGGTGAACTACACATCTTCATTCTGACTAGAAGAAATGTTCTCCAATAGGATGTTAATGTAAAGGTAATGCTTGGTAAAAAAAAGTTCTGCCTCTTCACTGCAGAATAGTAAGCTAAAAGCTGCCACAAAGCTCACACAGAAAAAAGTAAACAGCTGGCATTTTCTTTACACTATCTAAACACAGCTTTGCCATTTAGCAAGTATAAAATAAAAAAAATTAATAAAATAACACATGCATACATTATGTGTGTGTGTGTGTGTGTGTGTGTGTGTGTGTGTGTGTGTGTGTGTGTGTGTGTGTGTGTGTGTGTGTGTGTGTGTGCATACATTAAAACATTATATTTATTTATAGATAGACAGCTATAGATATACATACAGATATCATAACCTATAGCCCATATAAATCTCTATGGCTTCTCCCAAGCTATTATCACCCCCACCAGAATCCATAAACCCAGCGGCAAAGAAAGTATACTAGATTGGATCCTCATCAACAAACACCCCCTCTCTTACAAAGTTGGCATCCTTCCCGACGATATTAGTGACCACTCACTTACCTATTTATCTAGACAAAAATCCTTTATCCCAAATCAAACTCCCTTTAAAATCACCCAACAAAAACACTTTGACCCCTTAGCCTTTCAATCTGAACTTCAATCCTGTGACTGGTCACCTTTAAGGCACCTACCACTTGATGAAACAGTATCCTATTTCAACTCCAAATTCCTACAAATTCTTGAATTCCATGCCCCTTCACGCACTATAAGAATTAGAAGCAAAGCAGCCCCATGGCTTACTAAAGAAACCAGACAACAAATCCTTCAAAGAAACAAAATCTGGTCCAAATGGAGAAACACTAAAGACCCAACCGATCAGCAGTTCTTTAGACAGCTTAGAAATGCCACCAAAAAATCAGTAGTTCAGGATAAAAAAAACTATTTCTTGAAACTCCAGAACAAGCACCAAAGTCAACCCAAAACCTTCTGGTCAGGCATAAGCAAACTATTACATCCAGGCCACTCCAAAACACCAACCCCATCTGGTCTCTCTCCAAACTCTCTCATCCAGATAGCAGATGCTTTCAATACATTTTTTTCAGAAACTGTCCAATCTCTAGCTAACACCTTACCACCTATTAACTCTACCCCCTCATCCTCCCTAACATCCCTACCATCTACCTTTCACCTAAAACCTATTCCTACCTTTCACCTAAAACCTATTCCTACAACCTACATCTATACTCTACTTCACAAACTTAAACCTTGTACTCCCTCAGCTGATCTCCTACCACCTGAATTCCTTCAAACTGCTGCAAAAGTTCTTGCCTATCCCATTTCTATCCTAATCAATAGAACCATAACCGAAAGCTACATCCCTTCACTCTGGAAAATCTCTCACATAATCCCACTTCACAAGGGTGGTAACGCAACTGAACTCTCCAACTATAGACCTATAGCCCTACTATCGCCACTTGCCAAAATCATGGAAAAATGCATACATCAACAATTTCTTGACCACATCCTCCAAAATAATCTACTAGCTGACTGTCAACATGGTTTTAGACCATCCCATAGTACCACCAATGCCCTCCTATCCTTTAGGGACTGTATAAATAAACTTCGTAACAATAACATGCTCTCCTCTGCACTATTTATTGACCTATCTAAAGCTTTTGATATGGTTAACCATCAAATACTTCTCAACACACTAAATTTATTCTCACTTGACACACAAGCACTACAATGGTTCAAGTCCTACTTGGACAATAGACAGCAGTCTGTCCTGTGGGACAACAACCTATCCAAACATCTCCCTATTACCCTTGGTGTCCCTCAAGGATCAATCCTGGGACCACTACTTTTCTCCATATTCATTAATGACCTTTCCACTATATTACCTCTACCTACCTGCATACAATATGCAGATGACTCCACTTTGATTTGTAAAGCTTCCACCTCATCTGAACTGCACTCCATCACCCAAACTGTATTTAACCAAGTAGAAAACTGGTTCCAACAACGTTGTCTACTCCTAAATGCCAAAAAAACCAAACTACTACTCTTCACTCCTACTATAAAATCCACCCCGATTCATTTCTCTATTACATCCATCGATGGCACAATCATAGCTCCTGACCCAACTACCAAACTCTTAGGTGTAATAATTGATAATGACCTCAACTTTGATTCACATATTAATGCTACAATTAAAACTGTAAACAGAAAACTTGGATCCTTGTATAGGATAAAACCCTTTCTCACCCCAGATGCTAGCGCTACTATTGCCCTGACCCATCTGACTTCCACCATCCTCTATGCCGCACCTATTTTTACTAATCTTTCCAAAAGCAACCTAAACAAATTGATCACTTCTTATAACAATATTGCCAGGTTTGCTACAGGTTCCCCATTTAGAACTCATCACTGTCTAAATCTCAAACTTCTAGGTTGGCTAGAACTTAATAACCAAATTGAATTTCAACAACTCTCCATTACCCATAATATTCTATACCAGCCTAATAAAACTCCTATTCTCAAAAACCTCATCTCCCCCTACACAAACCTATCTACCCTTCGATCTGCAAATAAACTACTGGTAACCATTCAGAAATCCCACAACAAGGCAGGTAACTCTTTTCTCAAACTCAGTGGGGAAGATTTGGAACAAGCTTCCCAGTAAACTGACATCTCTCTCATCATTACCACTCTTTAAAAAACAACTAAAAATTCAACTAAAATTACAATGGCTATGTCCATGTACTAACCCCCCCCCCCCGTATTACCTTTTTTCTACATCTCCTCCACTCACCCACCTTGCTGAATTTAGTAAATTAATCCTCTCACTCCCCTCTATGTGAATTATCTAAGACTTTTCTCATGGTAAACATTACTGTATTTTTGCCTTGCTAAACATTTGTACTCATCCACAGTAGAATTAAGTTACGGTATAAATCAACTTGTTGATGGATATTTTCAAGTTTATGTATTTTTGGATTGTTTTTTTTGTTGTTTTGTACTTTTTGTTTGTCTCGTATTTATTTAGATTATAGTGGAGCTTATCTCCCCGGGCCTCTACTGAAAATGGACTTGTATCCAGTTGGACTAGCCCGGTCAACAAATGTAAAATAAAATAAAAAATAAAATAAAATAAATAAAATAAAATCATCATCAACCTTTTTCCACACTTTCTACATGGGATCAGGATGTAATGTTAGCTGTCACCATCTCTCTCTCTCTCTCTCTTTGTTCAATGTCACTATCTTCCCTTTGTCAACACTCATACCTGACTGTCACAGGTCTCTAAAACCAACTCCATCCACCTCTTTGCATGACACTCTAGTTTCCTCTTGCCTTCTTCCTGTCTGTTCCAAATCTTCTTCTCCGGATTGTCTTCTATTTTTATGCACATGTTTACACCACCGTAATCTGTTATCTTTGACCATTTCTGCAATTTTAGCTACTTTGGCTTCTGCTCTTATGTTCTCCTTTCTTCTTCTGTGCCACAGTGTACATCCTACCACCCAACCTTGGCGCTTCATCTCCATCACCTCTAGCTTGCTCAGCTGCTCTGCCTTTGCTGCTCAAGTTTCTGTACCATACAGTAATACTGGTTGCGCCACTGTTTTGTACACCTAACTCTTCACTTCTTTGGCATTCTTCTGTCGCACACTACCCTTGACACTGTATGTGAGCTGGCTGCAGCCCTTCTCATTCTAGCTTTGACCTCCTTTTCCTCAAGCAGCCCTCCCAGATTCTTCAGGCAGTAAACCTCTTCCACTATTTTCCTTTCTATTTCAATTTTCCAGTTTTCATAACTGTTTTATCTGCAATCAGTTTCATCTCACATACCTTCAGCTTTGCATCCGATGTTCCTATCCTTTTCTGATGTTCTTGTAATGCCACATCATCTGCATATGGCAACTTTATTGATATGTCCCCTCCAACTTCTTTGCTAATGTAGTTCATCACCAGCAGTGGGCTCAAAGCTGAACCCTGATGTGCATCCAGTACCACTAGGAAGCCCCCTTTGAGACCAAACACTATTCATACTTGAGTCATTGGGTCCTTGTACATAGCCTGTATTAATTCTACCAATGTTTCTGAGACTTCATACCACCACAGGACTGCCCAACTCAGCTTTCTTGGGACCTTGTCATATGCTTTCTGCAAAACTAGGAATGTCCAGTAGGATTTTTTTCCTCATTTCTAGCTTCTTTTCAAGTATCTCCATCACTGCAAACATTGAGTCAGTTGTACTGCATCCTGATCTGAATCTTAACTGCTCATCTCCCATCTTACTTCCTACTACTGTATGTATTCATTTATCAGTCATTCTCTCAAGAACTTTCATGCAACGTGACAGATGTTTGATACCTCTGTACTGCCCATGGTTGGGAATGTCTCCTTTTTTCTTGAACATTGATAATAGTTTGCTTTACTCTACCATGCTGTTATGAATACTCTCAAAAGCCATTTCTCCCCTATCTCACCCAGAAGCTTTATCACATATGCAATCTCCCACACTCTAAGCAGAAACACAACTGCTATCACCTAACAGCCAACACTCTACTCCTTCCCTTGAATTCTCTTCTCCTGTCTGGTGACATCCACCCTAACCCTGGAACTACTAGCTCACAGCCTCCATCCCATCTCCCACACTATCCCAATAAACACCTAAACCTTTTCTCTCTCAATATAGGTAGCATCATGAACAAAATAAGTGAATTCCATGCTAGGATAGCCCGCCACTCTCCTGAGATAATTACTTTAACAGAAACCTGGCTCCAACCCCACATCACTGACAGAATTCCTCCTCCCAGGATATAACATCCTTCGCCTAGAGTGTGCTAAAACAAGGTGGAGGAATTACCATTCTATATGCTGACCATCAAAATTTGTCCCTCTACCTAACCCACCCCCTCTTTCCACCCAGTAGAGCTCCTAACAGCTAATTTTAAGCTCAATGACCATAAAACCATGACAACTGTAGCAATATACATAACCCCTGGGGACAACATCCCATTATTAGAACAAACTCTTGCATGTCTCTCCCATAATGTAACTAACGAAACTACTTTGCTAGGTGACATTAACATTAATTGGCTATCTGTATCCTCCAAATCACCATGCTCTTTCATTAATCTACATGGTTTTACTCAACTTATCACCACACCCACACACTATAACAAGCCTACCAAGTCATCCTCTATAATTGACTAGATACTAGTCTTCAATCCTGACCTCTGTCACCACCCAGAAACTCTACCTGACTCCATCATTGACCATTCCCCAATTTCTGTCCAGAGATGCTTCCCCCACTTTCAAAGACCACAAAAAGTCAAAGAATGCCTCTCTAACGTTTGCCTTGAACTTTTCAGTGACACGTTCTCTGCTCTTAACTGGTCTTTCCTATCTCACCTTTGCCTAGATTAAACAGTACTCAAATATAATTCTATATTTCTTAACATACTCATCTCACTCACCCCCTTCAAAAAGTAAGTGTAAAATTCCACTACTCCCCATGGCTATCCCAGGCTACTCAAACTCTCATGCACAAAAGGGACAAAGCCTGGAAATCCTGGACAAAGACCAAATTCCCCACCCACCTCCAAACCTACATAGAACTTTGTAACCTGTCCAAAAAAACAAGTCTACCTTGACAAGAAAAATTTTACCTAAAACCACAAACATCTTACAAAACAGCCCCAAATATTCTGGAACACTATCAGTCAAATCCTCCACCCAGGTAACCCCAATACTCCTAACCTCTGCCCTGATAAAACTCCTCTTGCAACAGCCTCCTTACTTAACACCTACTTTATTGATTATATTAGTAAACAAATTCCAAAAGCTAACTCCTCTAACCTCACCAACCCTCCTTCCAGTTCTAAACAAAGCAACTCCTATTCACTCAAACCCATGTCTACAAACTACATTAAACACCTCCTCTGCAAACTCAAACCTTGCTCTCATTTGGTGGACAACCTACCTCCGCTCTTTCTTAGACATACTGCAAACCCTGTAGCCCACCCTGTATCCATCAACTGCTCTCTGTCCGAATCCACTGTACCCTCACTATGGAAACAGCTCTTTATAATATCAATTCACAAATGAGGCAACTCCACTGAGTTTGCTAACTACTGCCCCATGGCAATACCCCCCCCCCGTCAAAGGTACTAGAAAATGTGTTCACAAACAAATCGCGGACTATCTACTATTTGAAAACCTACTTACCCCTACCCAACATGGATTTTATCCTAACCACAGTACCTCCACATCCCTATTCTCCTTTTTCCACTCCAGATAGTAACAAACTGGTCTCCTGCCTCTTCCTCAACCTTTCTAAAGTCTTTGACACTGTCTCACACTCCATCCTTCTCTCCAAACTATCTGACCTCAACCATCTCCTGGTTCTTCACTTACCTCTCCAACTGGCAACAATTAGTAAACTGGCTCTCCACCTTATCTCCCTTCCTTCCCATCCAAATGGGGGTCTCTCAAGGATCTGTCTTTGGCCTCTTGCTGTTTAACATCTTCACAAACCACCTTTCTACATCCTGTCCTCTTTCTACTCTCATACAATATGCCGATGATTCTACCATCATCTCTACTGCTGATACCATCTCCGATCTACACACCCTCACCCAAAATTCTTTAAACTGCATCACAACATGGCTCACTAAGAATTAACTTATTCTCAACCCCCAAAAGACCAACCTTCTGCTATTCCTCCCCAAATCTCTCTCCCACTACAAATCTACCTTCTCTATCACCTCACCTAACAACACCACAATCAATGCAGAACTCCAAACAAAACTCCTGGGGGTCATCATCGATGACCAACTTAAATTTGACCTCCCTGTCCACCATTGCATTAAGAAAACTCAATAAAAACTTGGGCTGCTGTACATAAATAAAATGTTCCTACCTAAAGACTCTAAAGTAACACTAGCTCATGCTTACCTTCTCCCCAGCCTCCTCTAAGGCTCACATATCTTAACTAATCTACAGACATCTCTACAGGCCAAACTCAAAAGTACCTACAATAAAATTGCATGCTTTGCTGCTAATCAGTCCCCAAACTCACATCACTGTCTTTCCCTTTCTGCCTTAAACTGGCTTAGGCTCTCCACCAACTTCAACTCTCTCAACTATCTATCATTCATTCCATCCTCTACAAAACTACCACTTGCCCTAGCATCTCTACACTGGTCACTCTCTTTACCCCGGCTAGAACCCTCAGGAGCTCAAGCCTGCAAAACTAGAAATTATTAAGCCCCCCCCCAAAAAAAAAAAATGGACAATACTTATATAATTACTCCCCTTACACAAAACTGAATCAGGCTTTCCTCTGACATCAGAAAAATAATAACACATGAATTCAAAAAGGCTCTAAAACAATATTTATTCAATACTTTGACTTGTAACTGTAACTCCTAGCCAGTCTCTAACAACACTGACATTGCTTACCTCCACTGTACAGATGCTATTCGCTGCCAATTGTTCTTCAATTATCAGATGCTGACTCTTTACTGAGTATATTGTAAAAACTTCTCTCTTTAGGACTTGTTTTTCATTGACTTGTTTCTTATATAGTGTAATTTGTAAACAACTAATCCAGTGTTTCAAACAATCTGGACAGTGACATAGCTTGAGTCAAAATATCATGGACATTTGCTTCCCCTCACTGTACTCCTACTGTAAATTGTACATAGGCCTACTACTGCTTCTAGCAAGCATTTACTGTGTTACTGATTGTATTTTTATTTACATATGAGTAATTTTTCATTGACCGTTTGTTAATAAATATTCGTGCTTTTCTTCTCGGGCCTCAGCTGAAAAAGGGTTTTTGCTCAGTCGGATATTCCCGGTCAACAAACTTTAAATGAATAAATAAATAATCTATTGTGACCTTGCCTGAGCCTGCTGCTTTCCTGACATCATTTTCCTTAGTGCTGTTCTTACTCTTTCACTCATTGTAGGCTGTGTCTGAGGCAGTACAGCTTCTGTGTGGTTTTCTTCATTCAGAAGTTGCTGGAAGTACTATTTCCATCTGCCTTTGATGTCCTGTGGACTAGTGCGCAGGTTGTTGCAGGCATCCCTTATGAAGGGTGTCTGACTGTCTTCTTTATCTTTCTGTCTTTGCCTTGCAACCTGATATAGTTTCTTTGTGCCACCCACTGAGTCACTTTCCAGAAGTTAAACAAAGGCTCATGAAACATCTTAAAACTCACTGGTTATGTCCCTGTTGCAACCCTGACTAATTTCTCTGCTCTCTCTACTGCTATCTCTGTACTGCCTCCTCATACCAATCATTACTACTTCACCCCTCCAGAAGTAATATTTATCTCTAGTAAATTAAACTACTTATGCCATTAATATAATTCTTCTGAATGTACTGTATCTTAACTCAGATATCCTTTCTCCACAGTGACTAGCTTATTCTGTATGACTGTAGGACATTAATGTCAGTTTTTCCTCTCATTAATACTCATTACTAAGTATTTTTAAAATCCTTTCTTTGTATAATTTGTAATTGATATATTTAAGTGTTATATTATCCCTGTGTTACTACTGGAGCTTTTCTCCCTGGGCCTCCACTGAAAATGGAAATATATCCAGCTGGACTAGCCCGGTTAAGAAATGTAAAATAAATAAAATAAAAAAATAAATAAAAAATAAAAGTTGGTACATGCCTCTGATACCTTGTTTTTTGCTATTGCAACTCCTTTCTTAGCCTGTTTGTTAGCCAACCAGCATTCCTTCCTAGCCCTGTCCGTCTTTTCAGCCTCCAACTTTTTTCTGCATTCCTTCTTTCTTTTAATGACGTCCTGGACTTCTGCATTTCACTATATATATATATATATATATATATATATATATATATATATATATATATATATCTTTGTACCAGTCCCAAGCCCGGATAAATGGGGAGGGTTGCATCAGGAAGGGCATCCGATGTAAAATTTTGTCAAATCATACATGTGGAAAACAGTACAGATATACATACCGGATCGGTCGAGGCCCTGGTTAACAACGACTGCCACCAGTACTGTTGGCCAACAGGGTGCTGGCAGAAACTGGGCTACTGTTGGCCGAAGGAGGAGAAGAGGGGGAAGGCATGCCCAAAGGCAGGTAAAGGCTAGGACTGTGATAGTGTGGGTCAGAACTTTGAATGTTGGCAGTATGACTGGTATAGGAAGAGAGCTAGCTGATATGATGGACCCAAGAAAGGTTGGTATATTGTGTGTGCAAGAGACCAGATGGAAGGGGAGCAAGGCTAGGTGTATCGCAGGTGGGTTCAAATTGTTTTATCATGGTGTGGATGGGAGGAGAAATGGCATAGGGGTTATCCTGAAGGAACAGTATGCTGTGTGTTTTGGAGGTGAAAAGAGTGTTGGATAGACTGATGTTTATGAAGCTGGAAATTGATGTTGTAATGATGAATGTTGTTAGTGCATATTCTCCACAAGTTGGGTGTTCGATGGATGAGAAAGAAAAATTTTGGAGTGAGTTGGATGAAGTGGTGATGACTGTACCCAAGGGTGAGAGACTGGTGATTGGAGCAGATTTCAATGGGCATGTTGGTGAAGGGAACAGAGGGGATGAGGAAGTGATGGGTAGGTATGGTGTTAAGCAAAGGAATGCAGAAGGTCAGATGTTAGTGGATTTTTGAAAAGGATGGACATGGCTGTGGTGAATACCTATTTTAACAAGATGGAGGAGTATAGGGTGACATACAAGAGTGGAGGAAGATGCACACAGTTGGATTATATCTTATGTAGAAGGGCCAGTCTGAAGGAGACTGGAGACTGTAAAGTGGTGGCAGGGGAAAGTGTAGTTAGGCAGCATAGGATGGTGGTTTGTAGGATGACACTGGTGATCAAGAAGAGGAGGATGAGTATGAGGGCAGCACCAAGGATCAAATGGTGGAAATTGAAAAAGGGTAATTGTGAGGTGGAGTTCAGGGAAGAGTTAAGACAGGCACTGGGTGGCAGTGAAGAGTTACTGAATAGCTGGGTAACTACAGCAGAGCTAGTAAGAGAGATGGCTAGAAAGGTGCTTGGTGTGACATCTGGAAAGAGGAAAGAGGACAAGGAGACCTGGTGGTGCAATGAAGAAGTACAGAAGAGTATACAGAGACAGAGATTGGCAAAGAATAAGTGGGATTGTCAAAGAGATGAAAAAAGTAGACAAGAGTATAAGGAGATGAGATGCATGGCAAAGAGAGAGGTGGCGAAGGCTAAGGATAAGGCGTATGAAGAGTTGTATGAAAGGTTTGATACTAAGGAGGGAGAAAAGGACCTGTACCGATTAGCTAGACAGAGGGACCAAGCTAGTAAAGATGTGCAGCAGGTAAAGGTGATAAAGGATAATGAGGGAAACATACTCACAAGCAAGGAGAGTGTGTTGAGCAGATGGAAAGAGTACTTTGAGGGGCTGATGAATGAAGAGAATGAGAGGGAGAGAAGATTGGATGATGTGCAGATAGAGAAGCATGAAATGCAGTGGATTAGCAAGGAGGAAGTAAGGATAGCTATGAAGAGGATGAAGAATGGAAAGGCTGTTGGTCCAGATTATATATCTGTCGAAGCATGGAGGTGTTTAGGTGAAAAGCAGTGGAGTTTTTAACTAGGTTGTTTAATGAAATCTTGGAAAGTGAGAGGATGCCTGAGGAATGGAAAAAAAGTGTTTTGGTGCCTATTTTTAAGAATAAGGGTCATGTGCAGAGCTGTAGTAACTACATAGGGATTAAACTGATCAGTCACAGCATGAAGTTATGGGAAAGAGTAGTGGAAGCTAGGTTAAGAATGGAGGTGATGATTAATTATGAGCAGTATGGTTTCATGCCAGGAAAGAGCACTACAAATGCGATGTTTGATTTGAGAGTGTTGATGGAGAACTACAGAGAATGGCAGAAGGAGTTGCATTGTGTCTTTGTGGACTTAGAGAAAGCAGATGATAGGGTGCCTAGAGAGGAGTTGTGGTGTTGTATGAGGAAGTCAGGAGTGGCAGGGAAGTATGTAAGAGTTGCACAGGATATGTATAAGGGTAGTGTGACAGTGGTGAAGTCTGCAGTGGGAGTGACATGCGTTTAAGGTGGAGGTGGGATTACATCAAGTATCAGCTCTGAGACCTTTCTTATTTAAAATGGTTATGGACAGGTTGACAGATGAGATCAGGCAGGAGGCCCTGTGGACTATGATGTTTGCAGATAACATTGTGATCTGTAGTGAAAATAGCGACCAGGTTTAGGAGACCCTGGAGAGGTGGAGATATACTCTAGAGAGGAGAGGAATGAAGGTCAGCAGGACTAAGACAGAATATGTGTGTCTGTGAATGAGAGGGATGATAGAGGAATGGTGAGGATGCAGGGAGTAGAGTTGGTGAAGGTGGACGAGTTTAAGTACTTGGGATCAGCAGTTCAGAGTAATAGTGAGTGTGGAAGAGAGTTGAAGAAGAGAGTACAGGCAGGGTGGAATGGGTGGAGAAGAGTGTCAGGAGTGATTTGTGACAGACAGGTACCAGTAAGAGTGAAAGCGAAGGTCTACAAGAGGGTAGTGAGACCAGCTATGTTGTATGGGTTGGAGACGGTGGCATTGACAAAAAGCCAGGAGTCAGAGCTGGCTGTGTCAAAGTTAAAGATGTTAAGATTTGCACTGGGTGTGACAAAGATAGACAGGATTAGGAATCAGTATATTAGAGGATCAGCTCAGGTTGGACGGTTTGGAGACAAAGTCAGAGAGGCGAGATTGCGTTGGTTTGGACATGTCCTGGGGAGGAATGCTGGGTATATTGGGAAAAGGATGCTAATGATGCAACTGCCAGGTAACAGGAAAAGAGGAAGGCCTAAGATAAGGTTTATGGATGTGGTGAGAGAGGACATGCAGGTGGATGGTGTGACAGAGCAAGATGCAGAGGACAGGAAGAAATGGAAACAGATGATCCGCTGTGGTGACCCCTAATGGGAACAGCCGAAAGAGAAGAAGAAGGGCAGTTCCATTGGCTTTCTTTAAAGGAGTTATTTCTGATAATATTGTAGCCAAGGGAAGTTTTTCTGAGCCTTTAATATGAGGTTTGAGCCAGGTTTCTGTGATACAGTGTAAGTCAGGGGAGTAGTGGGATATCCAGGCATGAAATTATGACACTTTGTAACATAAACCAAGTGTATTTAATAACTTAATATTTTAAATGTTTTTGATTGGGGAGGGTTTTTTATTGATGGCATGATTAGGACTTTGGGTGGATGTTAGCAATCAATGATACTTTGTTGAAATAAAGAGGATATGGGTATTTTTTTTTAAATTTTATTTTATTTGTCAATTAAGTGACATGGCCCTCAGATCGTTTTCAGTCATAAATCAGGTCACAAGGGCAAATGTAGATACAATATGTAGGAACAATTTAGAGTATGAAGTTAGTCAGCATGTTTCTGGGAGGAAACCAGAGTATGTAGTTAAAACCCATGCAGACATTGGGAGATCATTCTACCCCCACAGAGCCAATGACTGAACCCTGGATGCTAGGGGTGTGTGACAGGTTTTATCAGTTATACCTCAATGCTGCTCACTGATTCAATTTCTCACCACATTGGCATCCAACATTTACTTTATTGTAGAAACTAACCTCCTCTTAAATTGTTATATTTAGGGCACAGAGAATCAGCCTCAATTTAGTAGAAGCATCAATTGCATTGATTTCTGAGTAGCCTATTTCTGTGACCTCTAGCAAACTTCTCCATATTTTAAATATAGTTAGTCTACCTCCTTAATGTGAATTTTTGTCATTGTAAAAAAATCATGCATTTCCTTAAAATTATATGTGACTGTATTTTATATAGGGTGTTTTGGATGTATTTTATATGTTTGTTTCATGTAAACTCTATGTATTTTTACAAAATGTCATTGCTTTTTTCTGCTATGTAGATATACTTGCCTAACTTGTTGAGCTTTTCTTCCTGGGTATCCATTGAAAATGAAATAAACCCCAGCTGGAACTTCCCGGTAAACAAAGATTAATAAATTAAATAAATAAATAAATAATAATGACTGCATTTTACTAGGTCAAATAAAAGAGCCAACGCATTGAATGAAATAGGCTCATATTAATTAATGAAGAAATCCTGTGTAACTATGAGGCCAAAATGCTTACTTTTTATTTTTATTCAGTTATATTGGTCCTGTTTATGTGTCACAGGTGTTTTTATGTTTTTACTTTTCATTGTATTATACTTGTGCTAGGATGGTAGTTTTATTACTATTTTTTGCTGTTGGTTATAATATAAAGATAACTGTTTCTCATAGATGGGTTCATTTTTATTTTTTTGTGTGTTTTTTTTTTTTAACTCGTGTACTTGCCAGCCATCAAGACTCTGACCAGGGCTGCCAATTTGTTCCCCTATTTCACCCCAGTGGAACAGCACCCTCCCATCAACTCCATGAGGAACACTTCTCACTAGAGGAAGATTGTGTCATGGTGACTCACTGTTAGGTCTGATGAGTGAGAGGGGTGAGGACAATTCATGGATGCTCCTGATCCAGACAGGAATGAATGGGCTTTGCCCATATCCCAGGTCTCATTGCATTTTTGTGCACCTTAAGTCTCTGATTGGTGGTTGCAAATGGCAATAAGCCAAAGTCCCCAATATGTCACCCCACAATGTGTAAGCTAGTCTTTGTTGCTCCTTACCATCCTCCCCTGGGTCATCTGGGTTGTATCAAGCTTTCATTCAACTTTGCCACACAACTAGCTGCCCCAAACTTTGCTCTTGACCAATTGTTTCAATTTGTTTTTATTAAGGAAATGTAAGAGTTACTGGGAATACAGACTTTTAACCTTAAAATTAACCCAGTAATTACTAGTATAGTTGGAATCAATGACTTTATTAATGACTCTGAGATCAAGAATTTTGTCTAAAAATTATTTGTATTAGGTGGGTGCAATGGAAGAGGTCCCGCAGCTTCTTATTGTATTGTAGTAGAAGTTGTTGGGAGAAACAGAAATGCTAGTGATTTTTTTCACCTCTTACTAACTGCCCACATAAATTTCTCTGTAAGTGGAAATAATAACACAACCAATTATTAAAGCCTAAAAGTTTATCTAGGTAAAAACACCAGTCCATAGCTCATTCATTTTATGGCAACAGAAATGAAGAGTTTTAACATGTCCAATTGATATTTACCCCAAAAGTGCACAATGAACACCTTATATCCATCCTGCAGTTACCCAACCATGAGAGCCATGTGGATTCCAATTTTAGTGAAGGGTAAGCAGAAGACAGGGATCTTCTCTGGGCTTCACTGTGTGAGTGCAGAGGCCATTTGTTTAATCATACAGTCTCCTCAACCTAAGCAGTGCCGATCTCACCAGGATGCTTTGTCATCCGCCAAGTAATTCTGTCCTTCACAGGCTTTTCATTCAACAAGATGGTGTCTTAAAATGATGAATTTTTATACTGTCTGCAAATGGGGTTTTTCTGTATGTAATATATGTACCTGATTATGGTTGAACTGTCTACTGCACTCACCAACTGTCTGTCCTTCTAAGCTGAGGTTTCCTTCACATTATATTTTTAGCTCCCCATTTCTCTTATCAGCTCTTTACTTCCCATCTTCATTCCTTCCCATTCTGTCCTGTTCCTGTCTCTCACTACTACTTACAATCCTGAATCGTGTAGGTCATGTCCTTTACACTGAGAACCTCTGCACATAAACCATCTCTGTCTGACCTTGCGAAGGGCTTTTTAGTGCGCCATCTTTTCCTTTTATTATGTACACACTAGCTTCATGAATTCTTGCATTTCTCATTGCAACCTTCCTATCCTCGTAGATATTGCACAGCCAGACCCTGCCCCCTTGTCACTCAGTCACATTACCACCCCTCCCACATAGAACACCTCACTTCATCTCCTCTCCACCCTTGCCTAACTGAAACAAAACGATAAATGCATCCATGAATAATAACTAAAACATAATAGGATAATTTCTGAGAGATTGCTTATGAGGCACCACTGAAATCACAGAACCATATGTCTGAGATTACGTGTATGTGCATGCATGAATTTGTGTGTGTGTGTGTGTGTGTGTGTGTGTGTGTGTGTGTGTGTGTGTGTGTGTGTGTGTGTGTGTGTGTGTGTGTGTGTGTGTGTGTGTGTGTGTGTGTTTATGTGCATGCACATATGCTTACTGTAAGTAAGAGTAAAAAAAGGAACTCTAAAATCAAGATATTATTTTTCAGAAAACAGTAGGTTCATTCATATTAAGAAGCCTGAGAAATATGTGGCGGTGTCTATTAAGGACCTAGTATAGTGTCCAGCTCATTGTGGGTCATTGTACTTAAAGGAAAATTCCTCTATGTGTTTTCAGTTTCTGTTTTATTTAACTTTATATGGCTTAGGGTTATAAGGAAGCAATGCCTTCTATTGCAAGCAATGGGCCTAAGGATGAAAAGACATCTGGATGGCATATCATTCTGCTGCTGGATATCTGCACACTGATATGAACACTGGACACTGGCCTAGGGCCACATGATTCTTGTTAGTATACCTAGCTGCAAGCCTTTGGGATTTAAAAGGATGCTAAAGCATCATCAATATGAATATGACTGGTCTAAATTCCCAAATTATGCATTATTAGCTGTACTTGATCAGAGAAGAATAGATGAAAATTCCCATAGAAAGAGTAAAACACATCATTAACAGGATAAAGATGTATGATTCTCACTTTTAGTTAAGGTGAAACTTGAACTCTAAACATCACCTTAATCCCATGATGCCATCACATTTTGTTAGAATTAAGTGCATTGAATTTAAAAAGCCATTTGGAATGTAAGAATATAATACAGAAATATTTTCTTCATTTTAGTATGTAAACTGTTTTTCTTTTCTGATTATTAAGATTTATTTGACCAGACAGGACCAAAAAGGTATTATTCCTTGTTTTCACAAACAACCAATAAGTTTTGTGTTTGAGTTTCACTAGATATAGGACTAGCGGAATAAGACAGATGCAAGTAAGATTAGTTGATCTGATGCACTGCAGTGCGAAATGATAGCTATCAGAATCACATTCAGGTGTGCAGAGTAGATTATGCTCATTTACATCTCATATTTCCATCCTCTACTGAACATTTCTTTCCTTTTGTGTTCTGTGCCGTTGATGTATTCTGGTTCCTTTACTTTGTATTTTCATAAATGGGCTGCCTTTCACATTGCTCTGTGCTCTCTCTAATTCAGTATCGGCAGTAGTTTTTAATAATAGTTCTAAAATATGAATACTATCAGGCTCATTCAAATGTGATATTACTCAGAATGGGTTGTAACTGTGCAACTAATAGTTTATGACAAGTGATGTGGAAAATAAGAGAAGCAACTGCTAAAATCTTGCATGATAGACAATGACACAGAGGGGATTAGAGCTGAGCAAAACATAAAAAAAAAACGCAAAAGAAAATTGAAAAGAATGGCCAAGAAGAGATGCAAGGAAAAAAAAGGAAAACAGACTGTTGCTCAGTTGTATAGGAATGGGTTTGTTTCACAGCAGTCATAAAATTAAAGGTCAGTTTTAAAATGTGACGTTAAAAAGGATAGCAGTGCACATTACCCTGCCTTATTTTATCAGCTTTTAGAAATAGTGCAAATGCTAAGTCAAATATGAATGTTTTTGAAATTTGAATGCATCAGTTGTTACTTTTGTCACAAGTGCTATTCTTTGCTGAGTAGTCACAGGAGTCATAGAACAGGGGAAAGTAAGCTTTACTTTTTTAATGTTTTTCCCTTTTCTTTGAATTTGGATAACCTTGGATGCAGAAAATATAGAGATCTGGGGTATGGGGGACCAACACTCACATTGGGGAAGAGGGTATGCAGGGCCATAGCTCCCCTACTTTACTTTGTGTAGAGTTTTGTAATATTCTATACAGTGATGAATTAGGATTACAATTTTTGTATATATCAGATATTATAGTATCAGATATTATTGTATCAGTGTTTTGCCTCTTGACTTAACATGGACATTTATGTATAGTAAATCAGAAAAGGGCTATAGTGGTATAGGTAGGTTCATAGATAGGTACTAGTCTATCAGCCCAAGGGCCTACGTAAGCCTAGCCAACAAGGTTCCCTGGC
The DNA here is from genome assembly GCF_019279795.1 of Protopterus annectens. Classification (NCBI taxonomy): domain Eukaryota; kingdom Metazoa; phylum Chordata; order Ceratodontiformes; family Protopteridae; genus Protopterus; species Protopterus annectens. The sequence continues at coordinate 155,391,463 of NC_056737.1, read as the reverse complement.
TTACGCCACCCAAGAAAGTTATTTTCTTGTGCCACTGTTGAGCAGAGACACAGAAGTGATCCCCGGGGTGTATTTGCTAATTGGGTTTAATTGTAGTACTTTTTATATTAATATTTGCATTCTAAACAAATGTAATGTGACAGTTTTTGTATCTAGGTCATTCAACTTGATCTATATTGTAATTGGATTTTAGAGTATGTGAACTCTCAGAATGGACCTTAAAATTGGATTAAATTCCAAGAAAAGTTGAATAACTTAAGTAAAGGCCAAACAGTAGATAATCTGGCTCAGGAAAGAACAGACAATGAACCTGCACCACAGCCATGAGTGCAAAATGAAACCATGGCATTTTTCTAGTCTGAATGTGAAAGGTTTTCAGAAACATAAATGTGCTCATGTTTCCTGGGATTAAGCCAATTGTTGGTCAGTATCACTGAGGAAATGACGATTTATCATGAGGAACGTTTAGTTCCATTTTTCACTTGCCCTGTCATTGGAAAGATTCTTGATTAATTTTACAAAACATGCAGCTAATTAGACTGAAATATTAAATACGTGCCTTTATGTAAGAAAAAAATGAAATACAGTTGAAAGTAATCTCATACCTGCCAAATGACTTAACAGAATACACAGAAATGTTGTGTTGATAAGAGGTGTGATAAATTTAGGCCTAAAAAACTGAATACATTTGCTGAAATTTCTGACTAGGTGACAGCCATCCATTTAATTGTTATGGGGCATTGCTGGATGTTTTAGCTTTTATTTATTTTGCCTCATCATTTCTGCTTATTTTTCCAATGCCTTTTCATCTGTCATGGATGCAACATCCAGGATCAGCTGATAAGGAACAATACGGGGGGGGGGTCTACTGTCACTTGGCACTCCAGTGGTCAGGTTATTCTTTAGGTCTCCAGTGGTTTTGGCAGTGACTGAGAAAAAAATAAGGTACACTGTTTCCCACCTCTGCCTGCCTCTTTACTTGATACTAGGTATTTAAAGTTCATTATATTTTTCATACAAGAACAATGAGCCAAGTCAGTATCATATTTTTCCATTTGCTTTGACCTCATATTATATTACATAATGGTAATGCCAAAAAAGATGTGCTCCTCTGGTCAGCCGTTTTTGTATTCTAGTATCTTGTAGTTATCGGTTTCCTGTCTCACCCTCTAGTCTTCCAGTTATCCTAAAAACATTTTTTTTGTGCTCACCACAGGAGCTTCCTGATGGCTCCTCTACCTGTACACAGTCAGCCTACACATTCTATGGGGGTGGAGCTGGGAATTCCTAGGCAAGGCAAGGACCCTACAGCCCATTCTTTGCTGCTCAGAAAAACCCATTTTCACATCTGTTACTCCGAGACAAAGGTCTGGTGACAGGGAGGAGGCCAGCATGCTGGTCCTGTGGTACAGCTTTTCATTCCATTTGTTCCAATTTAGCACACTGTGATTTATTTGTGTTCTGTTGTGCAGCTTACTCATCTCCCTGGTGGAGTAACTCTCTCTTTTTTTGGTGTCTCTCCAAGACCTACTTCATGCTGCCATCAAAAGAAGCATATCTCTGCACACTAAATCCCCTGGCTTGTGCATTTACACTCCAGCAATATAGACTCTACAGCCCATGATCCAGGGATGTAGCACATATTTCTCCTGTTAGATGTCCCCAAATGTTAAGCCAGAGTCACTTCCTGTCCCCTTGGATGTGCAAACCCAGCAACAGCTGCTCAGTCTCATCCACCTCTGTCAACTCTGTTGAATTCCTGAACATCTAATCAAACTTGAATCACCTGGGGCATAGTAAGGGCTTTGTCCCTCTAAACAACTGGAGCTGGGTTATCCTAAGCACTCTTGAATGCAGCCATCATTTTACAATCTGTAAGTCCTTTTGACAACCTTATTTACTTGATACTACTGTTTTTGAAAAGAAGTACTTTCTAATGTCCAGACTGAAATTTGTACCATCAGTCTGATAGTCATGCACCTTCATTCTTCTTTTGTCATTCATCTAAACTTATGCCACCATGTTGTCCTGTCATAAATCTACAAAACAAACTCATGTTCTCCTTTCATATCCTGTTTAGATGGCATAGATGGATAAAGCCCTGACAATATCCCAGGTGATCTGAGTTGAAATAGTGGCTTGGGCACATAACAGCACAGTCAGTGAAGATGGGCATGCCCATCCTGATAGGCTAGGAGGGAGGAGCATGTGGCTAGCAGGGAGAAGCATGCGCTTGGGCTATCCTTGCGCAGTTTGAGTTCCCTAATGGAGATTGGAAAAACAACCAAGTTGTGCTGCCTGAGCAATTCAGTGCTAACACCAACTGCATTTCCCATCCAGGGTGTTACTGGGCATGCACAGGGTGGGCAGGCCATTAGGAAAATACACTTCCCAGCAACAGTGTCATGGTACCACAGGTTCATTGAATTCCTCACCAGCTCAAGACGTAGGTTGGGATTAGTCTGGGGGAGGCTAAAGTGAATCCAGCAGACCGCCAATGGGCAAAAAGAGGACTTCCAGCAGCTGATGGTTAGCTATTGAAAGCCAAAAAGAAGTGCAAAAAAAAAAAAAACTCTGTCACCTTTCATACCTCTGTACCTCCAATGTCCTTAGATACCTGGTACCTTGATAGCCTTCCTCTGAACCCCCTTTTCAGTAGTATAGTGATACAGGTCTCTGCACAGTACTCCAGCCACAGACTCACAAACAGTAAAGTGGTAGCAATACAGCTCTACTTCTCAGGTTAATGATATGCTATTTACCTGTGTTGCCAACAAGCCAGGTTTGCAAATGATCCTTAGTCATCAAAAGGGTCACCAAAGATGGTAAGATTATACTATTCTAGATCAGCTCTTCTGTGTTTAGAAAAAAATTAGAGACAGTGTAAACCCTGTGATGCAGATGCTGAGTGGTGTATATAATATTTTAAGAACACAGTTCATGAAAGTATCATAACAATCTTACATTTATAGAACTCCATTATATGAATACTTTTGACAAGATTCCTTTTCTTAAACTGACATGCTTTTTAATAATATAGCTAATTTGATTTTACACAAGTGACCATTTTATTTCAAAATGTTGTTGATCCAAATGAAACATTTACATCCTTACATTTTGAGTTTTTTATTTATTTTACTACTTATATCTATGTATCTAACTATATTTTCTATAACTGTTTACATATTTTCATTGTTAGATTTTTAATTTCACTGCTAACCTTTATGTGTTCGACTATATTTTTATAACACTTTAAGTATCTAGGTAGTTAGTTGCACAGTTGACTGACTAGAAATTCTTCATTTAGGTGGACCTTTAATGTAGATTTCTGAAAACAATTAATTGAAAATCCAAATTGAACAATTAGCTGAACAATATTAGCCCAAATCTAGATAGCAATTATTGAAAGAAGAATCCTACTAAAGTCCAGATTCAGAAAACTTTGCCACATTGTGCTAAGTGACTGTGTGACGAATGGCTATGGACAGGGTGTGTGTCATTCAGAAAACCAAGCTCTACAATGTTTTTAGTGCAAACAGCACAGTCAGTCACATTGTATGCTAATGTCCCTATAATGAGGTGCCATGTATAATTATGAGGCAAATAAAGATGGCGAGGTGTTGCAGAAATGTTTAAATGCTGCCCAATGAAGGTGCTCCCGTTGTATATTTGAATGCTCATGTTCACGCTGAGTAAATCTCGTAAGGCTTGCTGCAGCTGTCATAAATGTGTATCTGTAAGAGGGTCTTCTTTTATTTTATTTTATTTTATTTTTATTTTGAATTTGTTAACCAGGGTAGAACACTGATTCCACTAGGCCCATTTCACCCTTAGCCGGAGGAAAACACAATAGCTACATCACATTATATACAGAGTGAATGGCAAAATGCAAAAAAAAAACAAAACAAAAAAATATATATATATATATATATATATATATATATATATATATATATATATATATACACAAAATAAATATCATAGTCAACTTGGGGAATAAAAGCAAGAAATAAATGATATTATATACAGAGTTAGTCAAAAAGCACAATATATACATGAATTATATACATAGAGAGAGTGGAAATCAGAGATGGCATGCTGGAAGAATCACAATCAAAAATAGAGTCAGAGCAAGGTATGTAGACAGAAGAGAGGAATAAAGATGTTAAGTTATATGACCAGAGAGATAAGCAGTTGTATTTCCTAGAGTCTTGAAATGTGCTTTGATTTATGAATGGGAATGGAGTAAGAGGAATTATCTTTAAAAAAAGCAGGGAGAAATTGCCACAGTATGGGACAAGGACTACAAAGGCATGGTCTGTACAGCGAACAATACTTTGGGGAGATTGGCTCATAGGATCATAAGAAGTTACTAGGCTATTAGCCCTGAGGCCGTTATAAGCCTAACCAAGAGTTTAGCCCATGTTTAGACAAGTCAGCACCCAAAGCCCCTGTCCAGCAGGGACACAGGTGGAATCCCAGGGGAAGGTGTCATTCTTGATAAGTTTAAATATTGTGTGGTGTGCATACAACTCGGTGCTAGACTGACTCAGTTTCTGTCTCACATAAATAATAAGCATCAATAATTACAAAGAATAAATCTCTGACCCTTAACTAATCCGCTTTAGACATAAAAATATTTAAGAAAGCAATATAACAACTACAATTTGAGTGGTATAATATAATAAATACAATCTGATTTGTGTCCTAAATTGTAACTGGCCATTTTCCAACTACCCAAGCCACATTGCCCAGGTCTAGCTCATTGATTGTTTCTGTTATCTTACCTGGGTGCTGTACGTCTCCATCTCTGCCTGCTCCATTCGCCCTCCTTCATTTGGGCTCTCTCTGCTCCCCTACTCTTCCCCCATTCCCACACACCCCCACATCAAATTCATTTATCCCATCCTGCCTACACCTCCCCCAATTGTCACGCCTCCAACCTCACCATCAAAGGACACATCTATCAATGTAAGCTATCCCAACTTCAACCCATCTAACTAACAGCATAATTCCCAACAGTAACCTCAGACTCCTCCAACTATATAAGCACATTATCAGTATAATTTGTCCTTAAAATAATCTTAAATTCCCAAATAACATATCTCAAGTACACCAACCTAACTATATAAACACCCACGTAAGTAATACATCAATAACACAATGCTACTACTAAACCTTACAATAATTTTACTTATCCTACCGCACTCCACTTAAACTACCATTCCCAGTTAAACATACCACATGTCGTCCACAAAACTACTTCCAGTAATTAGACCCAAATTCAACCCACCCTCCCACAAATATCACCAGCTATCATAAACATTTCTCTCCTTCTACATAAACATCACATAATACCCACTCAAAAAACTGCCACAAAAAAAATCTCATTTAGATACCACAAACATCTATCTAAACTCATGCACACCCTAATATATATAGCTTCTAAGCTATCATTAAGTGGCGACATACACCCAAATCGTATGTCCTCTCCTCAACCACAAAATCTTTTTAAACTACCCCATAAAGGCTCAGACCTTCTTATTCTATTCTATTCTAAATCTGAACCTAAGAAGTGTAGTTAAAAATATTCATGAGCTTCAAGCTACCCTCTTTCAGTATACCCCAGACTTCTCTATTCTGATTGAAACTTGTCTAAAACCACATATTAGAGATAATGAAATTACCCCACCAGGCTATAATATCATCAGAGCAGATAGAATAGGAAAATGATGTGGAGCAGTAGCCATACTATTCAAAAACAACCTCATCCTGCAGCCAATAAATCATAACTTGCCAAACTATAAAAACACTGATATACTGCAGACCAAGCTCCAAATCAATCAAAATAAAAATATAATCATAATTGCAATATACATACCACCAGATAACAACATCCTCATAATTGAACAAATCCTTCAGCACACCATAAACACCACTGCTCAGAAAACTATCATCCTGGGAGATTTCAACATAGACTGGACAACCTCTAACTCAACTAACCCTAGTAATTATATCAACCTTTATTGCTTCACACAAATTATAAAGAATCCCACCAGAATAGATAAGAAAACTAAAAGACATTCTATACTAGACTGGACACTAACAAACCATCCATCCATCTATCAATATACTGGCCATATACCTGATAGTCTCAGTGACCATATACCAGCCTACATCCTTAGAAAACACATACACCCAGACAAACACACCAATTTCCATTGCATTCGTAACAACAAAAATCTTAACTCCCATGACCTAATAAGCACCCTGAAAAAATGCAGCTGGCCCCCACTTAAAGCTCTACCCCTCAACACCGCTGTAGTGCATTTTAAAAATGCCTTCCTCAATATACTTAATGAAATGGCTCCTCCTAGAACCATCCATGATAGAGTTAAATACACACTATAGCTAACTAGTGAAACTCGAAGCCTCCTTAAATTATGGGATAAAACCTGGCAAATATGGCACTCCAACAAAACCTAAACTAACCATGTAGCCTTCCAAGAAATCAGGAGCAAAGTCAAGAGCAAAATCATTCAGGATAAAAAAAATGATTATACCAACTTACAGTGGAAGCACCATAATAATCCATAAAAGTTTTGGAGCACAATCAGCAAAACCCTTCAACCCAGACAAGCTTCAATACCCATCCTAATACACCTGACAACTCATGTACTGTAGCCGAACACTTTAGTAAATACTTCATTGAAAGTATTCTATCTCTAAGCAAAAATAACCTATCCAACCTACACCATCACCCATGCCAACAAAAAAGTAACAAAACCACATTCACTTTCCAGCTCATCCCTACTAAGACCATCAAAAACTACTAAAGAAACTCAAGCTTACCACAGCAGCAGCAGAGAACCTACCAGCTGAATACATGAAAATAACAGCCAGAGTAATTTCCTATCCAGTATCAATACTTATTAATTATTCTATTGCTGAACAATGTGTCCCACTCATCTGGAAAATATCCCATATAATACCACTCAATAAAGGTGGAAGCTCAACTGAACTTACAAATTATAGACCTATTGCCATTCTCTCCTCATTATCCAGAATTTTAGAATGCTGCATTCATTCCCAACTCCTAAGGTATCTTATCATCAGCAAGCTACTTACTAAGGCCCAACATGGCTTCAGGCCTCATCACAGTACTACAACAGCTGTCCTTAGCTTCACCAATACCATTAATAAATACAGAAATGAATGGAATATAGTGTCATCTGTCTTTCTAGACATGTCCTAGACCTTCGACATTGTCGCCCACCCCAAACTGATAACTACTCTCTCCAACCTTAATCTCAGTCCCTCTGCCCTCAAATGGTTTCAAAATTACTTAAATGACAGTAAACAAGCAGTAAAATGGCTCCAAGATTACCCCCCTTACTCCCAGTCATACTAGGATTCCCCCAGGGTTCCATCCTTGGTCCTGTTCTGTTTAGTATATTTATTAATGATCTCAATTCCGTTTCCCCTTTAGCTTCCACAATTCAATACGCTGATGAATCTACACTTATTTGCTCCGCACCTACCATGCTACAGCTCCAAGAAATAACACAGAAGTCTTTTAACCAAATACAGTCATGGAAAGCCAACTCACAACTTATACTTAACCCTAATAAAATCAAACTGATGATCTTTAATCAACCAAACACTCACACCCTTCATCCACCTTTTACATCACCACTAGTAAAAATACTAAAATCATTCCCGAACCACAAACAAAATTATTAGGAGTCATAATCGATGATAGACTATCCTTTAACCTTCACATATCAGAAACTATTTAAAAAGTACACACAAAAAATGGGTACTCTATACAGAAAGAAATAAATTCCTCACAGAACACACCAGGGTCACCATAGCCAGAACCCATCTCTTATCTACACTCCTATACACCTCCCCCATACTCACCAATCTCAAAAAATCTAACCTAAGCAACTTAGAGACATGCTACAATAAAACAGCAAAATTTGCAACAAACACTGCACATAGGTCCCACCACTGTCACACCTTAAAAAAGTTATCCTGGCTAGAATTACCACAACTCTTAGCCTTTAACTAGTTAAATATGGCCCATAAATTAATCAGCCAGAGAAAACACCAGCTCTCCTAAACATCTTACAACCCTACTCTAATGAGCATAACCTATGCTCAGCAACCAAACTTCTACTATACATCACCAAATCCACAAATTCTGCTGGCGATTGCCTATACTCATCCCAAGTAGAAAAATCCTGGAACACTATTCCCCAAATATAAGAGCTTCTCCTAAACTCACACAATTCAAAAAACTACTCAAAAAGTCTTAATAGATTCCTGGCTCAGTTCATGTAACACCTTAGGCTGAAAGACTCCTATCTCTATCAACTATATTCCCACCTAACTCTTTGCCCTCATTTTATTTCTGTCTGGTACCTGTGTCTACACCACTGTACCAAATCCACTCTCTCTGAATTTCTTACTTTGAATTCCTCTCTCCCTGTATTCTCCACTCACTCCATTCTCTGTTGCTACTATAAAAGCATTAACCTTAAATTACAACTCCCTCACTAACCTTAGCTTCTAATCCACTCTCTCTCTTCTACCCCTAACTATATTGCCAATGGGAAACCTGAAATATGAGAATTTACCTGAATTATCAAACATCTAACTGTAACTATCTCATCAAAATGGGGTACTATATATTACTATACTGTGTGTTACTACTAAAAATGTTAAATTTATGTCACGTCCTCTCAGATTGTAAGAAAAATTAGGCATGTCTTGTAGTAAATTGTCTCAATTTCGTGAACTAAAATGTAACAATGTTATGTACTGCCAATATTGTTCAATCCATGCCATGCCATCTGTTCTAAGAAAAATTAGATATGTGCTATATTAATTGTTAGCATGTGGACCTTTTCTCCCCGTGCCTCTGCTGAAAATGGGTTATAACCCAGTTAGACCTTCCCAGTAAACATATGCAAAATAAATAAAAATAATATAAATAGTTGAGAGGCAAATAGAAAATCAGCACATTGTTTCACAGGTAGCCAATAAGTTTTGTCAATGGTTTTGCAGTGATGTTCACTTCTTGGTGGAGAATGGTGAATCTACAAATGGCATTTGAAATGGACTGAATGATGGACACATTTCTTTTAGAAGCTTCAGCAATTAGCAGGAGACAGTAGTCCAGCTGAACCAGATAGGGAAGTTTACCTGTGGCATTTCTTCAGGGTCTGGATAGAAAAGGCAAGATCCGATTATCCAAGAATAGAGGAGATTTGATTTTTTTTTGTACGTGTAGTCCAGGTGGAGTTGGAAATTTAGGAACAGGGCCAACCAAATCACTAGGATTTGAATGAAGCAACATTTTCAATAGTGTTATTAAGATGCTGAAAGATTTTTAAAGACGTGGAGATAAGACTTGAGCTTTTGTATAGTGACAAAAAGCATTGTTTTTTTTGTATTAGAAGAGTTTATTAGTAATTGTTTATCATGGACCCAGGACATGAAAATCAGCCTGAAGTGCGAGTTCAAGATAAGAAACAGAATAGCTGGAGCAGAAGAGGACAGTGTCATCAGTCTAAAGCAGAAAAGGAAGATGGGTAAGTCAATAGGAAGTTTGCTAATGTAGATAGAAGATGAGAGGAGAGGAGAGGTGTTAGAATAGATCCTTGAAGGACATCTTCTGCAGAGGGACTGATGTAGAGGTTGATGAGTGGAAATTAACTGAGAAATGGTGGTTAGAGAGGTAGTTTTTGAACCAGGCAGTCAGGTGGTCTGTAATGCACAGGATATTATGTCTATTTCAGTGAGATGCTCTAGGAGAACTGAGTGATCAACAAGATCCAAGGATCTGGTGCAGTTAATAAAAATCGTTCCAGTAATTAGGCCTTTGTCCCTTACAAAAAGAGTGCTGTTACTGAGTCTCCAGATAATGCTGCTTTCGATAGAGAAAGTGGTATTGGTTGATGAATTGAGTGAGTTGCAAATAAAGTAATTTTTTTCAGAATCTTTCCAAGGATAGGGAGAATAGAAATGGGCCAAAAGTCTGATGCATTGGAGGGACTGGGTTTCTTAGGGAATGATTTCACAATGGCATTCTTCCAGATACTAGGCATAATATTAAGTGCAATACACAGGTTGTAGCTGGGTTTCAGTGGGGTTATAATATTGTCTCTACAGTGATAAATAAACCAGGGGTGAAGGTTGTCAGTACCAGGGGGGCTGTCAAGTTTAATCTGTCCAAACAGAAGGTAGATGTGATAATTCTGAAGTAGAATGTAAAGATTTATGGAGGGGAGGTGGGAGTATCACATGCAGTTTGGGATTGGCTAGAGAAGGGCCTAGGAAGGTTGCTGAAATTAGATCATTATGTAATTCCTATGCTTAATGGTATGTGAAGTAACCCTAAAGGTGCTGAGTCACCCAAACAGAGTTAACATTTCATGGCCTTCACAACACCAACATTGTAGAGTGGTATGGAGTTTTTAGACACACTATCCAAGAAATTGTGGAAGTGTGTCAGCCTTATCAGCAGCCCCCATGGCAGTCATAGGTTTATAGGTAGGTACTAGGCTATTGGCCCTAGGACCTATACAAGCCTAGCCAAAAAGGTACCCTGGCTTTCGCCACACAAGAAAATTATTTTCCTGTGCCTCTATTGAGCAAAGCCACAGAGGTGATCCCCGGGGTGAATTTGCTATTTCCCATCCAATCGTCAAGATTTTTCTTGAAGAGTGCTAATGATGAGCTTTGTTTGATATAGATAGGTAGTTTGTTCAAGAGTATGGGAAGTCTGTGGGACAGGAATCTATCCCTCCAGCATGTTCTGTTTATTGTGGTGACAAGGTTTAGGTCCCTAGAGCGTGTAGCTCAGAGGGATTGGGATTTCTTTACGTGGAGCATGTTCAACAGCTCTGGGTTTGACATAGCTTTGTATGTTAGGCAGAGATTGCCTCTGAGTAGGCGATATGCAATGGAGTAAAGCTGGATTTTTTTTGAGACTGCCTGCGTAGGGCATCTGTTTGAAGCTGGTAATCCTGTTAGTGAGGTATTTCTGTGGCCTTTCCAGTTGTTGTAGATATTTTGTGAGGTACATACCAAAAGGGGCATTGTACTCTATAATGGGTCTAATGAGTGACGAGTAGAGGTAAACAATGACCTCTTTTTTCCTGGATGAGAATCCTTTTGTGATGAGGTGTGCCACATAGAAGGATTTCCTGACTACTGTGGTGATGTGATTATCAAAGGAGAGACTACTGTCCACCTGTGTCCCAAGGTCTGTTATCACACTTTTGGTATTAAGTAGACTACCACCTATGTGGTAGCTCATGGGTACAGAGTTTTTACCAAGGGGGATGACAAATCACTTTTTGGCATTGAGCTTGAGGCCATGGCTTTGACACCAGGCATCTGTCTCAGTGAGGCCCTGTTGTAGGATGTCCACATCATTATGAGTTTCAATTATGGCTCCTAGTTTGCAGTCATCTATGAACTTTGTTAGCCAAAGACCTTCTGTGTTAGCCTGTACTTCAGAGAAGTAGATACCAAACAGGAGAGGACCCAGGACTGAACCCTGTGGTACTCCACTTGTCACTGGTCTGAAGTCGGATTTGGAGTCTGCTACTTTCACAGTGTGGGTTCTGTCAGTGAGCCAGTTGGCAACCCATCTTGTGACATAGGGATTTATACGTAGTTTAGTGAGTTTATCTATAATTCCAGAGTGGGGGATGGTGTCAAAAGCCTTGGCGAGATCTATATAGGCTGTGTGAACCACCTTACCCTCGTCTATGGCTTTGGTGACTGCTTCAAAGAAGTCTATCAGGTTTAAAAGACATGATCTGCCTTTTACAAACCCAAACTGGGTGGGGTCCAGAGTTTGAAGATTACCAATGTCTTTGTTTACAAGTTCCATGATGATACGTTCCATGGCCTTGCAGACTAGGCTCTTTAGGCTAATGGGGCGGTAGTTCCCAGGGTCTGAGGTGGCTCCCCCTTTGTGGACTGGGATAACCATCACTGTGCACCATTCAATGGGCACAAAGCCTGAGGTGAGGCTATGATTGAACATGGTGCTTAGGTGGGGTGCCAGTTCATTCTATAGTTCATGTAGAACACAGCCTGGGATATTGTCAGGTCCCATGGATGCTGTGTTCTTGGCTTTGGAGAGTGTGGTTTTTACCTGTGCAGCCGTGATTACAGGAACTTTGCATTCTTCCAGTATAGAGATGGGCCCTTTAGGGCTGAGAGGGGGGTAAAGTTAGCACTGAACCTATCTGCCAGGATGTTGGCAATATCAGTTGGTTCTGTATATTTAGTTCCATTGTGCTGTAACTCAGAGCAGATCTGAGTGTTGCCATTGAGATTCTTGACATAGCTATAGAATGCTTTGTGGTTGTCTTTAGAATCAGTGGTGATTTTGTTTTCATAACTAGCTTTGGAGGATTTTATGATGGATCTCTGCTTCTTACTGAGGCTGACCAGGGAGTTTCTCCAATCAAGGGATTTTACTCTTTTTGCAACAGTTTCTTTCTTCTGTTGTAGAGTTTGTTTATGGCAGAGGACCACCAGATTGGCTACCTTTTTTTGGAGGATAGCATCTTGGTTCTGTTAGGGATAACATGATCCATGCACTCATGTAAGTGCTTATAAAGTGCATTTGTGTAGGATTCAGCAGTCGTACATCTATTGTCCGTCTGCATGGGTGTCGTGAAGTTTGCCACTTCTTTCTTAAGAAGCGTGAATTTGGCTTTGGATAACTTTTTTACAGTGGTTTTCCTAATGGGGGGAGTGGGGGCGGGATGTGGATGTCTAGGGTGATTAGCTTGTGGTCGGATCTGACCAACGAGGAATTGACCTCTGATGTGGAACTCCGGTCGCCCATGATGATAATGACCAGGTCTAGGATATTGCTGCCCCTGGTGGTGGTGTGGATAAGTTGATCCAAGGCGTTAGAATTTATGAATTCCAGAAAACGTTGAGAAAAAGAGTTGGTACATGAGTAGTTTTCCCAATTAATGGTGGAGTAGTTGAAATCTCCCATTATTAGGGTGTTGGGTTGTTCCCTAATATTTTACAGTATATCAAGAAATGAGGAGTGGGAATCGTGGGGCATGGTGGGGGAATCTGTAGCAAGTTACAATTTGGATTATGGTCTTGCCCAGAGTTAGTTGCACTTAGATAATCTCGGATGCATTATGCTGAGCAACTAGCCTGGAGGTGTGGATATCCTTAATGAATATGGACACGCCTCCGCCTTTAGTGTTTCAGTCCAGGTTAGATGGCCGAAAGGTGCATTATAAATTATAGCTTGGTAATGCAGGGGTGCTCTCTGGAGCCTTGAACCAGGTTTCAGTCACTGCACAGATGTCAATGTTTTCCATTTTAAGGAGTGCCTTGAGTGAATGCATTTTGAGGTTTAGACTTCTAGCACTGAGTAGCATTACCCTTAGATTTTGCTTGCTTGTACCTGTTCTGGTGGTGAATTTGGCATTTGAACCTTGCCTAAAAAAGCCACTATAGAGGTGGCAAGAGCCTTAGCCAGTATCCAGAATCCCAAGGGTGACAGGTGCAGGCCATCTCTGGCAAAGAATCGTGGTCTGTCGATCATGTCATCCCATCCAGACAGATACTGGATCCTCTTAGAATGACACCAGAAGCTTAGCCAATTGTTGAAGTCAATCATTTTGTCCTTGTACTGTGGTATCATTCTGGGTGATGGCAGGATGCTACTCAGGGCTAGGATCATACCTGCCTGGGCTACAAGATCGAAGAGCTCTTCCATGTCTCTTTTCATGTAGTCCAGTCATCAGTCAGTCATGGAGTAGCTATCCTAATGAATACTAAGGGATATGTAGCTTTACATTTATTCACTACAGGGAACTTTCAGTGACCTACTGGGAACACAGTGGGAGGTGTCTCAGACATCTGTCTCAAGAACAATTCATTTGTTTCACAGTGCCATGTTTCAGCATGTGGGGGTGCACATATGGTTCCTACATACCCCAAAAGAAAGAGCCAACACCATATGGGACTTCTATGACAGAGCTCTTTTCTCTGAGGTATTGGGAGTCATAGATTGTACCCACATTGAAACAAGGGTCCCATGTGGTGAACTGGGAAGGACGTAGTATGTGAATTACAATGGGTATCATTCCATTAACTGTCAGGTGGTCTGTAATGTACAGTGTATTATCTACAATTTGTGTCCTTGCAACCCAGGCAGTTATCACAACTCTCACATATGGCACACTTTTCACCTGTACTGATGGTTTGTAAGATGTGATTTCACACAGGGGTATTTTGTTGGTCATGCCAGATACGCCCTGTAAACTTGACTCATGATACCCATAAGAAATCTACAAAATCCAACAGACCATGGGTACAATAATGCACAATCACAAACTAGAAACATTATTGAGAGAGTGCGTGTGTGTGTGTGTGTGTGTGTGTGTGTGTGTGTGTGTGTGTGTGTGTGTGTGTGTGTCTGTGTGTGTGTGTGTGTGTGTGTGTGTGTGTGTGTGTGTGTGTGTGTGTGTGTGTGTGTGTGTGTGTGTGTGTGTGTGTGTGTGTGTGTGTGTGTATCTGTGTTTGTGTGTGCTTGGGCTGCTAAATGCACACTTTCACTGTCCAGAGAAGGAGCCAGTAGCAGGGGATGACCTTGCCAGATAGAGGAGGGCACAAAATGTTGTGATACCAGCAGACAGGAATCAGATTGCATATAGCTTTACAGCGTAACAATCAACAGTCAAGCAAATACACTACAGTAAAAACGATGCATTCTACTACAGTAAAAACGATGCATTCTAAACCTACACCAGGCTACTCATGCACAGGCTGGCCACACTCTGTATCAGACATAGATATTGCTAGTAACAATATACAAAAGGCAGAATACAACATTTACACTGCTGGAGAATGGAGAACACGAGTGCATATCTTTCACAAGGAATCATGTGAGTGTGAGTGCTGAGGAGTATTAAAGTAAAAAATACTTTAATGTGAAATGCCAGTACCAGTATGGAGGGTCAGGATCTAATTTTACAAAAGACCAGGGTCAGTGGAAATATGTGACATGGTGGGGGCTGTGATGGTGTGAGTGTGGATCTGCAAGGATACAAGCACAGTACCAGTTGCAGCAGTTGGTTTACTGGACAGGTCAGGGACATGTATGGTAGAGAGTTCAGCACTCCATGCACGCTGCTGCCCATGACAACTGATTCTGACAGATGTTGCTCTGGATGTACTATGGCTTTGAGCTGTGCAACCTTGACCAACTTCTGGTAGATGTGCCTCCATGAGAATGATAGATGTTAGATGTGGAAGTGCTAACACTGCAGGAGAGAGATTTCACTTATCCACAGCCATGTTGGCTAACATATGAGGATGTAGAAGATGAACAGCTATACAGATGGTATCCTCCTCCTCCCCAGCAGGCAAACTAGAGAAGACATTGTATATACCTGTGTGTGATTCAGTCCATTGAATGAATTACACATAGGGGGCATATGCTCCTGTAGGTCATCACATACACCTTGGTTCATCTTCATTATATCCGCCATAGCTGTGGTGGACCTAGACTGTACTACATGATGGCCTGGCACATTTATTGAGTTGCAGTCACTGACACAATAACCTTAGGGGGAAAGTGGTAATCATGTCTCCAGTGAGCAACATGGGTAGATGCAGACATCTGCTTACCAGGGACAGCATACTTTCTGGTTGATAGTGTCTCTATTAACCAGTCCCCTGTGGTAGCCTACGTAAGTATCTGTAAGCACAGAGTCTGTGTCCATGACCATTGTTGGAGATGTGATGATCATGTTTCCTGTGTCCAGTAGACACTCTGTGCCCCCTGACTGTGTCAGTTCATCCCTGCCATCGTTATCTGAGGTGCAGATGTTGCTACATCAGACAAGTCCAGATCCACAGTTTCAGTGTCTGATAAAGAACCACCTGTTAATACATCAAAACAGAATATCATGTGTAAGTATGACCCAGCATCACAACTACTCATGCAACAGAGAATGTTACATGATAATAACTAAAACCCAATGACCATACCTTGTTCAGATGGGTGTGCCTGTTGAATTCTTGTATATTTCTTTATACTGACTAAGGGATACAAAGGATATGCAGGTATTGGTAAACAGGAATATGAATATATACCTGCAGCATCTGCACTGGATGATCTCTGGCACCTGCCCAACTCTGCCTCAATATCAAGAACCACATTGTAGGACTCTAAGGAGGCCATTGAGCACTACCTCATTCTCCACATCAGAAAATGTGTGCTTACATGTGGATTTGGATGTCCCAGCTGATGCATTAGTCTTTTTTTTTCTGTTTGCTCTGTTTTTTCCCTTTTTTGCCAAAAGGACTCTCTCCTCTCTCCAGAATTGTATAGTATTTTACTTTGCTTTTTCTCATTGTTCTCTTTGTTACATATTTCTGTTATATCTCTGTGTTTTATAATATTGCTGATTATTTTTAAAATGTATAATTTTCAACTGTTTTTATGCAATGTCATTGAAAAAAATGTTTTTTTCTCTGTTAAATGGAGCTTTTCTCCCCAGGCCACTGCTGAAAATGGGCTTTTGTGACTTTCTCAGTAAACACACGTCAATAAATAAATAAAAAAATAAATCAGGCATTGCTCTGTTGGTATAGAAGACGGTAGTATTAATAGCATAATTCTTGCATGGCCCTTCTCCTTGGCCTGACAGATATCTGTATTCATACTCAAAGTAAATATTAGGCATCTAAACTTACCAAGCACATATTCCCCACAAAACAATCACAGAATTTTAACTGACCAAGGACACATGACTGTTAGTATCACTGCTACAAATATTTTGGCAAATGACATGTTTAATGCATACAGCACTAAAATTATATTGAACATTTCTCTGAGTATGGGCTCAATGGTATGTCTCCTGTGAAGCTTAACAATCCTGCAGGTGAATAATTGCTGCATCCTTGCAATCTCCCCGTCAATGCACTTTGGCCAATCTGGAACTGACAAACTGACACCTCTTCGAGTCAACAGAGTGAACAGCAGTTAAAAACATCCATAGTGCTAATGAATGAATTTGGAATAAGTAGCACTTATCTTATAAAAGCAGATATATTTGTCTGAAGAAAAACATGTTCTCCAAAGTCACCTTAGGCAGGTAGCACACCCTTAGCTCAAGTGTTTTATTCAGTAGTACAGTGAGGACCCGTGCTTCTCATTGCACTTAGATCATGCAGATTTACAGGGCTGGGGATGATGGCTGTGCTAATGATGCCTCAGCCAATTACAGTTTGTGTATAGCTCAGTTTATGTGATGGGTACATCTGATAAGCATTGTGCAGAAGAGTACCTGATGCTGTGCAAATGCCCAGGTCTTTGGAGACAACAGTGGGTACATGCAGTCAGCCTATGAATTGGGGGGGGGTGAAGTATCATTCCATACTTAACCATATGGACATGGAGTCACTAAAGAGCATGTTTTCTTAACAGCATGCATTATGATTGAGGACTGATATGTTTCCCAACTTAAATTGCCATTGTGAACCATAACAATAGAGTGTATATATATATATATATATATATATATAATATAATATATATATATATATATATATATATATATATATATATATATATAATTTTTTTTTGAGGTTGCCCATTGATATACTTCAGTATACTTACAGTACAATATACTTCACCCATTGATGTAGTACAATATACTTACAGTACAATATACTTCACCCATTGATGTAGTACAATATACTTCACCCATTGATGTAGTACAATATACTTACAGTACAATATACTTCACCCATTGATGTAGCACAATATACTTACAGTACAATATACTTCACCCATTGATGTAGCACAATATACTTACAGTACAATATACTTCACCCATTGATGTAGTACAATATACTTACAGTACAATATACTTACAGTACAATATACTTCACCCATTGATGTAGTACAATATACTTACAGTACAATATACTTCACCCATTGATGTAGTACAATATACTTACAGTACAATATACTTCACCCATTGATGTACTTCAGTATACTTACAGTACAATATACTTCACCCATTGATGTAGTACAATATACTTACAGTACAATATACTTCACCCATTGATGTAGTACAATATACTTACAGTACAATATACCTCACCCATTGATGTAGTACAATATACTTACAGTACAATATACTTCACTGTTAGAAAAATATGTATTTAAATATATGTGAAATGCTAGTTTAAAAGCAAGGTAGTTTATAATGCATTTTATTCTATTAATCATATAACAGAAGGGATAAAATTCATGTGTAAATGCAAGTAGCTTCTGAAACTGCAGTGTGCTTTGACCCCTGACCCTGGCAGCTGCCAGCTCAGCAAGCTTAATGTTATGCTTTTCATAAGTGATTATCTGCTGGGTCAGGAAATTAAAATGTGTAAATCTTCCGCTCCTTCCTGATAAGATAACTTGTCCTTGTAAATAATTAAATCTTCCTTTCCTGATGTAGTAACTTGTCCCTGTAAGATAAAAACTCAGCTGGTGGGAAAGTGAAACAGTGAACAAAGAGGTGAATTTAAAGTCTGAATCTGCTATTGTATTCGAACTGATATGAGACCTTTAAGAAGTAACTTTACAGAAAGACATTATGACTGGCCAGCTGGATAGCAAGGCCGTATTGTATCTAAAGGAAAAGTTTTTTTAAATGTACTGCATCAGCATTATTAGATGAATAGAATACTGTTAGTAAAAGTGATGTAGATGCCTTGTGACTAACCACGTCAGTAAGGTGGGCATAACTTGAATGTAAACACTATAAAATATTCTGTACTTCCTGCATCATGTCAGACAAAATTCTGTACTTGTATGGTTTTTTGCCTCCTGGTGTACACTAGTAAACTTTTGAATCTGAACCTCCTGTGTATTGAATTCTGATTTTTTATTTAACATTCACCCATTGATGTAGTACAATATACTTACAGTACAATATACTTCACCCATTGATGTAGTATAATATACTTACAGTACAATATACTTCACCCATTGATGTACCTCAGTATACTTACAGTACAATATACTTCACCCATTGATGTAGTACAATATACTTACAGTACAATATACTTCACCCATTGATGTAGTACAATATACTTACAGTACAATATACTTCACCCATTGATGTAGTACAATATACTTACAGTACAATATACTTCACCCATTGATGTAGTACAATATACTTGCAGTACAATATACTTCACCCATTGATGTAGTACAATATACTTACAGTACAGTATACTTCACCCTTTGATGTAGTACAATATACTTACAGTACAATATACTTCAGCCATTGATGTAGTACAATATGCTTACAGTACAATATACTTCACCAAATACTACAATGACAAAATCTTTGCAAAAACCCCGTCTTCACATTTATTAGTGTATTCTTACTATATAGGAGACTGGAATCTCACCAAAGAAGGAAATTATGTAACACTACTATTCAATTGTGAAATTTTTGTTTTATTTTTCACCTGTCATATCTTCATTGTGTGTATATATTCTGTTTTTTTTCTTCCTGTTATATCAGTAACATTGTCAAATTGTGGTTAATTATTGTGTTCATTTGTATTTTGCTTGTGGAGCTTTTCTCCCCGGGCCTCCACTGAAAATGGGTCTCTGACCAAGTGGACTTTCCCAGTCAACAAATGTTAATAAATAATAAATAAATAAATAAATGTGCAGCAGATGGGATACTTCAGACCAGATATGGGTACCAGCTTTCTGCCATTTTCCCATGAGCTTCTTCAAAGTGAGACATTATGTCTGGAGAGTGGATAGCATTGTCACATCGCAGCAAGAAGTTCTCTGGTTTGATTCTTGGCTGTGGTGCCTTCTGTGCAGAATCTGCATGTCCTCCCTGTTATTCTGTGGGCTTCCTCCCATATTCCAAAAATATACAGTACATAGACTGGACACTCTAAATTGGCCATAGGAATGAGTGTGTAGTATGTAGGAAAAGCTGTGGTAGGACTAGCCAGCCAGCAGTGTGAACCTTGGCTCTAGATGTTTGCCAGTGTTGAAGTGATATTCCGAACCCATGTGCAGAAATGTGAGATAGGGTTGTAGATGAATGGAAAGAGAGAGAGAGAGAGAGAGAGAGAGAGAGAGGTACTCCTTTTGGGGCACAGAGACAATGTGTAAGGGAGACAAAATATTTCTCTGTCAGGATTACAGCCAGAGGCTCCTCCAGGAGGGTTGTAAAGGGCTTCAGTACAACAGTGCAGCATGTAATAGTTTGGGCCAGACTGTCACCCATGCAACTGGCATCCCACACACAATGGACTAGTACCATCACCATTACAGTGACATGAAGCTCTGTAGCACTACTCTCCATGGCCAATGGGAGGAGGAATTTAAAGAGCAGGCTCCACCCATGTACTGTAAGCAGAACACATGTTAGGCACACATTTAAATAGCATGCCATTCACAAATATTACACAATACTCTTTTTATATAGCACCAGAAGATATTATGCAATTATGCAGCTGTGTAGCAGAGGTACAGAGCACCTCAGAGAGTAGAGGTAAGTGTTCATGCCTGAGACTGTCTTGCTTTTAATATTAACAGTAGGAGTGATTTATTACAAAAATGTATAACATTCATACACCAGTGTCATTACTGCCATAGCACAAATGCAGCAGTATTATTAGTTCATTTGTCTAGTCATCCTCTTGTACATGTGGACAAGAAGGTCAGGATATTGTGAGGATGCCAGTGGGTTAAATCTCCCCCCAGTTGCTGTGGGTGAAATGTATGTCTGAGCTGCAAGTTTTCTTTGTATATATCTCAGACGTCATTACTGCAGCTCAGACTATAGGCACCTACTTGTCTGTCTAAATTAACTCATTCCATTAATTTTCTATCTGTCAGAGTGCATGTGAAGATGGTTATTGTTTCAGGTCCCCCCTCTCAGTTCTACATACTAACAACCTTGTTTGAGGTGTTTTTGGCCCAATAATCTATTTATTTTTGAAATTTGCTTACTGGGAAAGACAGACTGGGCACAGGTACCTTTTTTTCAGAAGACGCCCAGGGAGAAAAGTTCCAAGGTAACAAGTTTAATGCAGTCAATATTTACAATAATAAATGTTATAATGCAGTTACACTATATACATAGCATAGTAGTCAGTATAATAACAGTTGTAATGACATTCGCAAACATCAATATTCAACATTCTATTATGAATTTACAGATAGAAGAGCGGTGTGTAAGACAAGTAGGAGTAATTTAAAAAACACATTAGAGTAAGGTATTAGAGGGTATAAGCAAGTTTAAATGTTAATAGAGAAGTAGTGATGGGATGGATATTTGGTTGTGTTAAATTAGAAGTAGGTATAGTAGTTTAAATATTTCAATAAAGTGAAATATTAAAAGGGGATAAGAAGGTTAAGTAATTTAGTGCTTTAAATGGAGGTATTAGAAGGTGATGAAGGATGCTAGGAAAAACTATGTCCAAGATGAGGAGCAGGGACAAAGCCAGAAGGAAAGCAGGATGGGCCTTTGGTTAGCTGTTGTGCTAGGCAAACAGTTTACACAATGCCCCCCAACACCACCCTGTGTCCCCATCCTGGTCTTCCTACACCATCCAGATTACTAGAAAAGTGCCCCTGCTACAGCGGCACCCTTGGCGGCCACCTAGTTGACCTATGCCTAAGGCCAGCTATGGGAGGAAGAGAAGTGTTTTATTAATGGTTTGAAAAGATGAAGGTTTGAGATAGACCTGACTGATGTAGGAATTTTATTCCAAGTTCTAGCTACATTATAGGAATAGAGACTGATCCCAGCAGCCCTTTGTGGTTTGTAAATGGAAAGCAGTTTATCATTTGACTAAAGGGGACAGTTTAGTATATAGAATTGGAGTATGAGGCTAATTGCTTGGGAGGCAAATGGTTTTCTTGGTTATGATGAGCTAAGTATAAGATAGGTGATGAAGAAGTTCGATCCAGTTAAGTGTTTTTAGTTCTAAACAGTGGTGGGTCTGGTAAGGTTTTTTTGCTAGCAAATCTGGTAACTTTGTTGTAGCCTTGTTCAAGTTTAGAACTAAGTGAGGCATGTAGGTTGGTCATGATAGGGGATCAGTACAGCAGAGTGGATAAGAGGTAAGTGATAGAGTTTCCTTCTCAGAGTCTGTAAGGAGTTTGTTTACTCTATGAAGGGTAACTAGTTTTTGATGGGTTTTATTGATGCTGTTATGGATATGTAAATTGAATTTAAGATTGTTATCAATTGTCATGCCAGGTACTTTTGTATGTGAAGTAACTTCAATCATTGCAGTATTTAAGGAATACATTTAAAAGTATTTTTTCATGAAATTGGATTTTTATAAAAGAAGAGAAGTAATTTATTTTGGGGGAGGAGGGTAATAGCAGGTGATTATCCTGTAGCCAACTTTCAACAGAGTTAAAGACTATTTGAGTAATTTTCTGAAGAGGTATTAGGTTGTCAGAAATGGATATTAGGGTGGAATCATCAGCATATTGCATGACGGAAGCTTGCTGACAGGATTTATGAAAATTGTTAGTGACTATATTGTAGAGGGCCTTGAATGGAGTGCTGTGGCACACCAGTATTGACAGGAAGGAAGGGAGCAAAGGTGGTGAGCCATTTAACAGACTTGTATCTATTGAGCATTGTAGTGTGGATTGTGAAAGCCCTATGGGAAGATAGTTGTTAGAGGAGTTTTTTGTGACAGACTAGATCAAAATTTTTACAGAGATCCCAAGGAAAGGAGTTTGCTTTGTCTCTGGTTTTGTTAATAGTACCTGTGAAGGTTAATAAGGCAGTGGTAATGCTCTGGGTGGGTCTTAAACCAAGCTGTGTGGAGGTCAGAAGCTTTTCTTGAAAGATGAGTTCAAATAGTTGTTTCTGAAAGCACTTCTGCAGAGGTTTTGGCAAAGCAGATAAAATCGGTCTGAAATCGGTTATATCAGATGCAGTTCCTCCTTTATCATGGGGGATTTTTTCAAAGACAAGGGGCATATGATTCCTTGACAGATCTATTACTTAGGGTAGACATAAGATAGGCTGTGGAACTGACAGCTAGCTTAAAGTATTCTGCTAGGAGAATATTTGAAGGAGAACAGGGCTTCAGGTTAAGAGTAGTGATTTGATATAAAAGGTCTGGATGGGTGTTAGGGTGTTTGATGTTTGAGAAGAGAGCATGTTAGGATTGTTAGGTGGAAAATCTTCAATAAGGGCTTTAGAATGCATGTTAAATTGAGTAGCTTTTCAGAAGGAGTTATTTGGGGCAGGATTAGAAGTGATGGTTGTTCCAGGATGGAGCATGTTATTAATAGAAGACCAGAACTGTTTTTAGAGTTGTAACACTGCTTTAGTAAGGGGTTACTGTAGTAGAGCTTGTCTGCATTAATCTGTCATTTAGTATGGATATGCAATTCTTTAATGTGTAGTAGTTATTGGGGAGATCTATGTTTTAACTAATCTTTCCAAGCCCTATCTCTTTCATGCATTAGGCGCCTGCCATGAGTGGATAACCAAAGAATATGGTTATTCATTACTCGTTTTGTTCTAGTTCCAGCCGGACTATTGAGGGTTTTCAGGAAAAGCGTGTTAAATTTGTGAAGAGCCTCACTGAGTGTAATATGTTTCAGGATAGACCAGTTCATGGAGTTTAGGATTCTATTAAATGTGTCAGGGCTAAAATTAGTTCTAAGTAAGTGTTGTTTGACATGCTGAGTATTGAGTCTATTTGCATATACAGAAGGAGGTGGTTACTGAGAGAATCAGAGAGGGTGTTGCTGGAGGCATACTTAGTGCATTCAGACACCAATATCCAGTTGGGGAATTGAGCCATAGTTTTTGGGATAGTTATAAAGTGTGGGGGAGGAAATGAAATGGGTATTTTGTGGAGATAATCTGCCACTTGAATTATCTTTTCATTAGAAATTGTATGTGAGAGGATGTTTTCCAGGGCTGTAACATTATTGCCTGAGGGAATATAATATATAGTTGTTTATGGTTATTTAGTTTAAGATGGGAGATGAGCTCAGCAACATGGAATTTGGAAATAGGTTTATTGTAGGGTAGGATTTTAAGATAGCCAGGGTATAGTAAAGCTATTCCAACACCTTTTTTTTTATTTTGAGTTCTATCAGCCCTGATGATATTATAATCAGGGAATAAAATTTCAAAGTCAAGTACATGGGGTTTTAGCCATGTTTCGGTTATAGCAAGAATACCTGGTTTATTATGGGAGGTCTGGACATGTGGCTCTGAAATTGTATCATAGATGCTATGAGTATGGAAATAAATGTATGCAGCTTGGGTGAGTTTGAGGTAGTTGGGATGACATTATAATCAGAGAGTGAAATTTCAGAGTGACGTATATGGGGTTTTAGCCATGCATCAGTTATGGCAAGAATATCTGGGTTTTTTTGTGAGATCCAGGCACAGAGTTCTGACATTTTAAGCAGGATGTGTGAGTTTGAGGTAGACAGGTTGAGTTTTTATGATTTTGGTGATGGCGGTATGTTTCATGTTTTGGAAGGAGATAGGTGGGGCTGAGTAGGAGGGGAGGGGTGCTTGGTTTATTTTGGTGTGGCAGGTGTGAAGATTTGGTAATTTAAATTGGAAGAAAAGATTGTGTGAGTCGTATATATTGGAAGTGAATAACGGTGTGGCAAGATTTGAAGGGCTAGAGGTGAAGCATTTAGTGGGAAAACTGTGTGTAAGATTGAGTGATGTATGGTAATTTGTAAGGTGATAAAACAGGAAGAGTAAGGCTGCAGTAATATTTAAGAGAAGCATGGTATATAGGCTTGTAGATAGATTGACCAGTAAGACAGGAGCTAAAATACTGGGGAAACAAATATACAAGGACTAAGTGGAGATTGATGAGTTGTGATAACTGAGGTCAGTTAGTAAATATAACGGAAGAAAGAAAGTTGGAGTGCTTAAATGCAGATTAAAGGTTTAGAAGTTGTGTGTGTATTATTGTGCCCACAGTATGTATATATTTATGAGTATGCCTGTAAGATGGGTGGGAGGTAGGTGGAGTTCTTGGTGAAGAAAAGGTCTTATAAATGTGATGCCATGAGGAGTGGCTGGGGAATTCAGAGTGAGGAAGGAGCATATCGAGAAACTGTTCCAAAATCAAAACAGTGGAAAGTAATTGTTGATTATATACATACTTTACAGAGCTTTCCTGAGGTAAATGGTCACTTACATATTAACTGTCAAACTTTCAGTGGAACAATGTTATGTAATAGGAACTGTAATCTAACACGTGCTATGGATGTACAAGGGTTATGCTACTCCATCAGACTGCAATTACAGTAGAGCTGTTTTGAAGGAGTAAAGGACTTGCAAAACACTAAGAATCTGCAGGCAAGTTATCTTCCGACAGCTACAGCTTCACAGCAAACAACCTGAGTGCAGGAAAGCTTGCAGACAGGACAGGAACACACTACATTTGGTTGAGAGAGCAGCAGAAAGAGTATAATCAGATACCTGAAGGAGAAAAAGGCCAGCCAGTTATGTAATAAACATTGTTTAAGTTGTAAGCATGGATTCGGTGGTAGGACACTATCCTCTCACTACAATTAAAAGACAACGGACAATAGCAAGAACAGCAATCCACTATAAGCCTTAAGTTAATAAAGCAGTGGCCCTAAACAACATCACAATGGTACAGTCTGAGTTAGCTGCTGAAATTGTACCCGTGTGACTATATTAAGAACTCAGGATGCGTGAGCAGTATCCAAGATTTTTTTTTATTTTGTTAGCAGATAGGAGGGCAGGGGGAGATAAACACGAATGACAGGATGTATGTTAATACACTGAAGAAAGGTAATAAGTATCTTATGTTTAGCGCTATCAGTTATGTTTAACATTGTCATTCTTAACATAGTAAGAGCTACAATTTTTTCATTCTATTTGTACTCCCCACCCCCATTGCTATCCTCTCTCCTAAAAATACATTTATTTTGTTTATTATTTTCTTTCTCTCCACTTCTTTCACTATTTTTTAAATAAATGTTTAAGTCCCCTTGGACCTCATTATTACTGGCCCAGCCCCCAGTGCAAGGGAGATTATAGATATGAGTTTGTATGCCAGAATTGGCTACATGGAGATATTTCTCCAGTGAATCTTTGAGTAGTGTCCCTGTCCAGCACTGGCTGCAGCATCTGAGCCAGGACAGAGTGGTGATGGTACCCAGAGTGGCTTGTATCATCTGGCTGAAATTGTAGCTCTGAACACCCATTCTTATTCCAAAATCTGGTGTTTCCCTCCCTTTTGTGTCCATGCCTAGCCCTCTTGGTCTTCCAGTCTTCCTCCACCGTTGTCTTCCTGGTGTTTTTCTGATGTCTCCTTCACTTCCTTTACCATGTTCCCTGAACTTCTATGTATTACCACACACCCTGTCAGTCATGTTTGTCTTTCCCTGCTTCCTTCCCTAACTTACCCCCTCTCTTCATAAATATAAAATTAGCACCTGTCCCCCCAAAGTATTTTCCCCTTCGCCACCACTATTGTGTTTATTTTTTTGCCCACCTTCTGTTCTACCCTCTGATTGCTTCCCTCTTTTCATCTCTTTCCTATACTCCCATCTGCAACCTTTAATCTTATCCAAAAATAGCTAAATGCACCACACACATGCCCATATAATGCTTCTAAATTGGTTATCTTTTTGTGATCAAACTATGTGTGACAGTTCCCAAAGAACACTGTCAGCTACAATTTAAAATGACCTTGGCTGCCATCGGTTGCACAAATGAGCTGGCTTTCATTGCATGGCAATGTGGAAATATAAAATAAGGTAAACCTACCTCCGTTAGTGTGAATGCTTCCATAACTCAGCTTGTAAAGAAAGCAGTTTGTCATATGTAAATGAAGAGAGATGAGAGTTCATATCTACTAAGGACTGTATGCCTTTCCTGTCTTTCATGCTTCCAGTCTAAAAATGTGTAACTGACACCTTCAGTGTAATTGGTTCCTTGACGCAGTTTGTAAATTAAGTGCTTTCTAGAATGTTAATGAACAGAGTTGTGGGTTCAAATCCCTTCAGATTTGTATGCTTTTCCAGTCTTTCATACTTCCAGTCTTTAAATGTGTAAGAATACCTGGTATGTGTTTGACTGACACCTTTAATGCAAGTACTTCCATGGATAAGTTTATAAATGAAGTGTAGAATACAAATAGAAAGTGATGAAGGTTCAAATAACCCAAGGGTTGCATGCTTGTCCTATCTTCCATGCTTCCATTCTACAAATGTGCACCACTCACCTGCCATTTTATTGATTGACATTTGTGTGACTGCTTTTATAGCTCAGCTTATAAATGAAGTATTGTACAGAGTGTCTGTGAAAAGGTTCAGATTCACTCAGGGTTGCAGGAGTGTTTTTTATGACATTTGCTTTATAGTACAGGAACACTGATCAGACTCTGCTGATATCATAACTGGTTTTGATAGATAAATATTGTTACTTTTCTGTCCCTCACCTATCATGTCTGTTGTTTACCTTTTTAACCTCAATTATTTGAGAGTGATATATGTATGTATGTCTAATACCCCTTTCTTCATTCTAATACCCCTTTCTTCATTCTAATACCACTTTCTTCATTGTTTTCTACATCTCTGATTATGTCACCCCTGCCTTTGCAGTCCTGTGTACATTATAGTTTTGTTTCTGTGGCCCTACTACATTCTGTATCCTTCTACCTTAGATATACTTCCCTACTGCCTCCAGCAAGAATCTTCTCTTCATACATGTATCCTTTATTTAGAAAAATGGATCCGCACGAAAGCATTGCCAATTATGTATACAGTTTTGCTCCATGTACCTTGCGGCTCATGTTCATTAGCTGTTTACCACACTTTCTTATACTTCACTGGTCCTAAACAATCTTCATAAGGGTCCCTACTGTGGCCTTGATGAGGAGCTGCTCATGGTGAACACTTTCCTGGATGCATGCATTGTTAATAAACCTCAGAGCCCATTGAACATGCATAGTAAACAGTTTTAGCTTGGCCAAAATTGCACACTCAACATTTCTGATTCCCCTTTTAGACCATTTACTGTGCTGTTTTCTGATAATTGATTAACTTGACACTGAATGAGTAACCTCATATTTGGTTATTTTCTCTGTAGATGGGGCATCTTCACAAATGAAAACACTAAAATGTGCAAGGTATCACAACTTGGTTACTATATTTACTCGTAGTCAGACAGTAGATTACAGTTTTCATGCACATAATCATTTATGTTATGATTTTAATTTGTATGACATTTGACATTTCATTGTTTTTATAAGTAAATTATTTTAAATTTCTGCAAACCAACTCTTGTTTGAAAACTGTATTTCTAAGGGTGGATTTTTCCGGAACTACAAAATACAGCCTTGTCATTTCTGATAAAAGAAGTTACAGCATGATAACAGCCCTCAAGGTAAGTGCCTAGTTTTATGAAGAGAGGGGAGATATGATCATGAGCTAGTTTATCACTCGGCTATCTCTCACTACTTCCGAAAAGAAAACAAATCAGTATAGTTCAGAGCCATACCAGTCCTTTTTCTACTGATGGCCTAAACTCAAAACAGGCATGTTTTTTTTAGCTATATTTGCTCCTGATGTCTCAGTCATCAGCCTCCTTCCAGTCGGTCAAATAATTCATTTCTTCTCACCAGGTTAAGGGTCAATGAGGAGGTTTAATCATTTAGATGGCCCATGAGGTGATTTGTTCTTTCTTTATTATATTCTACTCCCTACACAGACACATACATCGATATGTGAGGGAATAGGCATACAATTTGCTGATCTTGAAGAGGTCCCCTTACTTTCAAAGGCCATTCCTGCAAGCAGCACTGTTCCTCCATTGAAGAATGAATGTTGTTTCCCCAGTCTCTATGAGAGGAAATGTCACTATTATGTTTACTCTCAAGTGCTTGCACCCCTTCCACCACCATGAGAGAAGAGTGGACCAATGCCCCTCCCTGCCTGGTTTTCCAGTACTGAAACTACTAGTTGAACCTTGGTCTCTTGGGTCACTTTCAGGGCTTCATCCCTCTGCATCATGGAGTGTGAGTTACCTCATTTATTGTTTTTCAAAGCATCATATCTTAAGGAATGACATTGCTGAACATTGCTGAAGCAAGGGGTAGTAATGCTTGTAATGAATTAATGATAGTGCTGTTGTGTTACACCCCTCCATGCTTTCTTTAATGCTATGCAGAGAGCAAGAAGTGAATATACTGTATTGAAAGATGTTAGTGAAAATACGCTCTTGGCAGTAAACAAATAATGTAACCATTTAGTCAGTGGAGTAGTAGTGAAGACCAATTTTATATGCCTAATTTGCCATTTTACAAAATCTAATTGTATTTAGCTGACTTGCCATTCTCCTTCCCAAGTACTTCCCAGGTCCTTGGTTTTGCACAGTTTATTTCCTGCTCTCTCATTCTAAAGCACTCTTTGCAGTATATTTCTAACATGTTCTCCTCAGGTGAAATGAATATCTGAATGGACATCACTTAAGATAGTTTTCTTTATTTCCTTCACTTTAGTTTCCTTCTCTTCTGTTATTGAGCTCTGCATACTTCACACTGTTGTATGGTTCATAGGTTCATAGGTAAGTACTAGGCTATTAGCCCTAGGGCCTATATAAGCCTAGCCAAAAAGGTATCCTGGCTTTCGCCACTCAAGAAAATTATTTTCCTGTGCCACTGTCGACAGAGCCACAGAAGTGATCCCTGGGGTGAATTTCCTATTTTCCATCCAATCCTTGAAGAGTGCTAATGAGGAGCTCTGTTTGACACAGACAGGTAGTCTGTTCCAGAGTATGGGAAGTCTCTGAGACAGGAATCTATCCCTCCAGCATGTTCTGTTTATTGTGTTGACAAGGTTTAGGTGCCTAGAGCATGTAGCTTGGAGGGACTGGGGTTTCTTTAAGTGGAGCACGTCCAACAGTTCTGGGTTTGACATAGCCTTGTATGTTAGGGAGAGATCACAGCTGAGTAGGCGATATGCGACAGAGTAAAGCTGGAGTTTTTTGAGACGGTCTGTGTTGGGCATCTGTTTCAGGCCAGTAATCCTGTTTGTGAGGTATTTCTGTGGCCTTTCCAGTTGTTGTAGATGTCTTGTGAGGTACATACCAAAAGGGGCGTTGTACTCTATAGTGGGTCTAATGAGTGATGAGTAGAGAGGAACAATGACCTCTTTTTTTCTGGATGAGAAACCTTTTGTGATGAGGTGAGCCAAGTAGAAGGATTTCCTGACCACTGTGGTGATGTGATTATCAAAGGAGAGACTACTGTCCACCTGTGTCCCAAGGTCTCTTATCACACTTTCAGCATTAAGTAGACTACCACGTATGTGGTAGTTCATGGGTACAGAGTTTTTACCTAAGGGGATGATAATACACTTTTTGGCATTGAGCTTTAGGCCATGGCTTTGACACCAGACATCTGTCTCAGTGAGGCCCTTTTGTAGTATGTCCACATCATTAGGAGTTTCGATTATGGCTCCTAGTTTGCAGTCATCTACAAACTTTGTTAGCCAAAGACCTTCTGTGTTAGCCTGTACTTCAGAGAAGTAGATACCAAGCAGGAGAGGACCCAGGACTGAACCCTGTGGTACTCCACTTGTCACTGGTCTGAAGTCGGATTTGGAGTCTGCTACTTTCACAGTGTGGGTTCTGTCCATGAGCAAGTTGGCAACCCATCTTGTGACATAGGGATTTATACCTAGTTTAGTGAGCTTATCTATAATTCCACAGTGGGGAATGGTGTCAAAAGCCTTGGCGAGATCTAGATAAGCTGTGTGAACCACCTTACCTTCATCTATGGCTTTGTTGACTGCTTCAAAGAAGTCAATCAGGTTTAGGAGACATGATCTGCCTTTTACAAACCCGAACTAGGTAGGGTGCAGATTTTGGAGATTACCAATGTCTTTGTTTATGAGTTCCATGATGATACGTTCCATGGCCTTGCAGACCAGGCTCTTCAGGCTAATGGGGCGGTACTTCCTGGGGTCCATCGTGGCTCCCCCTTTGTGGAGTGGGATAACCATCACGGTGCACCATTCAGTGGGCACAAAGCCTGAGATGAGGCTATGACTGAACATGGTACTTAGGTAGGGTGCCAGTTTATTCTGTAGTTCATGTAGAACGCAGCCTGGGATATTGTCAGGTCCCATGGATGCTGTGTTCTTGGCTTTGGAGAGTGTGTTTTTTAGCTGTGCAGCCGTGGTTACAGAAACGTTGCATTCTTCCGGTATAGAGACGGGCTCTCTAGGGGGTGAGAGGGGGTAAAGTTAGCACTGAACCTATCTGCCAGGATGTTGGCAATATCAGTTGGTTCTGTATATTTAGTGCCATTGTGCTGTAACTCAGAGCAGATCTGAGTGTTGCCATTGAGATTCTTGACATAGCTATAGAATGCTTTGTGGTTGTCTTTAGAGTCAGTGGCAGTTTTGTTTTCGTAACTAACTTTGGAGGATTTTATGAGGGATCTCAGCTTCTTACTGAGGTTGACCAGGGAATTCCTCTAGTCATGGGATTTTACTCTTTTTTGCAACAGTTTCTTTCTTCTGTTGTAGAGTTTGGTTATTGCAGAGAGCCACCAGATTGGCTTCCTTTTTTTGGAGGATAGCATCTTGGTTCTATTAGGGATAGCATGATCTATGCACTCGTGTAAGTGCTTATAAAGTGCGTTTGTATAGGATTCAGCAGTTGTACCTCTATTCTCCATTTGCATGGGTGTCATGAAGTTTGCCACTTCTGTCTTAAGAAATGTGAAGTTGGCTTTGGAGAAGTTTTTTACGGTGGTTTCCCTAACTGGGGGTGGGGGCAGGATGTGGATGTCTAGGGTGATTATCTTGTGGTCGGATTTCACCAACGAGGAATTGACCTCTGGCATGGAACACCAGTTGCCCATGTTGGTAATGACCAGGTCTAGGATATTGCTGCCCCTGGTGGGAGTGTGAATAAGTTGATCCAAGGCGTTGGAATTTATGAATTCCAGAAAACATTGAGCAAAAGAGTTGGTACATGAGTAGCTTTCCCAATTAATGGTAGGGTAGTTGAAATCACCCATTATTAGGGTGTTGGGTTGTACCCTAATACTTTCCAGTGTATCAAGAAATGAGGAGTGGGAATCCTGTGGCATGGTAGGGGTCTGTAGCAAGCTACAATTTGGATTGCGGTCTTTCCCAGAGTTAGTTGCACTTGGATAATCACGGATGCATTATGCTGTGCTACTAGCCTGGAGGTGTGGATATCCTTAATGAATATGCACACGCCTTCACCTTTAGTGCTTCGTTTCAGGCTAGGTGGCTGAAAGGTGTGGTATGAATTATAGCCTGGTAATGCAGGGGTGCTCTCTGGAGCTTTGAACCAGGTCTCTGTCACTGCAAAGATGTTGATGTTCTCCATTTTAAGGAGTGCCTCGAGTGAGTGCATTTTGAGGTTTAGACTTCTAGCACTGACTAGCATTACCCTCAGATTTTGCTTGCTTGTACCTGTTACGGTGGTGAATTTGTCATTTGAACCTTGCCTAAAAAAGGCACTATAGAGGTGGCAAGAGCCTTAGCCAGTATCTGGAATCCCAAGGGAGACAGGTGCAGGCCATCTCTGGCAAAGCATTGTGGTCTGTCGATCATGTCATCCCAGGCAGACAAATACTGGATCCCCTTAGAATGACACCAGAAGCTTAGCCAATTGTTGAAGTCAATCATTTTGTCCTTGTACTGTGATATCATTCTGTGTGATGGCAGGATGCTACTCAGGGCTAGGGTCATACCTGCCTGGACTACAAGATCGGAGAGCTCCTCCATGTCTCTTTTCATGTAGTCCAGGGAGGTATGTCTGAGGTCATTCACACCAACATGGACAATGACAGTGTCATATTTGTACTTGTTGTGGAGTGAGCTGAGTGCATGCATTATGTGGCAGATCCTGGCACCTGACGGCAGCTGACAGTAACTTTCTCCTTGTTTAGCCTGGTGAGTGGAACATCAGTGTGTCGGACTATAGAGTCGCCTATGACTAGAGTGTTGGGTACGTTGTTATGTCTTATGGGCTGTGGTTGAGTGGCACACTGAGTTTGTGGGCTATGTGTCATTTGAGTTGTGTTGAGGGATGGAGTTTGCTTGCATTTCTGCTTTGGAGGTCCCTGATGCTTGGGCGGGTTTTTATTGAGAGCCTCCGTGGATGTAGGAGTGTGTTTTCTGTTTCTATGTGTATGTGTTTTGGTGGTGTTGGTTTTGAGGGACTATGTAATGAGTGTGGTGTGGTGCAAGTGTTTACCTTCTCCTCTTGACTGTCTAATCCAGTCTTGGGTGAAGAGACCTTTGCTTCCAGTTTGGCTATATAAGTGCATCTCTCACAGTTTGTAGTTATGGGTGGTAGAAGGAGAAGGTTGTCTGTGTACATGAGGCAATTGCTGCAATGCCCCAAGATGCCCAGATTCATCAGGTAGACAGGAGAATTCACCGGGAGCTGACCCTTAGCCATGCCTGGATAGGTGCTTATTTATTAAGTATTAAAAACTCCTTTCCTCTAGACAAGTGAGGAAAGTTGAGTGCTGTAGTAATTTGCAGCTTGTTTAGTGCTTAGAATGAGTTCTGAACAAGTGTTGAGTTTAAAGAAACAGATTTGAGTGCTGAAAATAGAAAACTGGCTAGTTCTAAGAAACAAAAGTAAACTAGAAGGCTTCCCTCCAACACAGAAAGGCTTGGGGGCTCAGAAGCCTACACACAGTTGAAACCAGTTACAGGAAAGGCAGGAAACAAGCTTAATTTTTTTCTTTCCCAGATGCTCTCTTTGTACACAGTAGGAGTGCCTGAAATCAGAATATGATCTCACTGCACTCAGTTGAGTGAGCAAATGAGATGGGCCCAGAAGGAGTATCCAATCACAAATTTACAAGAGGGGCAGGCAGTTTCAAAGCCACCAAGATTAACACCAAAACAAAACCAGGAAGGGTGGGTGGGGAACTAACTAAAAAAAACAGAGTCAAAACTTCCAGTTCAGTTAATATTCAATGCAACACAAATAAATCAATTAATATGCTGTATTATTTGAAAAAAATGCAGATAAAAGGCATTATAATTCTCTTATACATCCAGTTGAATACAGCTAGATCTTAGCCAGCCAAAGCTCAGGTTTTAAGCAGAAAATATTCCAAAATGTACCACTTAAATAGGCAGTAACAGAATATCAATGAATGAGACTACTCCTGACTGCAATTACTGTCTATGCAGGAATTCTAACAGGCAATAAAATCTAGCAAACACTAACTGAAAAAATAGAGTCAAAACTTCCAGTTCAGTTAATATTCAATGCAAAACAAATAAATCAATTAAAACGTTGTATTATTTGAAAAAAGTGCAGATAAAAGTTACTATAATTCTCTTATACGTCCAGTTGAATACAGCTAGATCTTAGCCAGCCAAAGCTCAGGTTTTAAGCAGAAAATATTCCAAAATGTAACACTTATATAGGCAGTAACAGAATATCAATGAATAAAACCATCCCAACTGCAATTACTGTCTATGCAGGAATTCTAACAGGCAATAAAATCTAGCAAACACTAACTGAAAAAAACAGAGTCAAAACTTCCAGTTCAGTTAATATTCAATGTAACACAAATAAATCAATTAAAATTCTGTATTATTTGAAAAAAATGTGCAGATAAAGGTACTTAAATTCTCTTATACGTCCAGTTGAATACAGCTAGATCTTAGCTGGCCAAAGCTCAGACATCCCAATTCTTCTCTAACATACTGCTCATCCATTCTGAAATTCTTTACTTGTCCTACTCTTTCCATTACTTTCTTATTTCACTACTTTTCATATTTGGATTGTATCCCATGCGTCCTTATTTTTCTTACTGCTCTCACTCCCTCCCTTGTCTGTCTAATGTAGAGTTCTGCACTTTGATCTGTTCCATGTATAATGCATTAAGTAATGTGCTTCATTCAGAGCACATTATTATGCATTTGGCACCGTGTTCTTTTCCACTGTCTGTTGCCCTTAGTTATCATACCTAATCCCAAGAGGCTGGGCGTGCTACCTACTTTCTAACTTATTATAATATAACATAGAACGTCTTTGCTCTGTTACCCAAATGTAATTAATTAACATTATTTTGCGGTACACTGTGTGACACTGCCTGCCCAGCTATCTGAAATTTTGTAAATGATTGTATGTTACTTGAAAATATTAATATGATTTATAATAAAAATGTGATAATGCCAGCTCAGCTATCTGGAATTTTGTAAATAATTATATGTCACTTGAAAATATTAATATAATTTATATACAAATGTGACACTGCCAGCCCAGCTATCTGGAATTTTGTAAATAATCATATGTCATTTGTGAATAATAATATGATTCATATGTTGGTCCTATAAATGTAAGAGAACTGTATGCTATGCACCAAGCTTCATTAATGTAACCACAGTGTACCCTATTGGAAAAGAACAGAATGTATATAAACTATTTACCTGTGCAGATGTATGCTTAATAGTAGAAGCTGGAACATACAGAGTTAACTTGCAAAACTTCAAGAAAATAAGTTGAAAAGTAAAGTGTTTTATGATTGTGTTATCTCAGTTTCTGTGCAGCAAGCAGACTCAATATCTAGAGCTAGAGATTTTCCTACTGTCTTGAAACAGAAATAATTACTAGGTTTCAAATGTAAAATTTTTTTTATTGCTCTATGACTTCCTAGCAGCAGCACACTTTCAGAGATATGTATTTTTGACACAGAGGTGTTAAATTCTAAGTATCTGTTTAGCCTGGGAACTGAAGTCAGGTGACAAAGAGTGATGTCATCTGAGCTAACCCAGCATTAATGTTGATTATTAATTTAAGAACTCTGTCAGAGAAAGACTGAGCATTTTGTATCTTGTCTTGGACCTAGAAACATCCATCATCTGCATTTGCCTTGCTCTGTAAGTAAGTTATTTAGGGCATAGTATCTTTTAGATATAGATAGGAATATAGCAAATATTAGTTTAGATGTTTTCTGTATTTATTTGAGACTGTCCTGCAATGTGTTTTTAAAATATTTCCTGTGACTCTGAACTCTGTCATTACTGTGTTGTTTGAGTATTGACTTGTTCTTTTATTATTTATTATTAAATATATTTAAACCTATTAATTGTGGCTGGTTTATTTAAAGATATTTAAGTTCTTAAAGTACTTGCATATGTATTTGGTGACACTGTATAGGCCACTCCAATAGCCTTGCTCTTGGCCACACTTACCAATTTGTATAATAGTAACATTACACAGTAGGATTAGGCACCCTTTGTAAGGGCCTTAGAGTAGCTGATAAGTAGTGGTTGATGGCGGTGATAACTACCTTATAGCCTGGGCAGAAGGGGACATAGCTAGTAAACCTGTGCCAGCCTTATCCAGGAGTGTCTGAGTGTCTGTACGTTTGTATATAAATCAAATCTCAAAGTGTGTGTGTGCATGTGTGTGTGTGTGTGTGTGTGTGTGTGTGTGTGTGTGTGTGTGTGTGTGTGTGTGTGTGTGTGTGTGTGTGTGTGTGTGTGTGTGTGTGTGTGTGTGTGTGTGTGTGTGTGTGTGTGTGTGTGTGTGTGTGTGTGTGTGTGTGTGTGTGTGTGTCAGCTACTTGAGCAGGGACATGAAACACTGGTTGGACAGAGAGGGTGCTGAAGGTTTTGGCTTGACCACACAGCTGAGATCTTAACCCTATAGCTCTGCCAGTGGGGAGTCTTATTGGGGATCTGGAGAAAGAGGCAGAAACCACCCCAGACTGACTGTGATCTCTATGTGCTGTTAAGGGAAATTGCACTTTACTGTGTGTGTGTACTTGTCATCATTCCATTGTATACCTCCCTCACTGTTGCCAGTGGTGAGGATTGAGGCTCCTTGATTACTGGGCCAGTGCAGGGGCATCACACACTGTTTAGTGCTTTTTAGCAGATAAGAAATGTGCACCTAGTTCCACTGGTATTGAAAACAGTGGGTTGGCCACAGAGGCATGGCCTAGCTATTTCTTGAAAGACACCTTTGGGTAGGTAGCATTCTTTGGAAATCTACCTTTTGATGAGTAGCATCTTATTAAATACTCCATGATTTCAGCAGTTCCCATTTTTTTACCTTTATGTCCTATTCTGTAAGACTGCAACAACATGAATAGCTTTTTCACCCTTGCATGGTGATTCTGTTTTCTTTGCTGTTGTATGACTGGGAATTCAAACTAGTCTCAATGATTTTCCTTGATTTAACCAAAGTATTCATACTGCCTCACATTAGAAACTTTTACAGAAACTTTCACAAGTTGGACTCACCAGCTCTGCCTCTGCCTATTTCAAAAGCTATCCAAGGAACAGATTCCAGTCTCTGGCATGGAACAAGTCATACTCTCTCTTTCTGCCAGTGTAATCAGATGTTCCTCTTCTATCCAACATCTCCCAGCTGCCATCAGTAAAGCCTCAATAATTCAATATGCTGATGGCTCCACCTTAATTTGTTCAGCCTCTAACTTGACCAAACTCCAGATAATAATATACACCTCTTCTCAGTCATATCAACAAACAAAATTAATATTGAGTTAGTTACTAATAAAAACTTCTACACGTCATTATAGATGTAAATTTGAAATTGTACCTGCACTTTCAACCTGCCATTAAGAAATCCCCCCAAAACTAGGCCTACTATACAGACCCAAACTTTTCCTCACCAACACTAGTAGAAAAAACCACTCCAACTGCATACCAACTTACAGCTTTTTGTACACCTCACCAGTTTTCAATAATCTGCAAGCAACACAGTTACATAAACGTCAGCAATGTTACAACAAGATATCAAATATTTATAGCTCACACTCAAAATAAATCCTTACCTGGATTGAGCTGAGAACAGCTGCATTCTACCAACAAATTCCTTGTCTCAACAACTAAAACCCTAAATGCTGCCATTTGTATTTTAAATTTGTTTCAAAATGTGGTACTCAGGTTCTACATTCTTGGGAAATATGTCATTTGATGAATAATATCCAGATAAATGCAGTCTCACAATCCCAACTCCCAGATTTCAGCAGTCTCCATTTTTTTTTCATTTGTCTGCTGTACTGTGAGAGTAGTGGGAGTAATTTTTTCAACCTTGTGAAAGACAACAGGTGAACGATAACTATAAGGCCTTCTTCCACAATGTCAGAGACCTCCAAGGCAGCACACTTCATTGTGCTGAACTGGTGGTTAATGGTTCCACATTCATCATGCTTGGCAGTATAGCAAACCTGGCCGTGGATAAATTCAGTTCCAGCTTTACCTTTTCTCATCCCCAACCATCACCCAAGAAATACCCTCAAACATAACCCCTTTATTTATAACTAGGAAGCATGTACTGGCTGCACTCACTAAAGCCA
Organism: Protopterus annectens; assembly: GCF_019279795.1. Lineage (NCBI taxonomy): Eukaryota > Metazoa > Chordata > Ceratodontiformes > Protopteridae > Protopterus > Protopterus annectens. Next base: position 155,353,012 of record NC_056737.1, on the reverse strand, counting down.
GTCTCAGTGGGCCCAATAACATCCCAGGATGCCTCCTGAACAGTCTAAAATATGACTTATCAGGACCCCTGGAGTCACTATTTAACTATAGTTTAAAATAGGCTTTGTGCCACAAGAACTGAGGACTACAACAGCCATCAACCTTTCTAAGGGATGACCTACAACAGATAATGGAAACTGCAGATCTATTAGTCTAACTAGTCTTACTAGCAGAACCATGGAAAGGATTGTCATGGAAATTATCAACAAGGACATGGGAGACCTCCAGACACTGGATTCATCCTAGTTTGTCTTTGTGAAAGGAAGATCATGCTTACTGAACCTGGTCAACTTCATTAAAAAGCTCATTAAGGCAATGGCTGAAGGGAAAGGCATGCATACTGCCTACCTAGGTATGGCTAAAGTATTTGATACAATACTGCACTCAGGCATTGTCAACAAACTTAAGTAACTAGGTGTAAACCCCTTTATAACATTGGATATAGTTAAGATCAGTAAGGCCACCTCTACATAGGTTCATAGGTTCATAGGTAGGTACTAGGCTATCGGCCCAAGGACCTACGTAAGTCTAGCCAACAAGGTTCCCTGGCTTACGCCACCCAAGAAAGTAATTTCCCTGTGCCACTGTTGAGCAGAGACACAGAAGTGATCCCCGGGGTGTATTTCCTATTTCCCATCCACTCATCAAGATTTTTCTTGAAGAGTGCTAATGAAGAACTTTGCTTGACATAGATGGGTAGCCTGTTTCAGAGTATGGGAAGTTTCTGGGACAGGAATCTATCCCTCCAGCATGTCCTGTTTATTGTGGTGACAAGGTTTAGGTCCCTAGAGCATGTAGCTTGGAGGGATTGGGATTTCTTTAGGTGTAGCATGTCCAACAGCTCTGGGTTTGACATAACTTTATATGTTTGGCAAAGATCACCTTGGAGTAGGCAATATGCTATGGAGTAAAGCTGGAGTTTTTTGTGAGGTCAGTGTAGGGCATTTGTTTGAGGCCAGTAATGCTCTTTGTGAGGTACTTCTGTGGCCTTTCCAGCTGCTGCAGATGTCTTGTGAGGTACATTCCAAAAGGGATGCTGTACTCTATAATGGGTCTAATGAGTGCCAAGTAGAGAGGAACAATGACCTCTTTTTTCCAGGATGAGAACCTTTTTATGATGAGGTGTGCCACATAGAAGGACTTCCTGACTACTGTGGCAATGTGACTATCAAAGGAGAAACTACTGCCCACCTGGGTCCCAAGGTCTCTTATCACACATTCGGTGTTAAGTAGATTGCTGCCTATGCGGTAGTTCATGGGTACAGAGTTTTTACCAAAGGGGATGACACTGCACTTTTTGGCATTGAGCTTGAGGCCATGGCTCTGACACCAGGCATCTGTCTCAGTGAGGCCCTTCTGTAAGATGTCCACATCATTTGGGGACTACAAAAAGGCCAGTCACCAGTGGAGTCCCTCAGGGCTCCATGCTGGGCTCATGTTTCTTTGTCATCTACTTCTCAGAAGTCAAAGTGAATGTCAAGGGCCTCTGGATGACCAAGTTCACAGATGATTGCAAGCTTGGAGCAGTCATTGAACCTTCCAAAGAAGAGAACACCCTTCAGGAATGTCTAACACAGACAATATGTTGGTGCTAAAGCCATGGCATAAACCTCAGTGCCAAAAAATGCATTATAGTACCTTTTGGAAAGCTGGCCACCAGGGTAAATACATCATCAATAGAACATCCCTAAATGTTGATGCACTAGTCGGGGATCTGGGAACTCATGTGGAAAGTAACCTAGCCTTCAAACAACATGTGTCCAAGGTAGTAAGAAAATCCTTCTGTGTTGCTTAAGTTATAAATAAGGACATGACATCTAGGTCTTGAGAGGTCACTGTACTGCTGTACTTGGCCCTTATCACACCCATCATATAGTATCCTACCTGCTTTGGTATGTACATGACTAGACACAGCAGCAACTGGAACATTCACAAAGGTTCCTTACAAAAAGAATGCAGGGAGGAAACAGAAAGTCCTACACTGATTACCTGAAAGCCCTATCTGTTTACTCAGTATCAAACAGACTTCTGAGATGTGACCTTTGCTGGAGGTGCAAGGCATACCTGGACCCTGTTTTGATGAACCTCTTGCACATCCACAAAACAAACAGCATCAGAACTACTAGATCAAAAGACCTACATTTTTCTTGTGACATAAATAGAACTTATTGGCGAGATAGATATGTTTCTCAGAGAATTCCCATTCTCTGGAACAAGGTCCCCATCCATGTGAAGCAGAGTTTTTCTCTAACCCTAAGTTCAGCTTAGATGGATGGATAATCAGAAATTCACCCAAAGTCTGGTGTGTATTTCATGGACAGAGGCAATCAGTAAATCATTCTTATATAAATCAAATGTGTGAGTCACATTTGGGTTGCACTGCTACACTTACAAGAGCCCTTGTGGTCGTTAGCCTAGTATACACATATGAACTTATGAGCCTATGAACATGCATCAGACAGCAATCAAGTCCAAATGCATTTAAAAGACAAATTGAAAGAAAAGTATCTCATAGATTCCTGACTTTGTTCCTGTTTTAACACCCCTGGGTCATCCCCAGTCATGGAAGACTCTTATCCAACTAGCATCTTGATACTACTAATAACTTCATAGTGTCTGATGAGATGTTACTACTGTCAGTGTAGCTTCATAGTGTCTGATGAGATGTTACTACTGTCAGTGTAGCTTCATAGTGTCTGATGAGATGTTACTACTGTCAGTGTAGCTTCATAGTGTCTGATGAGATGTTACTACTGTCAGTGTAGCTTCATAGTGTCTGATGAGATGTTACTACTGTCAGTGTAGCTTCATAGTGTCTGATGAGATGTGTCTGATGAGATGTTACTACTGTCAGTGTAGCTTCATAGTGTCTGATGAGATGTTACTACTGTCAGTGTAGCTTCATAGTGTCTGATGAGATGTTACTACTGTCAGTGTAGCTTCATAGTGTCTGATGAGATGTTACTACTGTCAGTGTAGCTTCATAGTGTCTGATGAGATGTTACTACTGTCAGTGTAGCTTCATAGTGTCTGATGAGATGTTACTACTGTCAGTGTAGCTTCATAGTGTCTGATGAGATGTTACTACTGTCAGTGTAGCTTCATAGTGTCTGATGAGATGTTACTACTGTCAGTGTAGCTTCATAGTGTCTGATGAGATGTTACTACTGTCAGTGTAGCTTCATAGTGTCTGATGAGATGTTACTACTGTCAGTGTAGCTTCATAGTGTCTGATGAGATGTTACTACTGTCAGTGTAGCTTCATAGTGTCTGATGAGATGTTACTACTGTCAGTGTAGCTTCATAGTGTCTGATGAGATGTTACTACTGTCAGTGTAGCTTCATAGTGTCTGATGAGATGTTACTACTGTCAGTGTAGCTTCATAGTGTCTGATGAGATGTTACTACTGTCAGTGTAGCTTCATAGTGTCTGATGAGATGTTACTACTGTCAGTGTAGCTTCATAGTGTCTGATGAGATGTTACTACTGTCAGTGTAGCTTCATAGTGTCTGATGAGATGTTACTACTGTCAGTGTAGCTTCATAGTGTCTGATGAGATGTTACTACTGTCAGTGTAGCTTCATAGTGTCTGATGAGATGTTACTACTGTCAGTGTAGCTTCATAGTGTCTGATGAGATGTTACTACTGTCAGTGTAGCTTCATAGTGTCTGATGAGATGTTACTACTGTCAGTGTAGCTTCATAGTGTCTGATGAGATGTTACTACTGTCAGTGTAGCTTCATAGTGTCTGATGAGATGTTACTACTGTCAGTGTAGCTTCATAGTGTCTGATGAGATGTTACTACTGTCAGTGTAGCTTCATAGTGTCTGATGAGATGTTACTACTGTCAGTGTAGCTTCATAGTGTCTGATGAGATGTTACTACTGTCAGTGTAGCTTCATAGTGTCTGATGAGATGTTACTACTGTCAGTGTAGCTTCATAGTGTCTGATGAGATGTTACTACTGTCAGTGTAGCTTCATAGTGTCTGATGAGATGTTACTACTGTCAGTGTAGCTTCATAGTGTCTGATGAGATGTTACTACTGTCAGTGTAGCTTCATAGTGTCTGATGAGATGTTACTACTGTCAGTGTAGCTTCATAGTGTCTGATGAGATGTTACTACTGTCAGTGTAGCTTCATAGTGTCTGATGAGATGTTACTACTGTCAGTGTAGCTTCATAGTGTCTGATGAGATGTTACTACTGTCAGTGTAGCTTCATAGTGTCTGATGAGATGTTACTACTGTCAGTGTAGCTTCATAGTGTCTGATGAGATGTTACTACTGTCAGTGTAGCTTCATAGTGTCTGATGAGATGTTACTACTGTCAGTGTAGCTTCATAGTGTCTGATGAGATGTTACTACTGTCAGTGTAGCTTCATAGTGTCTGATGAGATGTTACTACTGTCAGTGTAGCTTCATAGTGTCTGATGAGATGTTACTACTGTCAGTGTAGCTTCATAGTGTCTGATGAGATGTTACTACTGTCAGTGTAGCTTCATAGTGTCTGATGAGATGTTACTACTGTCAGTGTAGCTTCATAGTGTCTGATGAGATGTTACTACTGTCAGTGTAGCTTCATAGTGTCTGATGAGATGTTACTACTGTCAGTGTAGCTTCATAGTGTCTGATGAGATGTTACTACTGTCAGTGTAGCTTCATAGTGTCTGATGAGATGTTACTACTGTCAGTGTAGCTTCATAGTGTCTGATGAGATGTTACTACTGTCAGTGTAGCTTCATAGTGTCTGATGAGATGTTACTACTGTCAGTGTAGCTTCATAGTGTCTGATGAGATGTTACTACTGTCAGTGTAGCTTCATAGTGTCTGATGAGATGTTACTACTGTCAGTGTAGCTTCATAGTGTCTGATGAGATGTTACTACTGTCAGTGTAGCTTCATAGTGTCTGATGAGATGTTACTACTGTCAGTGTAGCTTCATAGTGTCTGATGAGATGTTACTACTGTCAGTGTAGCTTCATAGTGTCTGATGAGATGTTACTACTGTCAGTGTAGCTTCATAGTGTCTGATGAGATGTTACTACTGTCAGTGTAGCTTCATAGTGTCTGATGAGATGTTACTACTGTCAGTGTAGCTTCATAGTGTCTGATGAGATGTTACTACTGTCAGTGTAGCTTCATAGTGTCTGATGAGATGTTACTACTGTCAGTGTAGCTTCATAGTGTCTGATGAGATGTTACTACTGTCAGTGTAGCTTCATAGTGTCTGATGAGATGTTACTACTGTCAGTGTAGCTTCATAGTGTCTGATGAGATGTTACTACTGTCAGTGTAGCTTCATAGTGTCTGATGAGATGTTACTACTGTCAGTGTAGCTTCATAGTGTCTGATGAGATGTTACTACTGTCAGTGTAGCTTCATAGTGTCTGATGAGATGTTACTACTGTCAGTGTAGCTTCATAGTGTCTGATGAGATGTTACTACTGTCAGTGTAGCTTCATAGTGTCTGATGAGATGTTACTACTGTCAGTGTAGCTTCATAGTGTCTGATGAGATGTTACTACTGTCAGTGTAGCTTCATAGTGTCTGATGAGATGTTACTACTGTCAGTGTAGCTTCAT
>NC_056737.1:155104887-155344887 GCF_019279795.1 Protopterus annectens | reverse complement strand
TGAGTGTGTGTGTGTGTGTGTGTGTGTGTGTGTGTGTGTGTGTGTGTGTGTGTGTGTGTCTGGTGTGTGTGGAGGGGTTGTATTATCATCATCATCAACCCCTTTAACCCATTTTCTACACAGGGTTGGGGGTCATGTCAAATGCCGCCATTGCTCTTAAGTTCGGTGCCACTCTCCTACCTTCTTTGACAGCCATGCAGGTCTTCTCTCACACAATCCATTAACCTCTTTGCTGAATGCCCTGTTTCCTCTTGCCTTCTTCCAGTTTGTCCAAGGTCTTCTTCCACAGATTGTCTTTTGCTTGTCTGTACATGTGCCTGAACCACCGTAATTTGTTCTCCTGGACCTTCTCTGCAATTGAAGCTACTTTGGCTTCTGTGCTGATGCCCTTATTTTGTTGTCTGTTACACAATGTGGATCCTACTACCCATCTCAGGCACTCATCTCCATCACCTCTAGCTTCCTCAACTGCTCTGCCTTTACTGCTCAGGTTTCTGTACCATACAGTAGTACTGGTTACACCACTGTTTTGTACACTTACTTTTCAGCTTCTTTGACATAGCTCTATCATAAACTACCCCTGACACTCTGTGCCAGTTGGCTGCAGCCCCCCTGATTCTAGCTTTGACCTCATCATTCAGACTTTTCTTCTCTTCATGCACCCCTCCCAGATATTTGAAGCTGTTAATCTGTTCCAATATTTTCCCTTCTATCTCAATTTTCAGTTTCTTTTGATTTCCCCATTTGTTGCCATTACAACTGTCTTATCTGTACTGAGTTACATCCTAAGTGCCTTCAGTTGTGCATTCAGTTCTTCAATCCTTTGCTGAAATTCTTGTTAAGAGTTTGCTTGTCATGTCACATCATCTGCATACAGCAACTTTGTTGCTCCATCCCCTCCGACCTGCTCACTAGTGTAGTCCATCACCAGGATGAACAGCAGTCAGATCAGAGCTGAACACTGATGCTCACCCACCCACACTGGGAACACCTCTGCAAGTCCAAATAATGTTCATATTTGTGTCATTGGTTCCTTGTCCATAGCCTGCACTAATTCTACCAATGCTTCTCGGACTTAGAACTGTCTCAGAACTGTCCAATCAGCTTTCTAGGGATCTTGTCATATGCTTCCTCCAAGTCTAAGAATGCGTGGTTGGATGCTTTTGTCATTTCTAGTTTCTTCTCAGCTATATGTCTCACTGCAAACATTGGGTCAGTTGTGCTGTGACCTGGTCTAAATATGACCTATTCATCTCCCATCTTGCATTCTACTACTGTGCATATTTTTTATCAATCACCCTCTTCAGAACTTTCATGCAGTGTGATGGAAGTTTGATACCTCGGTACTGCTCACAGTATGGATGCCCCCTTTGTTCTTGTACACTGGCACTAGTATGCTTATTCTCCACTCAGCTGGGATATACCTTTCTCTCCATACTGCTATGAGTACCCTCTCACCAGACTTCTTGTGACTTCATCTGAGCCTGCTGCTTTCCCTGACTTCATTTTTCTTAGTACTGTTCTTATTCTTCTCTGGTAAGCTTCTCCTCTTCTTTCATAGTAGGCTGTTTCTGGGACAGTACAGCTTCTGTGGAGATTCCTTCATTCAGAAGCTACTGGAAGCACTCATTCCATCTGACTTTGATGTCCTGTGGACTGGTGAGAAGGTTGTTGCTGGCATCTCTTATGAAGGATATTGACTATCTTCTTTATCTTTCTGTCTTTGCCTTGCAACATGATCAAGTTTCTTTGTGTCTTCTACTGAGCCCCTTCCCAGGAGTTGGTAGAGAGCTTTGGATGCCTTGTTTTTTTGCCATTGCAACTCCTATCTTAGCCTCTTTATTAGCCAAACAGTATCCCTTCTTAGCCTTGTCCATCTTTTCTATCTCACACTTTTCCCTGTGGTCCTTTATTTTGATAACTTCCTGGATTTCTGCATTCCATCACCAACTTTCCTTATGTACTTTATTTCCATATCTGGCTTGGCTGCATATCTCAACTGCTGTTTTGAGGAGCTGCCAAAAGGAGCTGCCACTCTTCTTCAACTCCACCTATTTCCTCTTCTTCTTGAGGTGATAGAGCCCTGATTAATTCCATGAAGTCTTGTGCCTTCTCTCCAGTCAACTTCCAGGTCTTCAGCCTAACTTCTGTTTACCTGAGAGCCTTCTCTAAACACTGCAGCAGATTATGGTATCAAGCGGTTTATGCTGTGGGCTGGCTGTCTCACTGTGGATGAATTTGCAATAGCTGATTCTACCCTAGTGCCCTTTCTTTACTAGGAAAAATTCTACTTGAGTTGCATGTTGCCACTCTTGTATGCAATCTTGTGACTGTCCCTCTTATAGGTTCATAGGTTCATAGGTAAGTACTAGCTGCCTTTGTGGGCCATTTTAAGTCTAGCCAGTTTCCCTTTATGTGCTCAAAACATTTTATCTCATTTGGTTGCAGATTGGCCTTACCCATCCTGTAGTCAATAATTATATATTACTCACAAAGACAATAACTTGGATCATACCATAAACAATTTGAGGGGACCCATGCATGGGATAAGCATTTAGGAGCTGCATTTGTCAATTAGTAGTACAGGGTAAAGTGTTGGGGTAAATCTTCTGCTGGCCATCCATAGATCTAAGTTGCACTTGAAAATGGACATTAATGAAATTTGTTTTATGTGGATGGGGAGTCTATCCCATAGCAGCGGTATCCTCTGCAAAATATAACTGTCCCTCTAAATCATTCTGTTGATGTTGCTGAAGAGACTTAGATCCTTAGTCCAAATATTTCTGATGCCATTTGACTTGCTGATGTGCAGTAAATCTATCAGTAATGGATCAGAGAATGCCTTATATACCAGACACAGGTCACCTCTTAACAAATCTGTAGGATACCGAGTATAGTGACATGGCTTTCAGTCAGTCCATGTGGGAGATGTTGTTTAGGTCTTGTATCCTTTTAGTAAGGAATCTCTGTGGGCATTCCAGTTATTGCGTGAGTCTGGATAGATACATGCCAAAGGAGGTGTTATATTCAATAACTGGCCTAATAAGGATGGAGGAAAGGGGGGCAATGACATCCTTAGATCTAGGCTCAATCTCGTTGTTATTTTCTGCACAATATAGAAGGACTTTATTACAACAATAGGCGCATGTTGATCAAAAGTTAGGTCACTATCCACATAATTCCCAAATTCCAAATAACTGGATCAACTCTTAGTTGATATATTGTTAATGTGGTAGTTCCCTGGGGTAGACAACTTCCCAAAGGATATAATAATGCATATTTTGGCATTTAGTTATACATAATGATTTTGACACCAGCAATTTATTTGAGACAAGCCTTCCTGCAGGATTGTTATGTCATTTAGGGATTCAATGACTGCTCCTTGCTTACTATCATCTGGAAACTTAGACAGAGCCTTTTGATATTGACTTTTCCTTTAGAAAAGTAGATGCCAGACAGGAGAGGTCCCAGCACATAATCCTGAGGAACTCCACAGGTGACTGGTCTCTTTGTGGAGGTAACTTACCCTTTTTTGATTATCTGTATCCTATCTGTGAGCCAGTTGACAATCCATTTGGTGAAATATGGATTTTTTCCCAGTTTATTTTACTTTTCTACTATGGCTGAGTGGGCAATTGGGTCAAAACCAAATACAAACTGAGGCAACCACAGCCCAATGAAATGAATCAACCCCCCAAAAAAGGCTGTGCAACCAGTCAAATACCACCAAGTGATGTAAGAAATAAAATGTTATTACCAAACTCAGTTAAGTGCTTTTGTGCATAGAACTTAACCAAACTATTGGAATATTATTTCTTTAGATAATGCCTTTTGCAAAAAGCTAGAGAACAAACCTCACTTTACTTTTTCTAGGAATGCAAATATTAAAGAGAAACTTGAGAGAAGGGCATATTTCTGTACCAATAAGAAATCCATCGGCACCAGGAAGTCTGTTGCCTGTAGTTAATGTAAATATATTTATGAAGGAAGTGAATTATATCTACAAAATATTGATTATAAATTTCAATTTACTTCTAGATATGATTGTAATAGCAACGGTGTAGTGTACCTGGCTTTTTGTGATTCATATTTCTGTTTTTATGTTGGTAAAACAGAATGTTATTTAAAAAAAAAATGAGTGCAAGAGCATTATTATGACATCAGTGGAAAGAGAGAAACTAATGCTATTTTGAAACACAAGACAGTTTGTAACAACAACAAATTGTTTTATTTCACCGGGTTAAACAAGTGATTCCAAACCCTGGGGGGGGGGGGGCATTCCTTGGGAACACATTTTAGAACATCATGAATTACTGTGGCAGCTGAGACTAAATGCTAGTGAATATCCTGGTCTAAACAATACAGTGTCCCTAAATAGCACACTAACTTTGTGCTGCTAAGTTATGAGAAAGAGAATGTTGTAGTTAATTATTTATGAATGTGTGTTATTAATTTTAAATATACATAGTCTAAGGTTCAATTTTATTATTTATTTTGATATATATTTAACATTTTTAATCCAGATTTTATTTGTTTAATTTTATGATTTGTATTTATTATTTGATTGGATATTTTACATCATAAGTACAGACTGATGTGTTATATAAATATGGGTTTAGACTAAATGTGAACTAGTTCTGATGAAGTCCTATGAACAAAAGCGCTTAACTGAATTTGGTAATACAATTTTATTTCTTACATCACTTGGTGGTGTTTGACTGGTTACTCAACCTCTTTTTGGGGTCTTTGGAAGTGTGTCAAAAACTCTGGCCAGGTCAAGGTATGCGGTATGTGCCATTTTGCCTTCATCCATTGTTTTGGTGACCTTTTCAAAATATCTCCCAGGTTGAGAAAGCATGACCTGTTCTTTTCAACATCACAATGAGACAGGTCTAGTGTTTGGAGGTTCCCTATGACCTGACTGATTAATTACATGATAAATCTTTACATGGCATTGCATATGTGGCTGGTCAGACTTATGGGCCTGTAATTGCTTGGGCCTGTGGAAGGTCCTTGCTTGGTACAAAACCTGTAAGGAGGTTGAGTTGACCAGTGTTATTAGATTTATGGCTAAATCATGCTTTATGCTATTTAAGATGCATCAAGGGATACTGTCAGGACCCATTGATGCAGTATTTTAGCTTTTGATAAGACATTTAGGACTTCGTCTTGTGTGATAGCTGGAGGTGATCCAGTTTCAGGTACATCTTGAGGGACAGATGGAGGGAAGAGAAGGGTAAAGTTAGAGCTTAATTTATCAGCTGGTAGGTTAGCTATGTCTTCTGTCTCAGTGTAAGTATCATCATTCACAATTAGCTCAATGCATTATTGCTCTGTGCTTTTGAGATTATGAACATAACAAAAAATGCCCTGTGATTGTCTTTGGCTTGGCTATCTAGTTTAGTCTCAGACTCAGCTTTGATGGATTTTATTAAGCTCTTAAGTAGTTTGTTTCAGTTCCAGGGACTTAACATTCTGTGAATTTTGTCAAAATTATTTTCCTTTTATTATAAAACCTGTTGATATTATGGCTCCACCATGTGGGTTTATTTCTGGGGTTTGCCTTGCACTTGCTCTTATGGGCTATATGTAGTTGCATCTATGCAGCTGCTTACATGGTGTTATAGAGTGGTGCTGTACATTTCTGTGTATTCAATGGAGTTAACTGGGTTTGGTGGGGTTTTGAAGCTTGCCAACCTATCACTGAGGAGTAGGTAGTTTGTTTTAAAGAAATTTCTAAAAGTTCCTTGGGTGGAAGGGATCACTGGATTCAATTTTATTTTGAAGGAGACTGCTTTATGTTCAGATGTAACAAGTGATGAAGATACTCAAGGGATGGTGCAAGATGCTCCCATATTCATGAGAACAAGGTCCTAGTGGGTACTCTGACTGGTTGTTCCAGGGTGCTTGCATTGACAAAATCCTGGAATCACTGTGCTTGTGCACTAGTGATGGTGTAGGGTCTTACTGAACCATATTCTGGCTACCAGCAAGCCATGTGCCAGACAGATGTCTACAATGGCCTATCTTTCTTTATTTTGTTGGCCCACCATGTGTCCCCATGTAGTCCTCATGTCTTGTTCTGTCTATCCCGATAGGTGCATTCATGTCTCCCATTATCACCATCAGTTCATCCTGCTTTATCTAGTAGGTCTTGCAACTGCTGTATGAATGCACTATTTTCTTCACTATCACAACCATATTGTGGTGCAGAGGCTGATATTTTGAATAGTGCCCTATCCTTACAATGGAGGCTGATTTCATTGAGCCTGTCACTAATTCTGACGACAATCCTCACTATATTTTGAAGCCTCCTCCTCACCAAAATTACCACACTATTTCTAGGCTCTCCTCCTCCTCCTGCATAATAGACTCTGGATACCAAGCCAACTGGCATTGCTGCATTATCCTTACATCTTGTCTCCTGGATACTTATGATGTTCAGTGTCCTCCTTCCCATCATGTTATCGACGTCTAAGCTGTGTCCTGTGAACCTACAATGAGTGCAGCAATCCTTAGTTCATGTTTGTCAGGTTGATAGGTCAAAAGTTAGGTAATTTCAGCTTATGTTCAACAGAGCTTTCTCAGGTAACCCAAACTGGGAAACTGGATACTGGACACTGGACATCTAGTAGCTAATTGATCCAGGGCTACTGGACTTTATGGTGGCCACATAGTGATCAATATTTTTATACCCCTCCCACCATTAGCATGGGTCCCTTGTGTAGGTTGGAGTAGGCTGGGTCCTCAACCTACTTATGACTGGCAAGTACCCATGTCCATTTGGTAACATTAGTCACATGATATATGACTGAATCACCTAGAACTTGTGTTTGTGTGTTTGTGGAGAAAGCACTATTCTGAATTCTCTTATCCCTGACATAGAACTAAATATGCACTTAACTTACCTAAGAAAGAGCCACATTCAAGCACTGTGGTTCTCACTCTGCTGGGATGCCGAACGAATACAGAATGGCATCTGTCATGATAAGTGCTACTTTGCTTTCCTGCAGGGTTTTGAGAACATATTGCACTATATTTGTTCTGTTAAATGGAATTTATTTTTGCTTCTGATATCTTTGGGTGTAAACTCACTAATTGTTTCTATTGAGATATTTCTACATGTGTCATGCCTATTGTTATAGTTTAGGACAGAGATGTACTTCTGCTGAATGATACACTGTTCATTCTTCGATTTTCCCACATGAGATGTATGTTTAAATTACCTCCTTTGGAACCTAGATTTGATTAGATTCCTTATCCACAGCTGGTTTTTTTTCTCTTTTCTGAAAACACCAATCTCAGCTTAGAACCATGTGATGCCACCAGATGGGATGAGCCTTAGAAAATGCATGGCCAAAATGCTTTAAGGCAAAAGTTTAGCTGGACTATCTGTGCACAAAATACAGCTGCTGAATTAAGTTAGTCTATACAATAAATCTGATGACATCCAAGCATGGGTTGTTAGACATTACCCTGACACAACTGCCATAACATATATATGATTATATCCAGGCTCACACATCACTGAATTTCCTTTAGAATTTCTGTTATCTTAGAAATGATAAAATTTGACATAAGGACAGCAAAAGGGGCTCTTTAGATCATAATGAAGCACTTTATCTGCTGAGATACTTTATGACATATTGATGAATGCAGACTGAACTTGGCAGTACAGGGGCTTTGGGCTACTGTTGTCTCCTGGTTTTACTGCAAAATTCAAGGAACTGTTGACTGAAATGCTTTTTCATCTTGCAAAAAAATAGTATTCTTTTCACAGGTGACTTTAATCTCAGTGGGCTGGATCCACAATAAATTTGAGCTTCCTAATGGATGTGCAACTTTTTACATGATGTCAGAACTTAGGAGGCGTAATGTTATCTCAGAGAATCATTCAATAACTAACATGGTAATAAAAAATACATATTTAGACAATATAGGATATCAGAATACTGTCATATTGTTTGAGTGACCAGTCCGCAGTTGATGTGAGGTGATATATTAAGCACACTAAGGTATCACTGCTCACTCAAGGTGAACATTTACTCCATTCTGCACTAGAGGAGGCCAGATGCTGTCCAGTTTACTTGGAGATTAAAGCTACCAGCGCCTTAATTCCTCTAAGCACCTACACTCATTTCTAAGACAGTGTCCTTCTCTCATCAATCTGGAATGTAGTTGTGATGGACAGGCCTAGATGATAGCTGTACTTTAGCAACTGATCAGGATTTGGAATGGTTTATGTCTAAAGTATGCAACAAGAAGAAGATATGGAAAACAAAGCTAGTAACACTCATCCAAGGAATAAAAGCAAAATTACAGCTGGATTTCACACGTTACTTTACCTGAAAAAAAACAGGTCCCTTACATGAATAATCCAAAGGAGTTTTTAGCATGAGGTTAACACCCTATATGGCAGTGGAAACCTTTAGGTATATCCAAGTATTTACAAATTACTACTGTTTGAGGAATTTATATGTGAACTTTTCCAATTACCCAAATATCCTAATATAGATCAAAATAGCGAGGTGAGGAAGGAGATTCACTAGTTATATAACACAATTTCAGTTTAAAGACATGATAGATAAATGGAAAAGTTGTTAGAAGAGTTTCAAAAAAATCTGGAAATTTTGCTGATGATGGCTCTGATGTGTAGTTCTTTAAAATGAGTACCTCATGTACTTACATATAATCCACTCAGCTGGCTGCTTAGTGATGACCTCATGGAAGGATCTTAGAGTAAATCTGCTCTCGGCTTTTGGTCAATGGGTCAATGACCATTCACTGAAGTATTTTCAGCTACTACCATCTGTTTGAATGCAGCCAAATTCAGAAATTATAATTTTCTCTGAGGTTCTGTGGCCTTGATGCTAGTTTTAATTAAATGTGGGATAGAGGGACTCTCCCCTGATGGAGATTCTTGAGTACAAAACACCCACAAAAACAATGAAGTCTAAAAGCTCCATTTATTGGAGCTATGGTCAAGCAAGCTTTTGCAAATCCATCATGTATTGACCATATTATGACATCCAGATCCATTAGCCAAGTCAGGCTGGTATCGTTCTTGTCTTCTGTTGTTAATTACTCACAGAAACTTGTCAGATGGCAGATACAGCAGTGTGATCCCTTAAATGGTTGTCAAAAAAGGATTTATGCAAGGAAAGAGCACTGGGACTGTTGTCTGGCTGTTAAGTTACACCAACCTGCAAAGTATCAACAAGATGCTGACATATTCATAGGTCACATCAGAGCGTTTTAAGTGTTTACTCAATGGAGACATCTCCAAAGTCTACCTAACGTGAACTTTGCTGCGGGTTCAGTGGTAAGATTTTCAGTTGGCTGTGAAAAGCATGTTTTGTAGCTGTTGCATTTCTGAAGGAAACCTCTTCAGAGAGATCATTCTATAATTTTATACCTCAGTGACTCAACATATTCTGGAATAGACTGCTGTATTTTATAGTTTTCAAACATACTCCCCTGGATTCAATAAACCCCATGCAGGAATAGTGCTATTCCTGCACGAAGTAGTTTGTGTCCATGTAGCCACAGCAGTGCGCCTTGCATATTCATAAAGGTGTGCTGTTGTTAAGGCTAAATGAACATGAACCATGAACGAGTGCAGGGGGCATGTTTAAGTAGTGCACGGACAACTAACACATCCCCTGCACTCAGAAAGTGCCGTACGGCACTTTCCAAACCTGATCCAGCATAATATTAGAGAATTTCCCTAATATTATGCCAGTATTTCAGTCTCCGCAAACACTGAAATGAAATAAATGATAATTTCAGTGTCGGCGGACACTGAAATACATACAGGAGCAGGAAACCAATGCAGGGTGTGTGTGACAGGTTCTGTGACACACACCCTGCATTGTAAAAGTGCCATATGACTTCTCACAACCTGCTAAATCAGGAAATGTGGACAAAGGCACAAATAATGGGGGGATGTCCTAAAAAGGGACACTATTTAAATATTGCCCTCACAAACTTAGAAAGTTGATAGAAAACAGGTCATACATTAGCATAAATTTCTGAAAGATAGAAGTCTGAAATTCAAATGTATGCAATTATTCCCTGACAGCAGTCCATGTGGACAAAGGCACAAATAATGGGAGGACAACACCCTAAAAATAGGGACACAACTTAAATATTGCCCTTACAAACTTAGAAAGTTGATAGAAAACAGGTCATGCATTAGCATGAATTTCCAGATAGAAGTCTGAAAGTCAAATGTATACCATTATTCCCTGACTGCAGCCCTCAATGACTTGTCAAAAACCACAATACTCACTATATAAAATAATAATATAATAATAATATAATAAATCTTTTTTTTTATATATGCTAAGGAATGTTTAAGTGTAGCTAAGCTGGTGTGCGTGTTATGGCCCTCCGCTTAGCATTGCTTAAACATTCCTTAGGAGATAAATAAAACTATACAGATAAAGTTCTTAAGCCAAGATAGTATAGAGGTTACAGTCCCGGCTTTACATGCAGGAGTTCATGGTTCAAGTACCAAAGAAAGGCAAGTTATTTTTTATGGTAAAGCAGTGTTAAAATTATTTATTAAAACTTAAATCATGTAGTAACTGTCTTTTGTCAACCAGAGAAGTGTAACTAGTGTAAAATGAAAGTGTGAGTGCATATAACATGTGAAATCACCCATGTATACGCAAGTGTCCCATACAGTATAGTCACACCTCTTGCTAATTAATGAAAGCACATAGAGGGATGTCATGTAAAGTAAATCATATGCACCTATTAAATGAAGTAATTATTCTGATAGTTTTCTAAAATGAAAAGTGAGTATTGGTCAGCAATGCTCAACTATGCTTGATTGCTAATCAGCAGGTAGCTCAGGTAAGTGGATTTGTGCACTGTTAAGCAGTGCTCAGCAATTACCCCTTTAAGCACTGTTTGACTCACCTTAGCAGATTTGCGCACTGCATACCAAAGCTTAACATGTTTGAAATAGTCCAATGACGGCAAAGGGTGGGAATATCACATTATTTAAACCATGTAGGCAGGACTACAGTCATAACCTGTTTAGTTTGATCTCTGCAGGAACATGTCTGGCATTGGAGACGAAGCACGCATTCGGGCACAGCGCTGGAGCATTCAGGAGTCCAGGGTCATGGCTGGACTCCTTGTTGAAAACCATGATGAGAGACTGCTGCAGGGCCAGTACCAGGGCTCAAAATAGAAAACAGAGGCCTGGGACCATCTTGCATGTGATCTCACTAGTGCTACTGGCATCCCCCGGACTGGTGAGCAGGTGCAACACCACTCTGCTGATCTAAAGCAGAGGAAGGGGGGTGCTCTTGGCCCAGTGGATCCAAGATGCATGGGCACCGAATGCTCCAGTAGTGAATAAGTATCACTATTAAGTAGTTTGTTGCAAGTACTAGCCTGAAAATATGATAGACAGGTATGCATAATGTTTGTTTCTCTCCCCTACAGCTGCAGCAGACAGGGCTATGAACATCAAAGCCCATGGTGACAGATAGCTGAGGCTGTGCCAACAGGCTGGTGAGTACAAATTTATCTTGCAGTATACTGTTTAAATAGCTGACAAGGAGTATTTTGCTTACAGCTAGTAAGTATACTTTTACTGTGTGAACTGAACACATAAAATGTCTAACAGACTAATATTGATGGGCAATAAAACTACCTAAAAGAACTGTTGTGTTTATTCTGGTATGGTGTTGTAGACATTTAGAATGTATACAGATTCTTCACAGCAAATGTTGCTGCAACAGCATAAACTAATTGGGCTTCTTCTGTAAACCAGCTGTAAGAAAAACTGTAGATGGTGGAGCTGTAAAACAAGATATAACAGAAATGTGAAATATATACTGCACTAAGCTCTGAACCCTGAATAGTAATGTGTAAAGTTTCAAATTGTGCTCCATCCAGCATTGCCTTGTGTTAACCTTTGCTTTCCAGGTTGTAGTAATCCAAAGGATTAATGCACAGTACAATAACTATCTGTTATGCATGCATCATAGGATTACAAGTTCAGACTGTCTAACCAAGAGACTATTAGACAGAAACCAGAGAAGAACAAACAGCAGTTCCCTGGTAGCTCAGTCTGATGAGAAATAGCTTAGTGGTTAGTTTTGCACACCCAGACACGGTTCGAATCCAGGGAGTGCTATTAAGATGTCTGCATATTTATACACAAGGAATTGGGAATAAATGTAAAAACAGTTAGGTACTGTTAACAGATATTTCCTCCACGGGTTGTACAGGTAAGGAAATGTTGGTAGTAGAGTCAAAAGGCAACCATGAAACGAAACAATCGCCACCAGGAAGTCAGCCAAAGCTCTTTATTCCAAAACCAAGCAGACAAGGCTGTCACCAGCCACGGAAAACATGTAAACGCCTTAATCCTCTGATAACGGACAGTATGCGTTTTCGTCAGATGCTCGACTTCTTCAGACAATCAGTACATTCAATTAACACAGTATATATAACGTTGACCATCAATTGATTAATTGAAATTATTCTTTTATTGCAAAGAGATTGTTTTCAACACAATCATATGATGTGATGACTTAGCATAGGTGGAGTGTCACACGAGTTAAGGCTTCTACTGTGGCACTTGTTGTTCATCCGCATGTCGTTAGTGAAGTCACACAGCTTGCTGTTCATTTCCAAGGGATAAATGCTCCGTAGCCAAGAAAGTACAAAGTAGCTGTAATAAATGTAAACGCTTAGGAGCAACCCAGCACAGAACCAAAAGTTCAGCATATATCTATGCACTGGAGGTATAGTCTTTAACAGTGATAGTATTTAATATAAATTCCAACAGCAGGTAGATAAAATCCAAAGGCAAAGTAAAAATAATATCCTTTTATTCCAGACACATGTGAAGGTAAGCACTTTCACCAAGAGGCTTTGTCAAACCTTGAACAAAAATGTTGGTAGTAGCTGTATGGAGGGTATACTAATAAACTGAGTACAACTTTTCAAATGTACCACCACATGCCTGCAAATGACAATAGGATAGGTACATACAACATGTACTCTTCCCAATGCATGTCTCTCAAGTCTCACATTGTCATGGCTACTGGTCACTGGTGCCAATAACCCTGGACACAGATAGGAAACCAGTTGAAGTATGCCAGTAGCACACCCACATAGTACTGAGGGTACCCCTCCTGTGCCAGATATGTAACCCTGGCATGTATGAGTACCCTTTAGACATTGGGTACATGTACCCAAAGTTGTCACTTTGCCCTATACCATTTCAGGCTGACAGTTTAATAGGTATGTTTGTGCTACAGAAGTTATGGGCCATAGGCAGATGTAAAGTGAGGGCAGACCCATAGAGTATTGAACAGTACTGTTGTGGAAAATAGAAGCATAAACAGTTGTTAATGGACTTTTTGTCTCTCCCCCACCCCTCATCTGGATCAATACTAAAATTCATATACTATGGGCATGTTTTACTTCAAACCTAATGTTGGAACTTGTGTTCTATTATTGTTCATTTATTTGATTGGTTGCATGTTAACATACCTTGTTCAAATACCATTGTTGGTGACCTGTTGCTGTCAATGTTACTGGCATACTGTTATGATGCATACTGTTGTTCCATTTATGCATGTGTTCATTTGGCTATGTAACTGTTTCAAATCTGTTTTATGGGGTTAATTAGAAAACACATGCCTACTGTTATAACTAATCTGGAAATGTGTTGTTCATGACTAACATATTCCTTAAAACCTCAACACCATAGCACAGTTTGAGAAGGCAGATCCCAGCAGATCCACCTGCCCCACCTCCTCTGGGTGTAGCACTGGGCCCCAGCATGTGTGGGACCCAACCCAGGCCTTCCTTGTCCACTGGTCCTGCATCACCTTCAGGTGGAACTGCCTCAGGGGATGGGGCCTGCCCCCCCGGGAGCGGGAGGGCAGGAGCCTGTCACCTGCAGTCAGGTCCAGGAGTTGGTGCACAGCACCAATCCATTCAGAGTTGGGTGGGCAGCTGCTCCAGATTGAGGGCTGACTGGCGCACCTCGAGGGGCATGCCACCCCTCCTGTCCAACACTCAGCACAATCACCTCCGGGGCTATGAAGGTGCAGTGGTGACTGCCCATGAGTGGGGACCTCAGTCCCACTGTATCCATTTGGGGGTTCATGGGGATTCACAACAACCCTCCCCATCAAAGGTTTTTACCCCCCTCATGTGTCTTATATCACCCCTGTCTGCTGTCTTTTCTGCTTGTCTGTCTGCACATGCAACCCATCCCACCCAACCTACCTCCCCTAAACACTCTCACCTTAAAAAAAGGGCACCTGTCCCATAAAAAAATTGCCCCATACGTAGCTCTACATTTTGCCTTCATGTACAGTGAAAATAATCAATCAACCCACTGATTTCTCTGCAAATGTCTGTTGTCAACACCCCTCTCTATGGGGTGTGAGGCTGTAAATTCCAAATTATATACATGTAATGCACAGCTGTTACTGCTGAAGAAATATGGTCCTTTCCTACATCCATCCTGCACGTCCCGAACTGCTTTTCATAATGTTTTACCCTCTGCTTGTCCCCAATTTCACCACTTTCCTATCACCCTCTTTTCTTTTCTTTAAAGAAAATTAGTGCGGGTGTAAGTGTGAGTAAGCGGTGCTAAGTGAAGCTAAGAGGGTTTATTTAATCATCTCTTAGCAATGCTTAGCACCGCACAAAACCGTGCAAATCAGCTTACAACTGCTTAAAAGTGCCTTAATCACTCTGTCTCTATCAGCCCTTTTTCTCCCCAGCAAGAAAATAATCAGCGCCGCCAGGTCTTAAACCCAGGATGCTGTGCACTACAATCACAGCAATGAACCACTACACCATCTGAACAATGGGAGTCTTCTATGCTTTTACAAACATCATTCATTCTGGTCACTTAACATTAATGAAAAAAGTAATCACCTCCTAGTCTAGGACCTAGGACCCAGTGCACAACAATCACAACAACATACCACTACACCATCCAAGCTGTAGGAATCTGTAATGTTTTTACAAACATATCATGCACAACAGTCATTCAACATAAGGGGGAATTATATATCTGTAGTACTGTTATATACATATATATGCATATATAGATACCAATCTCTCTCTCTCTCTCTCTCTCTCTATATATATATATATATATATATATATATATACATACACACATATATATTTATATATAAATATATAAATATATATATATATATATATATATATATATATATATATATATATATATATATTTCCAGCCTCTTACTGCAAAAAGCCCAACAAACTGAGGGGATAAAGGGCAAACAATAGTGACATCTCTGAAATATGGCTGTCATACATCGCGTAGAAGTCTGTTAGAGTGGCATGGTTTGCTTTAACATACAATGTCAGATAGATTCCAGGTCTGAAATGCAAATGAATGTTATTATTTACCAATGTCAATGCTCGCATCATCCCAGTGAGTTCTCAGAAACCCTCAAATGTTGTGGCCAACAGACAAAATATATGAGCCACACATCAGGACAGTGTCTAGACATCTGGACAGTGGAGAGGTATGACCGCAGTCATGTAACATAATGGAAAAACCCATGACAGCCAACAACCATGTCACTCCACACCTTCTGAACCACAGTAAGACCAACATAACACTAACCCAAATCAGCTCTGGGCAATTACCCATGTATATCCAAATATATCATGTACTACAGGGATGGAACTGTAGAGAAAAGCAGATAGTGGCCCATAAATGTCCACCCACAACCATTTGCACCACAGTCACAGCAACATACCAGTACCCCAAATGAACTCTAGAGTCGAATGAATGTTTGAACAAATAGATCTTGATTCCCAGTCACACAATACACTGACTGATACTGGCCCAACTCACAGTGTACTGGGAATCCTGATGTGTTATAGGACCTTCCTCAGTCTACCCCTACAAACATACTCACCTGATAGACCACCAGCAGCCATAGCAGCATGCAGTCAGATGGAAAAAGGATCTGTGACACTCACATCTGCTACTCTCCCTACTCAGCCAAACAAACATCTACACACAACACTGCTACACAATCTTGGCAGTCACTTCAGAATGGCCAGACATACATAACTCATATGTACAGATTTCCACAGAATGTCCTGGGTGTCAGACCGTATTCAAGGCCACTGCCACATATCACTCCTAGGAGTCTGCCAAGTCAATGGGATGATACCTTGAGTGCAGCAATAAATAATGATATCACATACCTCTGACCCTCTTACCGCAAGACATCTGGACAAAGCATGGCATACTTGGGGACAGGGTGCTAGAAAGAGGGAAATATCTTACATAATGGTGTTACAAACTGAAACAGTTGACAGTGTCACAGGCTTTGTTGTAACATAACATCCCTGAAGGATACTATGTCTGAAACATCAATGGATATTAGCAGTTACTGACTACAATCCTCACATTATCCTACTGCTTCCACAAAAACAGACATTGTCTGAGGAACAGACCAAATATAACAGGTGAACCCCTGCGCAGTCTGTGGACATCATGACAGTTGAGAGGTATGTCAGAGACATATCAGTCTCAGTTGTCAAGTCAGACAGAAAATGCATGTCCAGATGAACCCTGTTAAACTAGCAACCCTCTATGTGTATAACAGCATGACTGACTTACAATCTATACCCGATTCTGGAGCTTTGTTCCCCATGTTTCTGGGCTGTCTCCACATGTCCTCTCTTAAGAGGTATTCCCACCTACTGTCTATGAAGCTGTAGCCCCACACCTCCATAATGTCCCCCACACAGGCAAGGGAATGGGGCAAGGCCCACATCAAGGCCATCCTTATAGCACTGTGTTGCTATGGCATTGGCAAATGGAAAGACAACACAGCTGCTCTGGATGCAAGTATCAAGTGAGAGACACTGATTGGTGCACAGGCCATCACCTGCTCATGAGCAGTACCTACAAAAGGCAAGCTGCTGCCTATGCAACACAGGTCTTAACCCATCTACACAAAGACAGACTGACTGCACAAACCTAACCAATTGCATTGTTGTGAGGTAACTTCTGAGCACTATAACAGGTATATCAGTCATGCAAGCATGTAATGGAATGCAAAACGGGGGATGCAATGATGTCAAATGGGACATTAAACACTAGGCCACAACAAGACCTGAGGGACTCACATGCTGCTGTCCAGCACCTATGGTCATTTCTGCTTCCTCTGCCTGCATTGAGATGGAGCACATCTCTGGCCCCTGACCACAGCAAAGGACAGCTCATGTATGACTACTAATGGAGTCTCTGTTATCCGATACTGAGTGTGTCACTGTTAGGCCAGCTACCTGGGATGTTGTAATTAGTGATATGACACCTGTGAATGATACTCTGATACATATGCTTGTCTTACAAATGTAATAGATGTACATAGGGTATGTGCATACTACATGACAGGTGTAGATGTGTGTGTTGAATTGTATGTGATATACGAAGCCCATACCTGCCAACCATCCAGAGTGCTGCAGACTGACCACATGTCTGGCTCATATTTGTAGTCAATGCCTCAGACAGTTGTGTATTGTCCAGCACATTACTGGCAACCCATCCAAGACTTCAGTCATAACAAATTAGCAAACATTTCATTGTTAGATGTCATATCCTGCAGAGCACACATGTGAATGTTACTCTGTCTTTGCTGGCAAATACGTGTGTTTCAGCTATATTCATAAAGTGGCACTGTTTACTGGTCTTTGCACACCACTGATGTGTGCCTTGGTGCAGATGTCTTGCTCTAACAGGAGCTAGGTGTCTTACCATGACACCCATGTCAATGCAAGCGTACCTTGTCCTGTAGGATGTTGACATTTGTGCAGTCACTGACACCTGCTGTCTAGCTGTGGAGAGCACACCAACCTCGCCAGGTTACTCATTCCATCATACGTTTATACCCCAAATGGAGGCCTGCAAAGCCACAGGAGGTGGAGCGTTGAACATTAGCATACACATACACACCTCCAGGGTGACCAAACAGTATGCCACATGAGTGATATCCTGAGTGCAGTTAACAGTTTACAAAATACCAACTCAAATCATAGTTTGCTACAGGCCTCCAAACATGACTATGGACACTCACCACACCTATTGGGACCTGCTGGAATCTTCCATGATTCAATCATCTACACTGCTCCTGGGTGACTTCAAATACCCAACCATAGTGTGCCTGACCTATGCCACCTGAACATGAACACACATAGATTCCTCGGCTTTGTCAATGGCAATGCAGTGGTTCAGCCAGTCAACACCCCTACAGCAGGTGGGAATGTCATGTACCTGGTCCTAACCAACATGTGTAGCCACTGTAGCACTCCTACAGTGCCAACCCCCTTGGTAATATCTGCCTACATAACCATCACTGCTCAGGTCACCATCTACCTTGCCCCCTACCCCACCCTCCTTTACAGTGTCAAACAGAATGAACTGTATGCACATGACTATAAATCCCCTCAAAGCAGATAGAAGTAGCTGTACAGCCAAGTTCCCATTTGTTGGAACTAGCAGCAGTGTCCAGGCCCACACCACAATACTGTGTGGGCACCCACATAGCTGTATGGACTCAGCAGTACCTGACAGGGCAACATCATCTCCCTCAAGATTGGGTAAACACCTGTGGTGGACAGCAGCAATACACAAATACCATAATAGTTAGAAACAAGTGCTGGATGGGCCAAGAAAGAACAGATGCCTCATTGGAATTAATGTCACCTTGGTCTGTACAAGCAAATAAGGGAGCAGGTAATGTACCCTAAGGCTGTCTTTGAGTGCAAATTGGACAAATCCACCAAGGCAGATCACTAGGCCTTCCACACTTGTCTGCAATTCCACAGACAACACACAAATCTGCTCTGTAGTGGTGGTCAATAACACCACATGCACATATGGCATATATATATAGGTTACCCCCTGCAGACACGTGAAGTGTAAACACCACCACCACCCTCTCCCCCCAGTGGTACACATGTGCAGCACCTGCCCCCCTTTCCTCATCATCAGGAAGCAGGTCTGTAATGCCCTCTCAAAGGCAACACACAGAGGTCTCCATAGTTATGATACCATCCCTGGCTGCATCTCACATGAACACAGGCATGGGCACTCAGAACCATTCCAACTGTAGTCAACCACAGCCTGAGCAGCGGTGTCATCCCATCTGCACAGAGGACAGCCACTGTCATCCCTATACACAAAGGTGGGGCAATCCACCAACCCAGCCAATATGATGCACATCAGCCTAAAAAGTCTTCTCTGCAAGGGCACGGCAGGCAATATCAAGGACATTATGAACAGGGACATCGGCAACATCAAAATACCTGGGCCCACACACCATGGTATTGTCAAAGGGAGATCATGCCTGTGAAACCTGATTGATCTCTCTGCAGTGGTCAACAAACACAGGGATGAGGGGAAGATGGTGAATAATGCCTACCTTCACCTAGCCCTATCCTCTCACACTATTCTCCAGGTGAACAAGATACATAAGCCTACACAGCTAGGCACTAACCTGTAGGTTACCAGATGGGTAGCTAACTGGCCCAATGATAGTAGCCACTCAGTCAAAGTAGTAGAACCTACCTCTAATAGTAGATTCATTCACAATGGTGTACCGCAAGGATCAGTCTGGGGGCCTCTACTGTTTGAGATATATGTATCTGAGGTACAGGACAATAACAGTGGTCTACGGCTGACCAGGTGTGGATACTTACAAGCTGCCCACTGTCTTACATCCCCCTACTGATGTGACCATCCCCCAAGAGGCAATCACCTGATTGCTGACTGGTACAAGAAGCATTACTGCAAATAGAATGCCAGAAGAGCCATCACTCCCCCTGCTGTGGCAGATGTCATCCACACTAAGTATGAGAGTAATAATGTACTGAGCATGCAATCAGGTGTGAGGTGACTTGTGCACTGCTGTTGGTAGCAACCTGACAGTTTCCCACCATGTGGGCACCATTGTACAGAAGGCCATCTACATGGCCCACCTCACAAATATGGGTTTGTCATAGGTAGGCCATTGGTAGTTGTAAAATGAGGGCAGACCTCTAGAGTATTGAGCAGTACTGTTGTAAAAATAGAGGCCTATGCAATTGTTAATGGACTTTTCTTCTCTCCCCCCACCCCTCATCTGCATCACTAATTATTATTCATATGCTACGGGTATGTTGTTACCAAACCTAATGTTGGGACATGAGTTACATTATTGTTCATATAATTAATTGGTTGCATGTTAACATACCATGTTCACTTAGTATTGTTGGTGGTCTTTTGCCATCATTGTTACTGGCATGCTGTTACAATGCTTACTGTTGTTCCAGTTATGCATGTGTTCTGTTTGCTATGCAATTGTTTCACATCTGTTGTTTTGTGTAATTGAACATCCATGCATGCCTTTAAATCTAATATTGAAATTGTCCATGATTAAGCAATATATCTTGGAATACCTCAACACCATCACATGTTTGGGAAGGCCGATCCCAGTGGATCCACCTGTACCACCCCATCTGGCCATGACACTGGGCCCCAGCACATCTGGGACCCACCATGGAACTTTATCTCTTGCAGGCCCTGCACCACCTGGGAGTGGTCATGGAGATGAGCCCATCATCCACCGTCAGTTCTAGGGTATGGTGTGCAGTGTCATTGGCACTGAATTGGTTGGCCAGCTGCACAGGATGGAGGGCCACCTGGTGCATCTTGAGTAGCAGGCTGCCCCTAATGTCCAGCCCCCAGCACAGCCACCATTGAGGCTGTGAAGGTGCAGTCATGACTGTCTGCAGTTGGGGATTTCAGTCCCACCATATTCATAATGGGGCTCATGGGCCTCTGATTCCCAACACCTTCCCCATCCAAGGTGTTTACCCCCCACATGTCATACACCACCCCTGTCTGCTGTCCTGTCTGTTGTGTCTATTTTCCTACCCAACCTACCTCCCCTGAAAGTGCATACCCACAACCAATTTCTCCACAGTCACAGTGACATACCAGTAAGCCAAATGAACAGTAGAGTATAACGACTGTGTGAACAAAAACATCATGTTTGCCACTCACACACTACCCTTACATATACTGCCACAATTCAAAGTGTAGTATGAATCCTGATTGTGGTATGGGACATGTCTCAGTCTGCCCCTACAAACATATAGAGTTGATAGACCACCAGAAGCAGGAGCAGCATACACAATCAGATAGAAAAGGAGCCAAGACACTTACATCTACTCACCTCCCTACACAGGCCAACTAACATTTACACACTACACTGCTACACAGTCCTGACAGTCTGTCAACAATCACCAGAAATACACAGACCTCTCAACTGTACAAAGTCCCATAGAATGTCCAGACTTTGTCCTCATATATATGGTCTCTTCCTCATAACATGTCTGGCATTCTGATACATCACTGGGATGATATCAGGAATGAAGGCATTAAATATTGATATACCATACCTATCAACCCTGTTATTGCATGACATCTGGAGAAAGCCTGACATAATTGGGGGACAAAGACCCAAAAACAGGGGCATATTTCCAATATTGCTGTTACAAAGTGAGAATGTTGCTGGTGTAGCAGGGTTTGTTGTAACATATCTTTTCTGATGGATATGCACTCAGAAACACAAATGGATGTTAGCATTTACTGGCTGCAATCCCCAGAGTATGCTACTGATTTGCCAAAGACAAAAAACATCTGAGGAACACACCTAACATAAGACTCCAACCTCTGGCCATTCTGAGGATAGCCCTACAGTTGAGAGTTATGTCAATGACATAACAGTCAGACATAAAATCACACAGAAAATCCATGTCCACACAAACCGTGTTAAACTAGCATTAATCCAACTGTATAACAGCAATACTTACATTCTGTCCCTAAGTCTGGAACTTTCTTCCCAATTTTGTTGAGCTGTCATCATAGTTTTAGTTGTAAGAGGTATTTCCAACTACCCTCTGTGATACTGTTGTTCACACACCTTCATGAAGTTCTCCTCACAGGCAAGGAAAAGGGGCAACACCCACATGAAGTACTCAATTATAGGAGTGTGTTGCTATGCCATTGGCTATAGGAATAACAACACAACTGTTCTGCATGCAATTAGCAAGTAGGAGACACCAATTGGTGCACAGGCCATCAGCTGCTCATGAGCATGACCTACAAAAGGCAAGCTGCTGCGTATGCAAAACTGAGGTATATCTTACATCTTAGAGGGAGAGAGAGAGAGAGAGAGAGATAAATAAAGAAAGAAAGAAAGAAAGAAAGAGAGAGAGAGAGAGAGAGAGAAAGACAGACCATGAATAAAATAAAAAGTTTCGGAAACTATACTTGGAAAAAAAAAACCTATGAACCTATAAGTAAGCATGTAATGGAATGTAGTAGAGGGTATGTAATAATGGGAAATAGGAAGTTTAACAAATATGTCTCAACAAGATTTGCTGTACTGATATATTGCTGATCAGTGCCTATGGCCATAGCATCTGGGTTTGTCTGCAGTGACATAGATTACAGCTCATGCCCCTAAGTCATCCCAGGAAAGGATGTCTCACATATAACTACTACTGGAGTGTCTGTTGAACAGTACTGACTGTCTCACATATAACTACTACTGGAGTGTCTGTTGAACAGTACTGACTGTGACATTACCAACCATCAACCTTCCATCTCCAAAATGAGGAACACTAGCCCTCATTATGTGGAACAAATGGGCAAAATGTCGAACATGTAGTAATGGCTTACTAACAGCTTCAACTAGGAGGATCATAGGGTGGTTAAAATATGCTGGCTTTAGTTATACAAATGATGTTTTAATGAATTAATATGATTGATTTCTATTTACCATGGATATCGTTTAAAACATTCTTAACACTGAATGTGTGACAGACCCTCTCAATGTGGAACTTTGAGGAACATTAACTTTTTAAGAACCCAAATGAGGTACGTTCCTCGTAATGAGGTAAACTTGAGAGATATGGACACTGCTAGGCCAGCTACTGGGATGTCGTATATCCATATGTTACTTCTGAGTACACCTATGATAAACATGTTTGTCTCACAAATCTGAGAGACCTATACAGGGTATGAGCATAGTAAACTACTGCCACAGACATATGTGTTGAACTGCATGTGATATACTGAGGTCATACCATTCAACTGTCTAGTGTTATGCATACTGACCATATGTGTGCCTCACATTTGTATTCATTTACTTATATGAGTTGTGTTATGTCCTGCAAATCATTGGCAAATCTGTGAAGACTGACATTAGAACATAACAGCATGCATATGAGTGTCAGGCATCCTCCAGGGTATTTCTGTGAATGCAAAGCCTACTGTGCTATCAACTGACTTAAGTGTGTTACAGCAATATTAACAAAGTGTCAATAACTTTGGCCCATTGCCCCCCATTTATGTGTGCTGTCCTCCAGATGTCATGCTCTAACAGGTTGAGAGGTATGACTGAGCAGGAAGAGTGTAAACACAGTGTGCCATACTGACATAGAACAGAAATGTATATCAGGTATTACCTGTGCACATATATGTATGAGTAGGTGTAGCTGGTAGCCTCAAAACAACAGACATGAGATGCAAAATGTCAGGTAACTAAACTATACATGTACACATGTGTAATCTTAGTTTCAGTGCATCCAACAGACATAGATTTCCACAGCTACTGGTTGTTGCATTACCCTGACACAGACATAGATACCAGAATAAGCATGATTATCCAGCTGAAATTGTAGAGGTGTCCAACTGTATCATGAACTTGTGTCCATGTCTACTACAAACAGCTATATAAGCACCTACATAGCTGTATGGACTCAGCAATACCTGACTTGTAAAACCTGCCTCCACCAAGGTAGAGTAATCCCCTTTGGTGGATAGTAGCAATACACAAACCACATAATCTGTCACTATATTGGCTGTACAAGGACAATTAGGAGCAGGCACCAACTTTGAAGCAGGTCACCCTTTGTCTGAACAAGCATTTAAGGTCACAGGTGTGTCACTGTAAGGCTAACTATGAGTACAAATTGGACACATCCACCAAGGCTCATGACAAGGATGTCTTTACATATATCTTCCATCTCAGAGGCAACAACCCAACCCACCCTGTACTGGTGGTCAATCACACCACATACACACACAGCATAGGTATAGCCATCCCGCTGCAGACAGGTTAAGGGAAAACATCACCCCCCTGTCCCACCCTCAGTATAGGTGGATATGCATAGCACCCGCACCCCTCCCCTCATCATCAGGAAGCAGGTACATAATGCCTACTCAAAGACAACAAAATAAGTCTCCATGGGACCTGATAACATCACTGTCTGCATCCTACATGAACTCAGTCATATTCTCCCAGCTCCATTACACACTGTACTCAAGCAAAGCCTGAGCATCATTGACATCCCATCTGCAAGGAAGATGACCACTGTCATCCCTCTACACAAAGGTGAAAGATGAATGGTGAATTATGCAATTTACTGGCTCACATTGGGGGGAACATGATATATCAGGTCCAGGAGCGCAATGCAAGCTCATACTGTGCTGATAGATGACAGGGGTATGATGTGGTCGCACGTGGTGGCTAATGATAAACAACATTGATGTTTAGGTTCTGTAAAGAATGTTGACCAACATATGAGGTCCTGTAATGTGTTTCCCTGTTTATGTCTTCCAGGTGACATGCTACATGTCCATCAGCCACAGTACTCTGCAGCTGAAAATGAGGCTATTATTAATCTTATCATCCAGCACCATGAGTTGATGTTTAGCTGTAGCCAACAGGATCTGCGGGAGTGGACTGCCCTGTGGGATGAGCTTGTCCACATGGTGAACAACACTGACCACCATGGCCGCACATACGATCAGGTCAGACATCATGCGACTGACCTGATATGTCATGCCTGACAAAGGGCTGCTGCTGCTGTGGCCAGGAACTGTAACACCGCAGGTGAGGGTCCTGCCACACAGGCCCCACTTATGGCAACAGAAGAGCTCCTTGCCAACCTTGAGGTAGCCCCCACACACCAGCTAACACAAGAAACACAAGTTGTGGAGGTGGGTGGCACCCAGGCAACAGGAGAAGAGCATCCTTTTAAGGCCACAGTGCACATCAATTGAATCATGCAGCATTTAGTGCACATGTATAGTGAAGGACAGCAAATTGTGTACTATCAGAGCTTGTACTGTACAAAAAAGTAGCATTCATCTTGTACTAATGCCAAATGTGAGTCTGCTGACAATACCTCTCCCCCATAACTATATAGGTACCTCTGGTATGGATGAGGGACAGCAGCCTGAAGCCAGTGAGTATGGGATTGTCCTGTTGCGGATCACCAGTACCCCAGGCATGTTAAGGTCATGCATTTTATCATGCACGCAACTGTTACTCTTAGCCATATTGTGATATCTGCATGTTCACCTGTGGTGGGATCACAGTGGTCATCACAAGGGCCTATTTGCAGGAGATGTAACATATCTGTAGCATACCTCACAACCTGTCATTGCAAGAAATCTGGACAAAGGCCCAAAACTAGTGACATATTTTATAAATTAGTGTTATACAGTGCATATAAATTGTGTGCACATACCTGTTACAATGCCAGGTATTTGTGATATACAAAATGAGAGCACAATAAAACATTTCTGAACTCTTCCAACCTTTCATATGACCTATAGCCTGTAAAATTCAAATGTAAAATAAAAAAATCTGTTAGGGGAACAATTATGACAAATGAAAAACGTACAAGAAGCTAGATGCATAAGTGTGCACAGGCTGAAGCTAATACTGTGTTGAAGCAACTTTCAATATAATTACAGTATTACATCTTCTTGGGTACACACCTGCCATCAGTTACAGAGACTCTTTGATTAACAGCAAATAATGGTCAGCTGTCCTACAAGGATCTTCCTGACATTTAGTCAGTTGCCTGCTGCAGCAACAGCCATTGTTCACATAGAGCTTAAGAAGCAGCAAAGGGATCTCATTTTATAAGGTATCAGCCTGGAGAAGGGTACAAAAACATTTCCACACCATTGCATATACTATAGAACACAGTGTAGACAGTCATCAAAAGGTGGTTAAAATATGGGGCAACAGTGACATTGCAAAGAAGTGGACATCCCTCCAAATGTGTTGAAGAGACTCGACCCAAACTGGTCAGGGAGGCTGCCAGGAGACATACAGCAACACTAAAGGAGTTGCAGGAATCTCTGGCAAGTACTGGTTGTGTACTACATGTGATTACAATCTCCCGTATTCTCCACATGTCTTGCCTGTGGGGTAGGGTTGGAAGATGGAAGCCTTTTCTCACACAGAACAACATCCATGTCTGGCGAAATTCTCAAGAACAGTACATCAGGTCTCCCAAAAGCATGTGGGAAAATGTGTTATGGTGTAATGAGACCAAGGTTGCACTTTTTGGCCACAATTCCAAAAGGTTTATTTGGCACAATAACAACACTGTGCATCACCAAAAGAACACCATCCCCATGGTGAAGTATGTTGATGGCAGTGTCCTCCTTTGGGGTTCCTGTTAATAAGCTGGAAGTGGGCCTTTAGCAAAGGTGGAAGGGATTATGAACAGTTTCAAATACCAGTCCCTTTTGGCCCACAATCTTCATGTGTCTGTTAAAAAGCTGTAGATGAAGAGGAATTACACCTTTTCACACAACAATGTCCCAAACCAAACATCCAAACCAAAAATAAATGGCTTCACCAGAAGACAATCAATGTTTTGGAATGGCCCAGCCACAGTCCACACATACATACAATAGAAAATTTGTGGGGTGCCCTGAAGAGGGCTGTGCACAAGAGATGCCCTCACAGTCTGACAGAGTTGGATGTCTTCTGCAAGGGGGAGTGTGCAAAGTCAAGATGTGCAATGCTGATAGACCCCATCCCAAGAGGACTGACTGCTGTTATTAAATCAAAAGATGCTATAATAAAGTATTATGTTAAGGGTGTGCACACTCATGCAACCAGCCTATTATATGTAT
Organism: Protopterus annectens; assembly: GCF_019279795.1. Classification (NCBI taxonomy): domain Eukaryota; kingdom Metazoa; phylum Chordata; order Ceratodontiformes; family Protopteridae; genus Protopterus; species Protopterus annectens. The sequence goes on along the minus strand of NC_056737.1, from coordinate 155,317,844 downwards.
TTCATATATAGTACTGAGAAAGCAAAACAAGAAAACTATACCACCAAGACAACGAGCAGTCCAACCTTTTATTACTTAGCGCCTCGGCTATACAGCCTTCACAGAGTAAAATAACAAACAAAGCATCAAGATTATATACACCTAAGTTTTACAAAACACACCCACTACAATTAATCAATTAAATTAAATTAAATTAAATTACATATTTCCAGTCACATTCCTTGTTTAACCCTAAGGGTTCCAAAGTGTTAAACTTTAAAATATACAGTGTCTCCTTTTTACATAACTTTAACATCCAAATTCACTAATTCCCCCAAGAGTATCTCAACCTTTTCCAAAACACAACCAATAATGTGATTAGGATTACAATTATGAAATTCAGAAAAATGACTACCAAGGGGGCTAGCAATTCTAGCATTTTTTATATCTCTTAGATGTTCTTGAAAACAAACTTTAAATCTTCTGCTTGTTTCGCCAATGTAAAATTTATTACAGCTGCATCTAAAAGCATATATAACCCCACATGTATTACAATTGAAATTACCCTTAATCAAGAATTGATGTCCATTAATATACTTAAAGCCATTGATCAAATTTTTTGCCATTTTTACCAGCAAACCTTATAGTGCAGGTATTAATTTACATATGCTGTCTTCCCCTCACAGGTGGACATGGTGGTCGTGGTCCCTCCCACTCAGAATCTGATGTCAGTGTCTCTGCAGACTCTGACAATGATGGTGGTCATAGTGGGGCACAGATGGGGTTGACAGAGGCTGAATCTGTGCCATTGGTTGGCATCCCACAGATATCCACAATGTCCGTGCACACAGTCACAATGTCCACACATGCCCCCATCCCCAGCAGTCATAGACAATGGACAGTTGGCAGGTGGTGGCATGGAACAGGCTAGTGTGGTGACTATGGCAAGTGTTAGTGTAAACACTAGTCATAGCTAGAGTGCAGGTGAGGTCCCACACAGGTGGATGGACAGGGGTGCTTGAAGGAGGACTGCTGCCCATCAAGCCGCTGTTGCAAGTGCCACAGCAGGTGTCACCAGATGTATGTTTTGGGCTGTCATGGATACACAGGCATGTAGTGAACGCAACACCAGACAAATACTCATGGTCTTGGATGCAACTCTTCCTGGCTTATGTATTGACATACATGACCTTGTTGAGGCCACATCTCAATATACTGAGGTCATGAATAGATGGTGGGGTGAGTCCTTGGCAATCCTCGACCATGGCATGTCTGTGCTATAGTGTGTGGTGGGAGCTGGGCGTCAGCCAGGTGGCAATAGGTCAGCACCAACATCAGCTGAGAGTCTATGGGGCCATACACTTTCACACTCCTGTAGTGGCAGTACAACCAGCACTAATAAAGGGGGGTGTTGTCCATACCACAACAGAGCAGGCCATGGGCACATGGTCCTGGCTGGTGCCATCAGGGACACAGATCCAGCAGACAGCAGTCACCATCAGGAAGCAATACTGCATCTGGCCTTGGGCCTAGTGGTGTCAGTGAAACCCCTGACAGGACCAGTTGCTGTGTCCGTGGCAGGAGATGGTAAACTGTACACCCTCCACATACGGTCAACAGCTGTCCAACATACCCCTGTGTAGGACAGCCACATGGTGTGACTGTGTATATACATACACACACACATCACCATCACAGCCAGGTCGCCTCCAGATACACACACACCAACTTTGCATGGGCCATTCATAGAACACCCCTCCAAACACACACATATACAATGTTAACTACATGGCCCAGCCTAGGCCTCTGGCAAACCCACACAACACCCTGTGAATATAATGATACCTGTGCCAGATCACTGTCATCTATACCACTGATGCAGGGACATGTTAATATGGTTCTGATGCACAGGCTGAAACAAGTACAGTTTAGCTATGTAATGCTGTGTAAGTTTCTGTCAGCTGGAATTTGTAATGGATACACTTCAGAGTTTGTGTACCTTTTCAGCCATGCTGCATTATTGGTGTTAGTAACACTGACTGAATGTAGTCTCACATGCTGTATTCTCTTTGTGCTCTAGATGTCTGTGTGTCAGCAGGAGGTGGCCCTGCAGAAATTGGCAACGAGGGGTATGGCAGAGTGGTAACACATCAATCATGTCAAAGCTGAAGTACAGCTGTATATGTACAAATTTACCAGGTCTGTGTAACAGTTATTGCATGTGCCACAAAGCTTATAGTGCTGGGGGTGCATACAGGTAAGTCTATGGTGGTTGACATCAGCAGCCCTTGTGAAGTATACAATGGTAAGTGTAGTGGGTGGAACACACCTCAGATTGGTAAAACTCACACCCCAGAGGATATTGTGTTGACCAAACACACAGAGAATACTGTTCCTACATACACAGTCAAACACACACACACACACACACACACACACACACACACACACACACACACACACACACACACACACACACACACACACACACACACACACATTTGCCAGAACTGAGATTAGAACCCCTACCTATCAAGTTATTGCTAATATAGTGTTATGCATTTATCACACATGCCATGGAGCTTATAGTGTAAAAAAGTGTCCTACAGTTCTTCTAAGGTGAACAACATCACCAGCCCTTGTAAAGTATGGCAATGGGCAATGTACTGGGAGAGTGAGGTCTCAAAATGCTGTGTCTTACAAATATACACACTTACAAACACACATTTGCCAGGACTCAGATTAGAACCTCTATCTATGCAGTCATTGGTACAATAGTGTTATGCTGTTACTGCATGTACCACAAAGCTTATAGGGTGAAGAGTGTCCCAAGGTAACTATATAGTGAATAACATCACCAGCCCTTGTAAGGTATGTCAGTGGCAGGTGTACTAGATGTGAAGGGCCTCAAACTACTTTCACCCACATGTTTACACATTCACAAACACATTTATACACACTAATGCACACACACACATTTGCCAGTACTGAGATCCATAGGTTCATAGCTTCATAAGTGTATACTAGGTGAATCGCCATGGAGCCTTTACAAGCCTGGCCCATGAGGATACCCTGGCATCATGCCACCTGATGATAGTCTCCAATGTGTCTAACAAGTATAGCCACTGGATTGATCCCTGGGGTGGGATTTCTATTCCCCATCCACTCATCCAGATTTCACTTGAAGAGGGCTAGTGAGGTGCTCTGCTTGACATGTATGTGAAGTGTATTCCATAGCGTGAGCAGTCTCTGGGTTGTGAACCTGTCCCACCAGGATGTTCTGTTGATTGTGGAAATGGGGTTGAGGTCTCTGGGACATGTGTTGTGGATGGATTGGATTCTTCAGATGTAGCATTCCTGACAGAGCTGTGTCAGACATGGTTGTGTAAGTCAGGCAGAAATTACCTCTAAGTAGCCAATATGAGACAGAAAATAGTTGAAGTTATTGGAGTCTGCCCATATAGGGCAAGTGTTTAAGGCCTAGGATCCTCTTTGTGAGGTTCTTTTGCAGCCTCTCCAGTTATTGCAGGTGTCCAGTGGGTACATGCCAAATGGGCCATTTTACTCATTGATTGGCCTAATGAGGGGAGAGTACAGGGAGACAATGACCTCTTACTTCCTGGATGCAACACCCTTAGTCAGGAGATGTGATACATAGAAGGGCATTCGGAACAAAGTGGCACTGTGGTGGTCAACAGAGAGCTCACTGTTCACTTGTGTTTCCAGTTCTCTTGTAACAATGTTAGTGTTCAGTGGACTACCATCAATGTAGTAATTCATAGGAACCATGTTGTTCCCAAAGGGGATGGCGGCACATTTTCTGGCATTGAGCTGAAGTCCTGGGTTCTGACACCAGTCATAGGTCTCAGTGAGGCCTTTGTGCAGGATATCAAAATCACATGGGGAGGTAATAATAGCACCCACTTTGCAGTCATCTGTTAACATTGTCAACCAGAGTCCCTTCATTTTGGGCTGGACTTCAGAGGAGTAGATCCCAAACACAAGGGGACCAAGGACCAAACCCTGTGGGACTCCACTCATGATTGGTCTGCAGTCTGACATGGAGTCCACTGCTTTTACATTGTGGGTTCTATCTGTGAGCCAGTTTGCAAGCCACCTAGTGATATAGGGATTGCTGCCTAGCTGAGTGTGTTTGTTTATGATTCCTGAATGGGAATGGTGTCCAAGGATTAGAAGGGCAACCTATCTTGTTATTTATTCCATACTGTTACATAATTATTGCACGTGGCACAGAGCTTATAGGGCTGCAGAGTGTCTACAGCTACCTCTACAGTGGATGACAACAGTGAGCCTTGTAAAGTGGACATTGGGACATGTGCTGAGTGGGCAACAGCAAAAAATTGCAACCCCCCCGGTGGATATGGTTCTCACACAAACACATCCCCAAACAATACTGCTCTCACACACACAAATTTGCCAGAACTGAGATTAGATTCCCTGCCTAACTAGTTATTTGTACTATAGTGTTAAGCAATTATTGCACATGCCACAGAGCTTATCAGGCTGAGGGTTGCCCAAAGGTACTTCTAAGGTGACTGGCATCAGCAGGACTGCTAAAGTAGGGCAATGGGAAGTGTACTAGGTGTGAATGGCCTCATAATCTTTAACCTACAAATGCACACACTTTTACATTTGCCATGATTGAGATTAGAACCCCTACCTAACTAGTTATTTGTACTATAGTGTTACACAGTTATCGCATGTGCAACAGAGCTTATAGGGCTGAGGGCTGCCCAAAGGTATTTCTAAAGTGACTGACATCAGCGGGACTGATAAACTCAGACAATGGAAAGTGTACTGAGTGTGAATGGGCTCAAGACTCAAAATCTTTAACCTACAGACAGACACACACACACACACACACACACACACACACACACACACACACACACACACACACACACACACACACACACACACAAACTTTTATATTTGCCATAACTGAGATTAGAACCCCTACCTAAATAGTTATTTGTACTATAGTGTTATTCACACACCACAGAACTTAGAAGGAAGAGGCCAGTCTAACAGTACTTCTACAGTGAATGACATCAGCAGGTCTTGTGAAGTAGGGCAATGGGAGGTGTACTGGGTGGAAATGGACTGAAACACTTACTCCTACACACACACACACACACACACACACACACACACACACACACACACACACCCCACAAACACACTACCCCACACACAACCACAGTTACTTATGCCGGGACTGTGATTAGAACCCCTATCTATCTAGTTATTTGTATGATAGTGTTACACAGGTATCACACGCGCTATAGAGCTTACAGGAATAAGACCAGCCTAAAGGTAATTATAAGGTGAATGACAGTGGCAGATGAAAGTTGGGCAATGGGATGTGTACTGGGTATCATAATACTTAGACCTACAGTCACACACACACACACACACACACACACACACACACACACACACACACACACACAAAGGTAGGTGATGTGATATTCCAACCCCCACCTCTGTACCATCAGACAATGAATCTCATCTTCATCCTGGCACATGCCAATGTTTACAACTGGTATGCAACTGTCTGCAGCAGGACACAACTCTATGCCATTCAGGGTATCTCTGTGTATGACTCACTGCCTGTGTGTGTCTCCTTATGTGTCTCATTCTAGCACTGTCTCTCTCTTCCCCATGTCTATGTGTATGTATGCTTGACATATTGTAATATGTTCCCCTTTTATATATATATATATATATATATATATATATATATATATATATATATATAAAACTAAGAAATGAACTTCATGACAATAAAAGCATCACACTTTTCTATTGGAAAGGAACTGTTGTTAATTTAAATGGCCTGCTAGAACTAATGTATATAAAGGAAGTGAAAATGGTTGCTCATACTTATGAAACACGTCTTTCTGAAGAAGTCTTGATAATAAATAAGACGAAAGCGCTAAAGTTCTACAAGAGTTGTTGGTGTTATTTACTATTTTATTGAATGCTTTTATTGTCACGAAGTTCATTTCTTAGTTAAAATTTCTTCTCTTCGTTCAAATTTTTTGAGTGCGGTTTATTTTATTTATATATATATATATATATATATATGTGTGTGTGTGTGTGTGTGTGTGTGTGTGTGTGTGTGTGTGTGTGTGTGTGTGTGTGTGTGTGTGTGTGTGTGTGTGTGTGTGTGTGTGTGTGTGTGTGTGTGTGTGTGTGTGTGTGTGTGTGTGTGTGTGTGTGTGTATATGCAGATATACCACATATGTGCCACCTACAGGTGGTTGTGGGTGATCCTGTCTGAATGGTGTGTGTGTGGAGACAGGTTTACAAAGCTGTGTATATGCAAAGACATTTGCACAATACAGAGAGATATAGTCCGATGTGGTTTTAGACATGGGCTTTACTTCTCTAAGTGTAGGAGCATGCTCAGTATGACCTTCTAATTCTATAGTAGGCATGGGAATCCATTCCAGGGATAGTGGTACTCCAGTCCAGGGTGTTGTGTACTACAGCCATACCATGCATCTTGTTTGTGCAAGATATCTTGAGACAGGCTGCCAATATGTGGAAACAATGAGCCAAACATAGGGGGTTACCATAACTATTGCTCATATCAATGCATGAGTTTCTTGAGTGACAGAGTTTGTTTTAGCAGACATTTTCTGACATATGTAATGTTTCACACTGTACTGTATTGTATCATTGTCTACTGACAGATATAATTGGATCATCACAGTTATTTACCAGAGAAATACAAGATGGATGATGCGCAGACCCATATTATGAGGCTAAGGCTAGACATTCTTGCACAATCCGGACAGTTGGGAGGTGTGGCTACAGCTAATTGACTGATGAAGTTGTGTAAAAGGACCAGCACCTTGGTGATATACTGGCTGGGGATTTCCTGGTTGTGCAGTATTCTTCTTACCTGAAAGGTCATATCCTGGTGTGACCATACCTGTCAACTGTACAGATTCTCACAGATTATCCAGATGCATGCCTCATATATCTGGTGGGTTTTCCTTAACATTGTGGTTTTCTAGCACATTTGTTGCAAATCACTCAGGGTTGCAGTCAGGGAATACTGACAGAACATGAGAGTTTCAGACTTCACACCCTTCATGACATCCATGCTACTACATACCTCCTGTGTTATTCTATCAACTGTCTAACATTATGAGAGCAATATTTCAAATGCGTCCCTATAGTTGGGCCTTTATCCCACCATTGTGTATGCCTTTGTCCAGATTTCATCCTCTACGAGGTTGAGAGGTATGTTACTAGCATTTAGCAGCATGGCCTTACATTTGCATTTTGTTGACTGTAAACAAAATAATTCCACTTAGTGTTTGACCAGGTATACACCAAACAAATCCAAAGAAAACCAAGTCAGTCCAAAAAGAAACCACAAAGCAGCATTTTAATGAATCCAAGTAAAACAGAGAATGGTTAAGCGCTTTTGTCTGTCAAGTCAGACATTTATTTTTATTTTTATTTTATTTTACATTTGTTAACCGGGAAAAGTCCGACTGGATATATATCCATTTACAGCGGAGGCCCAGGGAGAAAAGCTCCAAGTTATGAAAAATTTAGTAACAATTAAAATTTAGGTAATAGCATATCTAAAATTTAACATGAATCTATTTATACTACTTAAAAAATGCAGGTTACAAGGATCTCTATAAGGTTAACAGTTGGGCAAGGACAAAAGATATATATTAGTTATAAATAGATAGGAGATAAAAACAATATCGCTTAGGCAATAAATATACAGGGAAAAACCAGTTTTAGAGAGGTGTGTCTGAAAGATAAGAATTTTCAGTTAGCGAGTGATGAAGAAGAAATAGAGATGGTAGTATAGTCTAGTATAGTCATCTAAGAAGGAGAAGAGGGAAACCACAATTGAGAGCTAAGTTTGGTCTAAAATGTTTATTGGTGTGTTTTTAAGTTAGTCAGGGTTGAGATATGAGCATGAGTATAGTTTGATTATCTCAGTCTACTTTATATAGTTAGTTGGGATTTAGGCATGGACATAGCCAGACTCTGTGCATGTGTGTTTTCAGGGAAATTTTGAATTGAGGGAAGGAGCTATTAGTGGTTACTTCTGGAGGCAGGGAGTTCCATTTTTTACCAGCAGAGTTGGAAAACAATGAATCTCCAGCTGAGTTGTAGGCTTTGGCTGTTTGTACTAGCACTCTGCTGGATGAGCGTAGGGATGTTAGGTTGTTATAGGGGGTTATAAGTTTAGATAGACTAGGGGTACTGGTAGGTTGGTAGAGAATTTTATGTACAACTATGATTTGGTTATAAAATAATTGATTGGGAAGTTCTAGCCAGCCTAATTTGTGAAGGTTATGACAATGGTGGGTTCTGTATGTGGAGCCTGTGGCAAATCTAGCTATATTGTTATAGCAGCTGGTGATTTTGTTGAGGTTTGCTTTAGATAGATTAGTGAGGATGGGTGAGGCATATAGAAGAGAAGATAGAAGATGTGTGCGGGCTATTGCGGTTCTGGCAGTTGGGGTTAGAAATTTCTTTACCCTGTACATGGAGCCTATTTTTGTATTTACTGTTTTTATGGTTTTGTCTATATGGGCATTATAATTCAGATTGTTGTCAATGATTATACCTAGTAGTTTAGTGTTTGGTTCAGGAGAGATTATGGTGCCATTGTTTGAAGATACTGTAATTATTGGTGGTGTTAGCTTATGGGTGGGGGAGAAAAGTAGTAGTTTGGTTTTGTTTGGGTTCAATAAGAGAAGACGATTATTAAGCCAGTTCTCTACTTTGTTGAAGGTAGTCTGGGTTATGAATTGTAATTCTGTGGGAGTTGAGGCAGTGCAGATTAGAGTAGAATCATCTGCGTACTGTATGGTAGTTGCCTGTGGTATGACTTTGGGAAGATCATTGATGAATATAGAGAAAAGAAGAGGACCCAGAATAGAACCTTGGGGTACTCCAAGGGTGACAGGTAGAAGGGGGGATAGTTTATCTTTCCACAAGACAGCTTGTTGTCGATCTTTCAGGTATGAGTGGAACCAGTTACATACTGGGTTATCTATGGACAGTGATTTTAGAGATTCTAAGAGTAAGTTGTGATTTACCATGTTGAATGCTTTTGATAGATCGAGGAAGAGGGCAGAGGAGAGCATGTTTTGATTACGGTTGTGATTTATTGTGTGAGAGAAGGAGGGAAGGGCAGTGGTTGTACTGTGGGCTGGTCTGAAACCATGCTGTGATGAGGTTAGGAGAGAATGGTGAGTAAGGTGGGCTAATAGTTGCTTCTGTATGCATTTTTCCATTATTTTGGCTAGGGGAGATAGTATTGCGATAGGTCTGTAGTTAGAGAGTTCTGTGGAGTTACCTCCCTTATGAAGTGGAAGAATGTGAGCGATTTTCCAAATGGAGGGGATGTAGGATTCTTGGATTGTACGATTGATTAAGATGGAGATAGGGTAAGCTATTTCTTTAGCAGCTTTTTGTAGGAATTCTGCAGGTAGTAGGTCGGCTGCAAGGGTAGTAGGTTTTAATTTCTTGAGTAAAGATTTGATATAGTCAGTGGGGATAGGCTCAAATTTTAAGGGTGGTGGGCATGTGTGAGTAGGAGGGATGGTAGATGAAGAGGAGGGAGATAGATTATTGGCTAGGGACTTGACGGTTTCAGTGAAAAAAGTGTTAAAGTTATTAGCTACTGAATCAGGGGGTAATTGTATGGTAGATGAGGGGGTTGGGGTAGAAGATTTACCTGGGTTGAGCAGCTTATTTAGACCTGACCAGAATTTTTTAGGCTGATTTTGATGCTTTTGCTGTAAATTGCAAAAGTAGTTTTGCTTATCTAATAGTGTAGATCTTTTAGCTTCATTTCTTGCCTGCTTGTATGTTAAATGGGCTTGTGGGGATTTGGTAGCTTTCCATGAGGACCATGCTCTATTTCTGTTAGTAATTTTTTGTCTGGTAGTATTGGTTAGCCATGGTGCTATTTTGTTTTTGGTTCTGATTCTGCGTGTGGGAGCATACTTGTCTAAGATGGCTAGGAATGTGGTGTTGAATTCTGAAACTGCTTGGTCAAGGGGTAGAATTTTAAGACTGGCCCATTTACATAGGCCTAGATCAGATTGGAAACTATTTAGGTTAAAGTTCTTTATGTACCTGAGGGTTTTAAAGCTGGTGTGGAGGGGCATGTTGTTTCTTTTTCTAATTATGTAGGTTAGGAGGTGGTTGCTCATATCCTCAGGTAGGGTGCCTGCTTTGTAGAGCTGGGGTTTGTTATTTATTAAGATCCAGTCTATAATGCTTTCCTTTTTGTTAGATTTGTTGATTCTGGTGGGGGTTGTAATAGGTTGTGAGAAACCATGTAAGTTAATATGGGTGGTTGGGATGTGTGCTGAACAAGTTGTCCAATCAATGTTGAAGTCTCCAAGTACTATTGTTTCTTGGGGGTGGTTTGAGGATAACCATTGGAGTGTGGTTTCTAAGGTGTTAATGTTATTGCCTGGAGGAATATAACTACATACTATCTTTATTGATTTGTTTTTGTTAAGTTGAATTCTTGAGATTATAGTTTCAGTGTTGGTAGTTGTTAGGTCAAGCGGGGTGCTGATTGTGGATAACTCTAGAGAGGATTTATATAGGATGGCTACTCCACCTCCTTTTTTCCCTTTACGGTCCTGTCTTATTATACTGTAGTGGGGTGGTAATATTTCATTGTCAGGGATAGAGGGTTTAAGCCAGGTTTCTGTTAGGCAGAAAATGTCTGGTGAATGTATATCTAGGAGTGCATGTAGGTGGTGGAGTTTATTATTTATACTTCTGATATTTAGATGGCACACTAGAAAAGATTTTGGGGCATTAAGTGAGCATCTTAGGTTGGTAGGGATTTTATCTGTGGGGTTAGTGGTAGTTGTTGGGCTTGGGCCAGGGTTAGGATGGATGTCACCGTCAGCTGTGAGGTTACGTAGGCTTTGTATGAGTTTGTTGAACTTTAGTAGGAGTTGGTAATAGTTTTTAGTTCTTGGGTTTAAGTATTTTGGTGGTATAGGATAGAGTGGAGTTTGAGTTGTGCTATGGGTGTGGAAGTGGAGTTGAAATGTGTGAGGGGTGTGTGTTTGGATGTAGATGTTTGTGCTGGAAGTAGAGTGTTGAAAATTAGGCAGGTGGTGCATTTCATAGGCAGTGAGGAGGTAAACTATTATGAGTGGGGGTATGAGGTAATACAAAGGTTTCAGTTTTGGGGATGAGGAGGGAGTAGGTGGATACATGGTGGGGATGGAGGTAGTTAGACCCGAGAGAAATATAGGAGTTGTGATGGAGGAGTTTTGAGTGTAGGGGAAAGTGGGAGTGAGTGAAAGGATGTGTGGGGGATAAGTTATGATAGGATGAGAGCGTTTAGTAGGAGTGGTCAATTAAGGAGGGGAGGGGTTTGTGTAGTATAAGTTTAGTAGTAGTGGGGGCGGGTGGGAATTGGGGGCAGGGTAGGGGAGCGGAGTGAGCCCGGAGGGAGAAAGGAGCGGGAAGAGCCAGAGAAGAACAGTGTGCAGGGAAAACAATCAGTGGAGTGCTGATTGTTAAGGTAAGTATAAAAGGAAATGGGATGCTGGACATCTTCAGAATCACCCATATTAAACTCAAAGTTCTACTTAAAAACATTCAAAGAAACACGCCCCTCAAAAACAACCAATGCATTTAAAGAAACATACAATAAATACATGTGAAGAATTAAGATAATTTGAAAATAGTTAAAAATAGTTAAAAACAATTACATTTCCAAAGCCCTTCTCTTTAATTCACTAGAAATGGAAATATTGTCATTTAACCCTGGTAGATATGCAGCATCAAATTTAGCTGCCATTTCATTTCCTTCCTAAGTAACTCATTTTCCCAATCTCCACCAGTATTATGCAAAACCTGCTGTTCCAAAATTAAAAACACAAACTTATTAAAGTTTAAACAATATAATGAATGTCGAGCAAGTGCACTTTTATTATTCCTTCTTCTAATACTATAAATATGTTGATAAATCCTTTGTTTAAGGGAATTATTGGTTTTACCAATATAAAACGCATTGCATGAGCAACAGGTAGATAAATAAATAGTTATTTTTGTGTTGCAGTTTACAAATGTACCCACATTCAATGTTTTGATCTTACTAAGCACTTCACCATCTTTGTTAACATTAATATCTGTACAATATGCACAATGTTTGCATTTTCTTGTAGTGGGGATCCCATATGTGCACCCAGTATGTTCCAATATTGCCTTAAAATTACTTCTATTTTTATAAGTAAAAGTTGGTCTGGAAATAAATAAGTGACAAATGTCACTACCAGCTTGTAATAAATTCCAATTGTTAGATATCATTTTTTCAAAACTTCTAGCTTCTACCGTATAATGCATAACTATATTGTTGACCTTAAATGGTTCAAGTTCCCTAGTAATAGCCAAACATTGCAAATTAACTTGATGGCCAAGCCCAAACTTGATAATGGGAGCATATTTGTTTTGTCTACCCATCCAAATTTCATTGTGTATGGAGTCCAAGAGGTCAGGTGGATACCCCCTCTACTTAAACATGTCTTTCACAAAATTAAATTCTCTCAGGCAATCCCCATTATCAGATGTCAGTCTAGAAACCCGGATCAATAGACTTCTCACAATGCCTTTTTTCCCATGCATAGGATGGCAACTAGTAAGATATAAATAAGCATTACAAAGTGTTGGCTTTCTATATATTCTAGTTTTTAAAGTGCCATCACTTTGTTTAGAAAAATTGATGTCCAAATAGTTAATACTAGCTTTGTCTGCCACATAAGAAAATCTGAGAAAATCAGTACTCTCCTGCATAAAACTAATACATTTGCCCAAATCATCTTGTGTCCCTCTCCAGATAAAAAAACAAATCATCCAGGTATCTATAAGTCAAACAAAACTTAAAAATGCTGAACTAAACAATAAATGCAATTCCCACCATAACATAACAAAGTTGGCAAAGAGGGGGGCACAAAAAGCACCCATGGCCACCCCCTTGCATTGTCTGTAATATTCTCCCTCAAAGTATAAAAAATTATTATTCAACACCAAATCCATAAAAGAAACCAACATTTTTTGATCAGCTGTACTAAATCCACTATGGGATAATAGAATATTCTTAAACCATTCAAGACTCATTTCCTGTGGTATAACAGTATATAAACTGTGTACATCACATGTAACTAGCAGCGCCTCTTGGGGAACAATAACCATCTGTAATTTAACAGATCCCATTAGTCCTTAAGTATGTGTGTACTGGACTTGAACAAAAATTTCAATTTGGTGTTGATATATTTTGCCAGGGGTTCGATAATAGACCCTCTGAATGCCACAATTGGATGGAGGGGTGGGTCTAGCTTGTTAGAATGGATATTGGGTATGCAGAAAATCTTTGAAATAACTGGTTTGTCAACCTACAAAAATTCATACAAAGGTCTGAAAATAGTATCAAAAAGCAACAATTCGTCAAGAACCACTTTAACAGACCTGTAAGCAAGATTAATTTCATTCAAAGACACTTGGTTGTAAACCTCCTCATCATTAGGCAACCTCAGCATCCGCCCACAATAATCATGCAGCTCCATTATAACCAGACCACCCCCTTGTCTGGTTTCATCTAACGTAAATTAGTGTTTTCTTTTAAATCATTCAACAAGTGAACTTCATTTGCCGATAGATTAAAATATCTAGTTGTATTTGTATTCAAAACTGTTCTAATCTCACGTTCACATTGTCTTTCAAAAACATTAATAAAGGGATGTTGTGGTGAGATAAAAGTACTACTACATTTACATTCATTCCTAATCGTAGTGGGTTGCATATTTCCATTAAGCATCACACTAAAGTTCATTTTCCTACAAAACAATCTTGGGTTCTAGAACATCACAAATTGTTGTTAAAAGGTTTTAACTTTATTCCTGCTTCTAAGACCCGTGCTGAAGATATTTTGTTGGACCTAAGATTGTTTTGTAGGAAAATGAACTTGAGTGTGATTTTTAATGGAAATATGCAACCCACTACGATTAGGAATGAATATAAACGTAGTAGTATTTTTATCGCACCACAACATCCCCTTAGTAATGTTTTTGAAAGACAATGTGAACGTGAGATTAGAACAGTTTTGAATACAAATACAACTAGATATTTTAATCTATCAGCAAATGAAGTTCACTTGAATGAATTAAAACAAAACACTAATTTACGATACATGAAACAAGGGGGGTGGTCTGGTTATAATGGAACTGCGCGATTATTGTGGATGGATGCTGAGGTTGTTAAATGATGAGGAGGTGTACAACCAAGTGTCTTTGAATGAAATTAATCTTGCTTACAGGTCTGTTAAAGTGGTTCTTGATGAATTGTTGTTTTTTGATGCTATTTTCAGACCTTTGTATGAATTTTTGTATGTTGACAAATCAGTTATTTCAAAGATTTTCTGCATACCCAAAATCCATTCTAATAAGCTAGACCCACCCCTCCATCCAATTGTCGCATCCAGAGGGTCTATTACCGAACCCCTGGCAAAATATATCGACACCAAATTGAAATTTTTGTTCAAGTCCAGTACACACATACTTAAGGACTAATGGGATCTGTTAAATTACAGATGGTTATTGTTCCCCAAGAGGCGCTACTAGTTACATGTGATGTACACAGTTTATATACTGTTATACCACAGGAACTTGGTCTTGAATGGTTTAAGAATATTCTATTATCCCATAGTGGATTTAGTACAGCTGATCAAGAAATGTTGGTTTCTTTTATGGATTTAGTGTTGAATAATAATTTTTTTATACTTTGAGGGAGAATATTACAGACAATGCAATGTGCCCCCCTCTTTGCCAGCGCTGTTATGTTATGGTGGGAATTGCATTTATTGTTTAGTTCAGCATTTTTAAGTTTTGTTTGACTTATAGATACCTGGATGATTTGTTTTTTTATCTGGAGAGGGACACAAGATGATTTGGACAAATGTATTAGTTTCATGCAGGAGAGTGCTGATTTTCTGAGATTTTCTTATGTTGCAGACAAAGCTAGTATTAACTATTTGGACATCAATTTTTCTAAGCAAAGTGATGGCACTTTAAAAACTAGAATATACAGAAAGCCAACATTTTGTAATGCTTATTTATATTTTACTAGCTGCCATCCTATGCATGGGAAAAAAGGCACTGTGAGAAGTCAATTGATCCGGGTTTCTAGACTGACCTCTGATAATGGGGATTGCCTGAGAGAATTTAATTTTGTGAAGGACATTTTTAAGGAGAGGGGGTATCCACCTGACCTCTTGGACTCCATAGTCAATGAAATGTGGATGGGTAGACAAAACAAGTATGCTCCCATTATCAAGTTTGGGTTTGCCATCAAGTTAATTTACAAAGTTTGGATATTACTAGGGAAATTGAACCATTTAAGGTCAACAATATGGTTATACATTATACGGTAGAAGCTAGATGTTTTGAAAAAATTATTTCTAACAACTGGAATTTATTACAAGCTGGTAGTGACATTTGTCACTTATTTATTTCCAGACCGACTTTCACTTATAAAAACAGAAGTAATTTTAAGGCATTATTGGAACATACTGGGTGCACATATGGGGTCCCCACTACAAGAAAATGTGAACATTGTACATATTGTATGTATATTAATGTTAAAAAGATGGTGAGGTGCTTAGTAAGATCAAAACATGGAATGTGGGTACATTTGTAAACTATAACACAAAAATAATTATTTATTTAGCTACCTGTTGCTCATGCAATGCATTTTATATTGGTAAAACCAATAATTCCCTTAAACAAAGGATTTATCAACATATTTATAGTATTAGAAGAAGGAATAATAAAAGTGCACTTGCTTGACATTCATTATATTGTTTAAACTTTAATAAGTTTGTGTTTTTAATTTTGGAACAGCAGGTTTTGCATGATACTGGTGGAGATTGGGAAAATGAATTACTTGGGAAGGAAATGAAATGGCAGCTAAATTTGATGCTGCATATCCACCAAGGTTAAATGACAATATTTCTATTTCTAGTGAATTAAAGAGAAGGGCTTTGGAAATGTAATTGTTTTTAACTATTTTTAACTATTTTCAAATTATCTTAATTCTTCACATGTATTTATTGTAAGCATGTTTCTTTAAATTCATTGATTGTTTTTGAGGGGCATGTTTCTTTAAATGTTTTTAAGTAGAACTTTGAGTTTAATATGTGTGGTTCTGAAGATGTCTGACTTGACAGACGAAAGCGCTTAACCATTCTCTGTTTTACTTGGATTTATTAAAACGCTGCTTTGTGGTTTCCTTTTGGACTGACTTGGTTTTCTTTGGAATTGATTTTGTTGACTGTGTTATGTTGGTAGTATGGATCCCATGACATTCCCTACAAAGGCACTATGGGTGAGGCATAGGCTTTTGCCAGAGTCCTGCAGGCCATGTGAGACTGCTGCAGGCCATCTGTAGTGAGCCAGTGCATTCTGTCACTCATATGTTCCCAGGCTGCCAGGCAGTGGACCCCCCTGAGGTGACAATGGTAAGTCACAGAACGCACTGCTGTACTGCTAGGCTCCATATCTGTCTACATATGTGAGCTAGACATCTGGACAAAGCCATGAGTATTTGGGTGGCAAAGGCCTAAATATACAGACCATTGAAACTATTGGCCTTACAAACCTGGAACGGTGATACAATAACAGATTTTGCATTAGCATGCATTTTTCTATAGGGTATGAAGTCTGAGACACTACAATCCAGCAATATTTTCTGACTTCAGACTTTCGTGGTTTGCCAATGATTTGTCAGACAACCACTATTTCAGAATAAAGACACCACAGATATGATGCAAACCTGTGTATATTCTGCAAAAGGTCTGTACAGTTGTGAGGTATGGTAGGCACTAAGTAAGTTACTCCAACCTGTGCACTGTTCAGATGTGTGGCCTCCTGTACATGACCTGTCCAGCTTCCTGGCAGTAATGGATACTGACATCTGGAGAGTGTGTACAACTCCCATTGTATGTATAGCTGACATGCAAAATAGTTGGCACTGCATTTCATGGAACATGGCCCTGTCTACCACAGTACTGTACCTAGGCCAGTAGGACACAACAGCCATGAGAAGTTGCTGACCACATCCTGACAAGTATTCCCCACACATATGCATAGCTCATTGACCCCTGCATATTGTGGACATGCAACAAGTTATCATGTTGCTTGGGACAGCCCTGGCAATGTGTGCTCTGCTGCGATTACCCTACATACTTACATGTTACTGCATTTCTATGTGAATATGGGTGTGGTGGGGCACATCTGTCAACAGTACACATTTGCATGGACTGTGCTGATATTGGGTTTACATTTTGGTTCCATTTAGCATAGTATTGTGCCCTGTCTTGGAGAATATACACTTATCACTAGAGACCTCAGGTTAGATTGTAATGCCATACAATTGAGTTTCAGACTTCTTACCCTTCAGAGAGTTTTACTGCTACTGCAAGGCCTGTTGTGATATCACTGTGTAAGTCTGTAGGGGGGTATTCCATCATTGTCACCATTTGTGTGCCTTTGCCAGACATTCCTTTATGGTTTTCTACATCTGACTTGCTGTGTGAGTCTAGGAATGAGTATGGGATCCCCACAGTGACATCCATGCTATGATGGCCCCCTTAGCTGGTCCCCCACATATATGGCAGTGGGATTTGTCACCTTAAATTATACTGCATAGTGTGGGGAAACCAGCATTGTGTAGACTTTTCCTGGTGTCCCACATAGCTGTTGGTTGCCTGCTGCCCCCCCAGTAGGACACCCCATTCCCTTGCATGCATGCAGCATTTCCATAGATATGCTGCCAAAACATAGTAATCCATTCATTTATTGTTAAGAAGACTGACTTACCTTGTGCCTGCTGCAGTTGTGAGGATGGTGCTTGAGGGCTGCCTATGTTGGATGCACACAGTGCACTGCCTATACATGGTAAGTTACAGGCAATGTGATGTGTGTGTCATTTTACTGTGTGTGCAAGTCAGAGGGAAGTGTCAGTGTGTGTGCTATGTGTTGCCTCTTTGCCAAGGCATGGACATACTGGACACGCCTCCATCTGCCTACAGGAGCAGCCTCAGGGACTTCCTTTTCTGAGTCCCTCTGTGCCTGTGGGGACCTTGGCAATGGTGGGGAGCTGTGTGGCCCTTCCCTGTGCTGTTCCTGCTGCAGCTGTTTCCACAAGATCATATTGTGTAGCATGGCACATACTATGAACATGTGTGCACATGTGGCTGGACAGTACTGCAAGGCTCCACCAGATATATCAATGCAGCAGAACCATGACTTGAACATCCCAAACACACCGTCTATTATGATCCTGGTTGTGCGTTTGCCTCATTATGGCATTTTTGTGTGGGTGTGTGTGCATTTCTGATGGGTGTTATCATCCATGACTCCAGTGCATAGCCAGCATCCTCCACCAGATGGCCATATAGGATGTCCCCACTGGCAAATGCCTGGTACAGCTGTGATGAATGCCAGATGTGGAAGTCATGACAGCTTCCAGGGCTGCCCACACACACATTCATGATAATGCCCTGGACATTGCACACAACCTGGCAGTTGATGGAGGAGAAGCCCTTGCAGTTTATATAGACCCTACCCTGTTCATCGGGTGGTGATTTGATGTGGATGCACGTGCAGTCTATCACACTCAGTACCTCCGAGTATTCTGCTACATGGTGGAAGAGATGCATATTGCTGGTCCTCTCCTCATGGGTGTTGGGGAAGTAAATGTGCTCACCACCATGTGGTTGGATGGCATCCAGGAACTGGTGGAGTACCCTGGATACAGATGCCTGTGAGACCCCCATGATGTCCCCAGTAGGCCTTTGGAAAGTACCTGTAGCTAGCATTCTTAAGGCTACACATACCTTGGAATCCACTGGGATGGGTTCCCCTCTGTTGGCTCTGGGTCTGAATAGAGGCCAACACAGCTCAATGATTTGCTGTAGTATGTCTCTGTCCACCTTGTAGCACTCTATTATCTCCAGATCATGTAGCCCCTGGTAGGTTACCCTGGGTCTACTCTTCTCCTCCTCCTCCTCCTCGGTCTGTGGTGGTTGTCAGCATTATCCTCCTTACTGCCCTCAGCCTCTAGCACATACTGATGGATCAACGCAATGGCAGCCCCTAACATGTTTTTGGTTAAAATTCCCCCTCATGTGTACACCAGTGGCGCAGAGTTTCTGGCAAAAAAACAGATTGTAAGGTGTTTCCATAGTTTATACTGTTGTGCCACAGATGCTGCCTGTATGATTGGCTGACTGTTATGCATTCCACCTGCTAGCTATGTTATTTGTACTTGATTGCTTTTAGTTTGTTATTTTCTTTTTTTTTCTTTTTTTCCCCTTCCCATTTCTGCCCCTTTTAAGCTCCAAGGCACACCACGCAAACCCAGTGCCCAAATGTAAACAATCCTGCTATTTCCATTTTTTTGTTTTGTTTTAGACCCGGTGCATGTCAGGCAAACACATTTAGCTAATGTAAACATTGAGAAATGGCCCTCTCTGGACACAAATACACTCTTCATTTCATGGAATAAGTCAATACAGACTCAGACACACCCCTTTGCTTAGCTGTGCTTAGCTAAGCTTATCTGGGAGCCCATGGCTCTCCAAAATGCTTACACCAAGCATGACACACACCCTTTTCATGTCTGCTGCTCCTCTTGCTTACACCACTGCCTTATAGCACCTACACGGTTAGGTCCAGTTTGGCACTTATATTCTTTTTGTGATTCAGTAAATTTACCTAATTTGCATACCCCACTGCCTTACTCCCTAAATACTGTACTACACCAGAGCCTTCCCTTAGCAGCTACTGTTCCCTGGTATTGTTTTGATTCTGCATGCCATAGAATGTAATGGCAAAATGCAGATTTCCCTTAAAATTGTGTTTTCACATCTTTTTTTTATTTTTGGGATGATCCAGTTTGCATGCCGCTGCCCTATGCTTAAACAGTCGAGATTGGCCAAAAAAAAAAAATTTATTTTTATAAAATTTAAATACTCAAATTATACTGGAACAGTGATCAGGATACACCACGAGAAGTCCAATATTGTCAGAAAAGTTATTTTATTCCATAAAACTGCAGAAGATGAGCGCTTTCACGTGCTTAAACGCACGCTTCTTCAGATCTACTAACATCATTCTCTAATGCCCTTTTATACAGTTAAAACAGTTCCTAATTATTTCCAATTAAGACCTGATTACATACTTTATCAATCAAGTATTTAAAGGTACATCACAATTCAGCTTTACTTGATCAACAGTACAACATTACTCACTTTAAAAATTGATTAAAAATTAATGAATGTCATCATTTACATTCAACTTAATAAACACATTCTCAATTTATTTTATCACTATAACTCAATTTAAGGGTTTTGTACCTAGTGTACATTCCCTTTTGTTCATTTATTCATCCATTACATCTCAATACTTCAAATGCCAAAAATATTAACTGTACTAAACCCTAGAAGGAGTCATTAAATATTTTTATTTTTATTCAAATAAAAAATAAAGAGTACATTCTTATTTAATTCTTCTCAACAGCTTCTAACATGAACTATACACCTTTGGCATAAAGTGCTTAAGATTCATTCATTGCGTCCTACATCTCTATTCATTAAGCGTCAGTGTAGATAGCGACTGCATATAGCCCTACAGAAAAACGCTAATGAGGTACTCTAGTATTTGTTCAGAACTTCTCTGCACAATGAACATATGCCCGCATAAAGCAGCTGTTAAAATAACTTGCTATTCCAACATATGCAATATAATGTACATCACGATTATGTGTGTTTACGCTATACATCCAAAGCATTCCCCTCAGTTAACTAGAATTTCAGAAATAGACTGGCATATTATATTAGATATAAATTGGGACATCAAAAAGCTTTTTTATATTTACCTGTATTAAACGTGTCCTTTATTCATTAATTAATTATGAATTATATAGTAATTCAAATACTATTATCATCATGTTGAGTATTGTACAAACAAATCTATATTTCTATTTTTATTTATTAATTGATCAAATTAATGAATTTATGAAATATTATATTCAGTATGATATAAATAAATTTAACTAACCTTAAGCATCCTATATATATTATAATCAAAATTCATAAATATTGCTTTAATGTCTGAATGGATATAATAAAAACTATACTGAAATAAAATAAAATAAAATGAAATAAAATAAATAATCAATTAATAAATTATCTTATTTTTGAATGTCCAAATCTAATCAATAATATCTATTTTATTGAGATTAGATGTTGTTTAACTTGCTTTAAACATTATCTTTATTTCAAAATTGGTTTTAAAGACAAGTAGTTATTAATACCAGGTTGCCTGTGTGCTCCTGTTCTAAGAATCCAGTCCAGTTCTAATTTGTGTAGATAGTTATTTCTATCGCCCATTCTAATATTATCTTTCACTGTTTGTAGAACCCTGAATCTAAATTCATGATCAGGATTCTCCTTGATATGATTTGCTAATGCATTTAATTCATTTTGTTTGCGAATGTCGTACACGTGATTATACATTCGTTCTTTTAATTTCCTTTTTGTAAGTCCTACATAGAACGCTTGACACTGTGTACAATTGACCATATAAATCAGATTCGTGGTATTACAATCTGTATATATTCTTGGAATAAACTCAAAGTGGCCATTAGGATGTACAAAATTTTGAACAGTAGTAATATATTTACACATATTGCATCCCAGACATGGAAATGTTCCACTTTTCTCTTTATTTTTTCCCAACCTATTGGAATTATTATATAGATTTCTGGAAAATATGTCTTTCAGATTATCACAAGTCTGAAAGACAAATGTGGGTCTACTTCCCACCAATCTATGAACCTCATCTGTAGTAATCAATATATTCCAATGTCTGCTTATAATTTTTCTAATTTCAGCATTGTCATTTGTATATTTCATAATGTATCTAATTCTTCCATCTGGGACTCTATATGTATCAAATCTTTGTCTATTCTTTTTCTCAGGGTATGTTCTAACTTCATCATTTGCTACTAGTTCATGAGGAAGCAGTTCTTCATACTACATAGAAGGAATAAGTTCTTGTCTTATACTCTTAACAAGATTCAAATTATATCCTCTCTCTAGAAATATTCTCTCTAGTGTAATCGCTTCTTCATGTAAGACATGGGGATCTTTGCATATCCTCAAAATTCTAGAATATTGACCTCTTACTATCCCAGGGAAAACATACCTAGGATGCATACTGCTATACTCTAGCATGGTATTCTTCCAACACTTCTTCCTAAACAATCTAGAAGTTATTTGTCTCTCTGCATTTAAAGATACAGTTAAATCTAGAAAGTTCACACTTTCACTTGCAAATTCATAGGTAAATCTAAGAAAGTCTGTCGTTTCTTGTAGATAATCTACAAAATTATGTAGTTCTTCCGTTGTCCCTTTCCATAGAAATAACACATCATCTACAAATCTCCTATAAATTACTATCTTATTCATCCATTTACTATGGAACAGATACTCTTGTTCCCAGTGATATAGGACAAGATTTGCATAGGAGTTCGCACATGGTGTGCCCATGGCGACTCCCCATGTTTGTAGGTAGTATTGGCAGTTAAACAGAAATATATTGTTGTGAAGTACCATGTCTAAGAGTTGGCCAATTAGAATCTGTCTATCACTAGAGAAATTACTTTCTTTCATCATTACTTCCCTAATGGCTTGAAGGCCAAATTCATTTGGAATACAAGTGAATAGATTACACACATCTAGTGTAACTAGTATTAAATCACTGATATCTGTTTGAATTGGTTCTATACTTTCAAAATCCCTCAATAATTGTTGTGCATCTTTCAAGATGGTAGTTATTTTATCTACAAGTGGTCTCAATACTTTTTCTATAAATATAGAGATATAATAGGTTACCCACTGTCTCCCTGCGACAATTGGTCTCATGGGTATGGGCTCAATTTCTTTGTGTACTTTAGGGAGACCTTTCAAAGTTGGAATTAATGGCTCTTCAACATGCAAATAGTCATACATCTCTTTGCTGATTTGTCGGCACATCAAAAGATCGTATACATTGTCATTAACATTGTTTATTATTCTCATCACTTCATTCAGAGTGACTGCCCTATATGTGTCATCACTCCTAAGCATATTTTCCACCATTTCGTTATATCTAATTCTATCTAGTAAGACTGCCCCACCCCCTTTGTCAGCGGGTAGTATAACAATGTCAGTGTTATTACGTAGCTTAACTAGAGAAATGTATTCAGCCTTGTTTAAATTAAAGAATCTGTTTTTAACATGTTTACTGGCATAAAATGCATAGATTTCTTTTTCACAAATTTTAACAAAGCTTTCTACGATAGATGGTAAAGGAGGGCAAAAAGTACTGTTGCGTTTAAGTCTACACATACTGTTTGTGGCATATTCATTGTTATCATTTTTAAAAAACAGTTTAACAGCTATTTTTCTTGCGAACAGCCTCAAGTCCGCAACAGTCTCTGATAATATACTTGTTTGTGAAGGCACGTAATTAAGCCCTTTATTCAGAAGAGAGATGTCAGAAGTCGACAAATCATGCTTAGAAAAATTATAGACCAAAGTCAATTCCAGTTTCTTTTTTGTTTTGGTTGTTCGTACCTGTCTTTGGAAACTTTCCGTTTCCTTGGTCCTCTGCTCAAGGATCTCCCTCTGACCGCATTGTTTGTTCGAATAGGAAAAGGAACATCCATTGGTGTTTTGAAGGTAGAATTTGGTCGTCTAACGGTTCCCGTTCTCAAGGAATCATCATGTTGATGAAGAGCCAGTTGGTTAGGTGGCGGTGTTTGGGCTTCTATACTCCCTGTTAAATGTTCAGCATTGGAATGATTCAAATTATTCGTCGCATTAGTGGATGTTAATTGTGGTGCCAAATTCAAATCTGCAACGTCATTAACTTCCGGTTCTGTATTACATGTTGTAGCAGTATCAGTAGGAGTATTACGCATTGTATTTCCAGCGAGTCTCGGCCATACAAATATATTCCCTGTTTTGAAATCTTGAAAGTCTCTGGTTAGCTTGCGTTGTTTTATGTTTTTAAGCTTATCACTATATAAGCGTATTTGGGTGGATATATCATTTAATTTCTGAATACATGTATCTACTTGGAACCGCTCTATTATAGTCTGATATAGCGTATCAGTCTTCTTCCGAATTTAAATACTTTTCCATGCCAATGGCCATATATTTGGCCATTGGCATGCCTAAAGATGATAATAAATGCTTTTATTTGAGCTGTCATGCCTCCATTTTGATTTTTGCAGAAATGTATTCGGCTAGTAGCCGAATACATTTCTGCAGGTAACACTGTTCCTGCACAGATGCCTGCCTGCTTCCTGAATCAGTAATTCACCTCATTTGCATGGTTTTCACTAGTATTATTCAGTGATGTCTGTGCAAGAATAGCACTGCCAAGACTGTGCACATCCCCAGGCTTGTTTACAGGATTGCTCAACTGCCATATTTCGTGCAGTAACGCTTACACTATTCTTGCACTCCATGTAAGCATTACTGAATCCCAGGGACTGTCTAAAACAGCTTAAAAAGTACATTGATTCCAACTACAAAAGCAATGTAATGTTAAAAAAAATGAATTGTGAGGAACTGCTTCAGGCACTATAATTATATTCTGTTTTCTAAAGGTAAATTAATGATCACTTTCTGCCTTGTCTATAGAGCAATGAATAGTCCTCTTTGATTTGAATGCTCCTGGAACACATTACTGGGAAGCTAATACCAGAGTGGGAAGCCTTACATGAAAAAATAAATATCAGTAATAGAAAACAATTGAAAGGGATAGATGCATTACACAATGCCTTCCAAGATTATGGAATAATCTACAATCAGAAAGAAATAAAAATCAAACTTCCCTCAAATATAATCTATCTATCTGCCTGTGTGTGTGTGTGTGTGTGTGTGTGTGTGTGTGTGTGTGTGTGTGTGTGTGTGTGTGTGTGTGTGTGTGTATGTGTGTGTGTGTGATGGGGGGTGTATTCAAATATTGTAATCAGTGTAACTGAAAAGTGTAAAACCTAAATCAAAAGAAGTATCTTAAATTTGCACCTTCCCCCTTTTTGAAGTTATGATTGTTGTTGCTCCAGTTCTTCCAAAAGCCTTTTTGCCTCAGTGTAAGGGAAGCTACTGGTGCTCATGTGCAAGGGTCTGTGCCTGTAATCCTGATAAATCTCTACTACTGGTTGAAAAATCTGTGTGTCTTTCAAACTCCTGATATTATTAGGAGTATGTACTTCAGCATTAATGTGAACAACATGAAGCAACCAATTGGAAGATTTGAAAGATTGGCCGATAAAAACAAGAACGACTATTATGCCAGCAATAATGATTACTTATAACATATCAATGTGCACTCAAATAAGAGATCAGATTCAGTTGTAACAATATTACAGAAAATTATATAAAGTGGCACATAAAGTGATAAAAACAGTCTATGAAGGACTAATTTATACAGAATGAAAAAATATATAAATTAGAATAAAAGATCATCTTTACTATAGCACAACTTGACTTACTAGTTTGGAATACAAATGGTCTTGCTGATAAAGAAAAAAATAAGAGAAGTTGCTGACCTATATTTGCAATAGTAATTCAAATGACTTAATGTTACAGCAAGCACACAAAAATCATACAGAATATGAAAGTTTTGCAAAGACAAGTGGGAAGAAGTATTTTTTTTTTTTTGCCGGAATAAAAGGAATGGATGAGAAATAGGTCTCGATATTATTTAAAAATGGTATAGGAATAAAGAATCTGAAGCAAGTGAAGGGCAGACAGGGAAGACATATACTGGTCTGAAGTTGTTGGCAGGGAATAAGAATTACACTGGCTATATTTTTCAATAAAAGCTGCCAAACAAGATGTAACAAATATCTTGGGAGAATGTAAAGCATTTCATTTGGGAAGTATGTGGTAGCAGAAAACTGGGAATAAGAAAATGTCTTTGGAGGAAGAAGATATCAGAATACTAGCAAAGGGTAGATTCACAGAGAGATTTATGCATGTGTCCAGGCTTACTGATGTAATGAAAATTACACAGAATGAGGTAGAATGTATATACTTTTTCAGTGAAATATGGTTCCTGGGCAGGATTAGACTACTATTACATATTGAAAGAATGCTATAACATGGTCCAAATCATGAAATTACATCTTGTAATAGTGTCAGACCATTCAGCTATACAAATCAAGTTTTTTAAGCAAGTAAAATTATAATGTGATAAACACTAGCATTTTCTAGTGACTTTTCTGAAAAGGAAGCTGTTTAATGACTGGGTAGATCAAAGTTTAATTAAAATATTACTAGACTTGAACCAGCATTAAAGCATTAAAAATATTGAATCTGAGCTTGAAGACATTGGCATGGGACAAAATACCTAATATATATATATATATATATATATATATATATAGATGGATAGATAGATAGATAGATATGTGTGTGTGTGTGTGTGTGTGTGTGTGTGTGTGTGTGTGTGTGTGTGTGTGTGTGTGTGTATGTTGCAATACAAGTAGAAAAGTCAATGATCAAGATGTTAAGATTTGCAACAAAGTGAGGATGAAATGATATGGTCACTAATCAATGCCTGATCTCAAATTGGGTTGTAAAATGTTAATTTTAATGTTTAACTGTTTTTTTTAAAGAGCAAATTAAACCAAAGATAAAATTAAGACTAGAATAACTGATGGTGATATTTGGGTTTCATGCGTAACAATGGCAATTTCTTTACAACTGAATGTAAGTACTGACTGTCTGACATGAGGCTGCTTTGCTGCTTTATTAGTGTTGTAAAAACATATATTTTTAAAATGTTTTTTTTTTCAGCAGGTAGTGAATTAAGTGCATCATGCATGGAAATTGCACAGTATGTTAAACTGAAAAAAAAAAGTACAATAAAGTTTTTATACTGCTCAACTTTCTTCATGTATGTTATACCTATTTTGCCAACTATAGTAATTTCATCTTTGGCTGCTTCTCATTAATTATAATTACTTAACCAACTTGTGTCACCAATCAGCAGTGCTCATTTCAGGGAATGACAATTGCAGTCAAAATGCAAAATGTAAAGCATAAAATCTAAAGCCTTCCCCACTCCTGATGTTGCACAACCTGAGTTGCAGTGTGAGTCTCCAAAGTGACAGATAAAGGAAATGTGCTACTTTGTATCGAACTTGCTGTGATGCATGAATATGATGGCAACCTTTGTTTCTTGAAGACTGTTTTTGAGTACTATAGCATCATAGTTTATTTTCCATTTGTCTATCTTTCACCCAGGTCATGTCTGAAGTCTGTCTTTCACCTGGTTCATGTGTGAAATAGGTTAGTTTGAGATCAGTTTGTAGTCCTGATGAACAACTTGTAAATAAAGCGCAGTGGTAATGTTCAGTACTGCTAGTAATGCTTAGCACTGAGAACTGAGAAGTATGGAAAGTACTGTTCCTGTATCACTAGTATTTGAACATGTCTAGAACTCCCTTTTAACACCCATCGGATGACTCCAGGTAACACAACAGTAGATGCCACCCTTGGATTCTGCAGTGGATTACAGCAGGTCAAAACATACCCCAACATTTTCTAATGTTCTGATTTCTTTCCCTCTTTTAGCACATACCAAAGGTTTATAATACAGCATTAACACTCACTTTCTAGATAGTTACAGGCTGAAACTGAAATAATCAATAGCAAGAGATGTTCTGCATCTTGAAAATTGCAACCCAGAAATGATAACATATAAAAGACATAAAGCTCACATACAGAATCCATAAATGTCTGATTTTTTTTCTGAAGCGAGGGACTACTTATGCTAATACTATGGAAAGGGCAGAAATTATTATCTCTGAAATGAAATTGTCTTGAGAAAATGCATATAGCTTTGGGCTGTGTTGAACTCTAGATGCAGTAGAATGTATCAGGAAAAAGGCAGCTGTAATCAGGAACAGATTTCTGGGTGTTAAGACACAGCACAATTTGTTGATAGTTTACACATTAAAGTGCTAATTAGCTTTGACAGTTCATAGCACTTGAAAGAAAGTGCTTAACACAGTTTACTATACTTTTGTTAATGTCAATTACATTACTGAGCTTCATGTTTCAAAAGAATTAAAAAATATATTTATTTTAACCCTTCATGCCATATCACCGACTTGCTTTCCTGGACTCGTATGTACTTCTCACCCATCACCTTGGCAGGTTAGAGAGCAAATATCTTTGTGTTAGCTTTCTTACTGGACTTAATTAACTGGAAATAGTCAATATTTAGAGTAAGCACCATCTAATATTATGTTCAAAATTAGGTTACACAATTTATTTCATTTGATTTGTTTTTACTGCCTGCTTGAACAGTTATAATCATATTTAACAAGATGTGAAGAAGCCCACAGTTCATCTGATGAGATATTACAGGATTCTGAATATCACTTCAGGTTTATGAATAAACAATATATACATACTTATGCCATCATATACTCCACTACAGCAGTGTTATGCTGGTATTCCATGAACAAGGTATTATACAGAACTAGGATATGGGAACAACATGATAGCAAAGTTGTTTAGGAGAAAGAAATCAACAGTAAACTAAAATGCAAAACTTGTTGAGCATAGATAAAAAAGTCATACCCCCGAATGCTGCCTGTTTGGGATTGAGTTTTCTTGTTTTAAAACATGTTTTGAGCTCTAACAGACTCAGTTTATTTTTAGATTTGTGTTCCTATAAAATGTTCATATAAGGCTGACATTACAGAATGAACTGTATTTGCAGCAGTATTTATTTAACCTCTGCTTTTACTTTCTACAACAATTTTGGCAAACATACCAGGACACTCATGACTTAAATGCACAGTAAGACACACCAGTGACAGAGATAAATGAAGTACAGTGTACATCACATGGGTACTATCAAGCAACAGCCAGTACCTTTAAATATCAAAATCGAAAAAGCACAATTATGTATTAACATTATAGTTTCCTAAGTTCTCTCATACTAGTAACATGAACTTACCTAAAATATCATAGAAAATCAGCAAGTTTTGATCTTAAGCAGGAAAACCATTTCAGATTATTGTGCTGTATAGAATAAAGTGTATTAAAAAAGACCTGTTTGGAAGTCTCATAACATTTTTAATAGGAGATACCACTGAGTAGAGGAAAGGACAAAGAGCGATGTATTTAAAAAGTGCTGGGACAGATGGAAGAAAGAAGGCAGTATCTGAAAAAGGAGGTGGTGACTGAAGCTGCTTTCATTCTGCCAAAGTTATGTATTTTCTTCCTTCATTATGTTTGTATGCAGAGGAAACATTCGGCTATGAGCCCAGGTTAGATATTTCCTTTTTTTAATTATGGACATTTCTGATGTAAGATTGTATCAGTGACTCTAGGATGCCTCCCCACAAAAAAATAAATCTGTATGATGAAAAGTAATTTCTCTGATTTTCAGAAAATAAAAGGCCAAACAAATAAAAAGAAACAAATTCTTGTTTGAAGGAACATAGCATTACTTTGCACAGAATGAGACATTTCTTATGAAATGTTTCAAGTTTTGTAAGGAGAACGTTTCTGATTTTCTAGGACACAGACTATAAAAAGCTAGTAAAGCCATAAAGAAAATACACTTTCAGAAATATTCAGTTATTACTTAAGTACTTCTAACAAATCTTTAGATTTCTGAAATTAGGAAATAGAGCTTGCAAAATAATATGCAGTTTATAACCTTACCAGCTTCACCATCATTAAACTTTTATAGGTAATTAACAAAGTAGCTACTGCATATGTTCTAATCTGTGATATTTGTTGTTAGAGCATGTACTGTTGTGCAAAACATGCTTATTAAAGTCATGTTAACAATGTTTTGATTGACTACAAAGAAATGAAGCAGTGAAACAGATAGGACAACAAATGAGTGGCAGGTATTAAAAGCCCAAATCAGCATTCAGCAGGAGCAAAGTTTTAAAGTGTCTAGCATGCATACACACTCCTAGGAGCAGCATGTTTACACAACTCATTATCAAAGCATGCCATTGCCACTGGTAACAAACTGTCACAGAGTACGAGACAAAGCAGGCATCAAAATCTCTCTTGCTGCCATCAGCATTACAATGCTAAATGCGATTCTGTACAACTAAGTAAGATGTCTGTTTTCATCTGCTTCTCTGTCTCTTAATCTTTGTCACTCCCTCTTTGTTGTTTACACACACACACACACACACACACACACACACACACACACACACACACACACACACACACACACACACACACACACACACAAACAAACACACACACACACATATGCATGGATTCAGTCATAGATGCAGATATATGTCCATACACACTCATGCATGCTGTGAGATGGATGGACACACACACACACACACACACACACACACACACACACACACACACACACACACACACACACACACACACACACACACACACACACACACACACACACACACACACACACACACACACACACACGCAAAGACTACTTTTTGTCATTTAACTTTGTACTTGCCTTCACAGTTTTCTGATGAACACATTTAATTCATGCACGACTGAACTGCTATGATTTAGGCACAATAATTTTTGGCCTCAGATGTTGCTTTTCTCCACTTACATTTATTGAATTTCTTAAGATTTTCCTCATAAAGACTGAGCTGTTCAAAAGTGAGTGCATTATTAAATAACCAAAATAAGCATGCTGGGTCTAATATCTAAATAGGTTTTAATGCAAAAACAAAAGAAAGTAGTGCTTCTCTCTCTCTCTTTTTTTTTTTTTTTGCTTTTTTGCTTTTGTTACCAATTCTATTATTTTAATGGTCAGAGGTTGAGAGGTATGGCTATGCATGTTCTGTATGACAGTTAAAGAGGATTAAGGCTATGACCTATTCGCAAGCTACCTCCTGTAGTCAAGGCTATATGGTTCGATTCCTTCTGCCTCCATGTGC
This sequence comes from Protopterus annectens, assembly GCF_019279795.1. Lineage (NCBI taxonomy): Eukaryota > Metazoa > Chordata > Ceratodontiformes > Protopteridae > Protopterus > Protopterus annectens. The sequence goes on along the minus strand of NC_056737.1, from coordinate 155,286,776 downwards.
CTACTATGTGACTCTGTCAAAATCACTTGACCAGACAGTGTTTTTGGATAGATCCTGAAAATGGACACTTGTATCGAGTGAGCTTTTCTGGTTAGCAAATGTTTTAAAAATAAAGCTCCAAATTTATGTTTTAAATCTGATCCAACAAAATACAGGAAAACAAACTGCAAAATCCCAAAGAATAAGGCACCATGTCTGGAACAACAAACTAATTTATTATAAAGCACTTTTTGTCCACACCAAATAGTTGAACTTCATCAGATCTGATAATAAATTAGTTTGTTCTTCCAGACGTGGTGCCTTATTCTGTGTTTTAAATCTGGGTATCCTACATCATGTTTACATGGCATTCAGGTTCTTTCTTCAAATGAAGGACATCTGTGCACCTATATTTTGTAGAAAAAAGATGCAGGCTATCTGTGTACCTGTGTTTTTGAAGATCACATGATAGCTCTCAATGAATCAGGGACAAATCTCAACAAAATCAAAAACAATTCCAGAAGTAATCAGAGACAATCAGGGATACTTTTAAAAATTAACACTATTAATGTGAGACACTGACAGAATAAGACAAGATTAATTATAATATATTTTTGAAACAAAAGGAGTCTAACTCAAATCATTGTCATTATTAAGTGTAAATCACCATCTTTTCTCCAAAAGTCACCAGCTTTAGTTGGAATTAAGATAAGCTGGACTAAAATTTTGAGTTAAAATCAGGGATGTCTCTGAAAAATCAAGAATAGTTGAGAGGTATAGACCACATGCTTCTTCCAGCAAACAGTGTCCAGTTCTTTTGTCAGATTATGCAGTCTTGTTACTGATAGCGATCTGTACCACTGCATTTATTATGTTCAGCAGGTAATATTATAGCAATAACCCACGCCTGGGTGTGGGTAATGCTGGATTTACCCATGGTTAGCGTGGTTTGGTCCCAAGGGCGAAGCCCGAGGGACCAAATAAAGACAACCGTGGGTAAATCCAGCATTACCCACACCCAGAAGTGGTTATTGTTATATACAATGACATTATTTAAGAAAAGAAATAATTACTTTTCTTAAATAATGGCATTGTATAATGCCTCTTTGCTGCCCTTCCGCAGCTGTCTGGTATTCTGCAGCAGTTCTGATGTACTGCATGCCTCGCAGTACATCAGAGTTGTGGGAAAAGCAACAGAGAACGCAAGATCTCCATTGCTTTTTACTGTCACGCTATGTTAAATGGGTTTAACATAGCGAGACAGCTTTAAAATAAGCAACGGAGATCTCAGTTGCTTATTTTAAAGCTGTCTCGCTATGTTAAACTCATTTAACATAGCGAGACAGGTTTAAAAAAAAAGCGCTTTTTACACACTGTGTCGCTATGTTAAAGGAGTTTAACATAGCGAGACAGCTTTAAAAAAAGCAACGGAGATCTGCGCTGCTTTTTTTAAACCTGTGTCGCTATGTTAAACTCTTTTAACATAGCGAGACAGTGTTTTATACTAACGGAAAAAGTCCGGGCGTCCAGACCTTTTTCCGTTAGTATATTGAGGGATTTACAACGGGCATGCTGGTTGGGCTGGCCAATCAGCGTGCACGTTTTAGAGGAGGAATTGTATAATCCAAATGATTCCTGTTTACTGGATAATTAGTATCCCTAACCTGTGGCCATGATGCTGTTTTTATAAAAGATAGTAATGTGTTACACGATTAAAGGACAGTTGCCATGCTTTTAATTAGTTTTAATTTTTAAAAACTTTTGTAGTCTGAACATAGTTTTTGTTACGTCCTTCTTCCAGGATGCAGACAGACAGATAAAAATTGATGAGATTTTTTTTTTTTTCATTTTAATGTCAGACACTAGAGTTTGTTATATAATATAAACAATCTCCTGAAATCTAAAATAAATTTAATCTAAGATGTTTTTTCGTTCATCTTGTTCACTGTCCAATAACCATTCCTTTCAACAACATGCCTATTGCCTGAAGAATGTCTGAAAATGACGAAGAGAAATTCTGTGTCCTATAAACTGTTGCAGATGCAATAACTAAATAATTAACTAACTTTTTACCTGCCTGCTGTGATCTGACATTATATGTGACGCACATAGTTGGTAATATCATCACCATCACATCTTTGTTTGATAATCTTAAATGACAAACAATAATAGAGCCACATAACAAATCAAGTTGCGTTAAAGAAACACAACTTGGATACCTGTCTCATTATCGTATGCGTGCGTGCAACATGTGCTCATTTTACTGTGCTAGTTTAGATCAGTGTTCGGAATGCAGTTAATATTTTAAACGTTATCAAATTCTGTTAGGAGGAAGGCTAATAGAAAATAAGATTGAGTTGACAGATGAGCCAACAAGTGATGGTTTATAAACAGACTAGGTTGACTGCATGTTTACTGAGCTATAAGAAGAAAGGAAAATGTTCAGGCAGCTCAGCTCAATACAGCCAGGAAACTGTCAGATCGAAGCGTGAAGAAGGAGAACAGAAAGTGAAAATGCCAGAGAATTAAGGCTTTGAGCTGCTAATGAGCTTCATGCTGGAGTAATCCCATAGTCCAGGGTCTGCATCCCACCGTCTCCATGTATCCACTATGTGATTGTGGAAGTTATTTAACCAGACAGTAGTCATGGGTCATCCCTGAAATGAGACGTAGCCCAGTGAGTTTACCCAGTTAATAAATAAAAACAGAAAAATAAAATACAGAATGACAAGGGCATTCAAAGAGGAATCTATTAGAGCATTAAATAAAAGAGAAAAAAGGGTATTCAAAAATGTGGGAGAAGCATGGTGGTGGTGATAAGATATGTTACTAATACAGAAAGAAAGGTTGCTCTGATGGTGTAGCTGATGAGATTCCATCTGCAATACCCATGACTTCACTTCAAGAAGCAGTCTGAAGGATTTCAGATGGATAAACCTCCTCAAACTCTATGGTGATCTCTCCAGATTCATTTGCAATATCATCAGACCTGACACTGACTCAGATGATACTTATACAAAAGAGTTCTATTTTCAGAGATATAAGTACCTAGCCCTGGCTATCTCTGCTATAGTCAAATATAATTGGATGTTTAAGAACAAATCACGCCAACGATCCACTATCCTAAATGACAACAAACAAAACAACTTGATATGTTATACAGCATATCTAAAGATCCTTGAATTGCATTAAAATTGTTAGTAATAAATTAGAAGCTACTCTCAGGACTAATAAGGCAAATCATGAACTGAAAATTAGCTTCTGAAGCCAAGGATAATTATAATTATTTCTTTAGTTACATTAGGAAACTAAACAATAAAACCCAGCAGTGTTCTGAACGTATTCAAAATGGAACTACCTACTCAGACCCCGTGGATATAGCAAATATACTAAAAGACAAATTTAGTGGAATCTCTTCCTCTGAAACAACCGTCTTATTTCAAGAAATTCCTAAGGCCCTTACACCTTCTAATATCACATACAAATATGTAATGAGGGAACCTTCTAAGTCCAAATACACTACCTCCATGGGACCTCCTGTTAATTTACATAGATGCCTAATAATAAATAGCACCAAACATGCCCTTATGGAGTTCCTTCTTAAACTGTTTAATCTGATTTTAGCTACAGATTTGTCCACAGAATATTGTGAATGGCAGTGGTGATGCCTTTACACAAGGACAATCCTACCATGGCCACAGCCACAGGAAAATATAAAGCCATTAACCTGAGAAGCCTGCTTCGCAAACCCATAAAATACATCATATCTGACCTCACAAACTATCTCATCAAAACCTTTTTCAGATTAGACCCACATCAGTTTACCTTTGTCAAAAAAAGATCCTGCCTATCACTAGTTAACTTCTTTGAGAAAGTCATACAGTCTGTACACAGTGGTCATTCTGACCACACAGGTTATGTAGATCTGTACAAAGCATTTGACACTATACTCCATGCTGCCATCATGAAAAGAGCTAAGTGCCTTAAAAGTAGATTCATACGTAGTAGGTGCCTTAAACGTAGATCCATATGTGGTAATTGCCTTAAAAGTAGATCCATATATGCTAAGTGCCTTAAAACTAATTACATCCAAGTGACGCCTCCAGGTGCATCTGAAGTTGTCTCCTACTGACGCCTCTAGACATCAAATATTGCTTGTTCATATTTCCATCAATAATTTCAAAACCATGCTATGTACAAGGTTTTAAAAGATTTCATCTTAAAGCTTGCACAATGGCAAACTCAACTGCATTACTATTTGACCTTTGTTGAGTGCAGGTAAAGTGATATTAACTGTTGTTTTAATTACATTAATTTATATAGATATAATTAACACATTTTTCTAAATATCTCAACAACCAAGTAACACAGAGATAACACCTTAGCCTCATATGAAAGCTCTCAGAAAGCTGAATAAAATGCTGCTGACAGCATGTGTGTAACTTGAGTGGTTATTGAGATATTGTAAGTTGTTTACAAAATATTACAAATGTAACAGTTGTGGTTTTTAATGAGACATAAAATTCTGTTTAAGACCTAGAACCTAAAGAATATTACCACTATAAAAATAGTTTCCACTGAAGAGTTTGCCATATAATCTCTATGGCTCCAGAGATATGAACATTTGTTTGAAATGTGGGAATATAATTTGATTCTGTCAAGTTTAAATTCTGCCCACTGGAAGTTACAGTGCAAACTTCCTGAGCTCCATTGGAGTGAATGAGTTAAAAGTAGATCCATATGTGTTAAGTGCCTTAAAAGTAGATCCATATGTGGGAGGGTAGACAGATAACTTACAGTTTTCTCCCTAAACATACAGTATAATCGATACCTCACTCCAAGGTAATAATGTTGCCAGAGATCTTGGATCCTGGGTCAATAATTTCCTCTCCTGCTGCCACCATGTGACAAGTAGTTAGAAAAGCTTTCTATTATGCATAACTAACTCCTAAAGGTGCATCATCCAAGTCAAAAAAAGTTATCAGCTCTTTAATTGCATCCCTTATTATATAAATATTTAACTGCAACTCCCACCTTTGAGATGTACTCTTCTAAACATATTAAGCAACTGTTAAGGCTTTTGATGTTCCTAACCAAGAAGATCGTTGGCCTAAAGTGTTTGAAGCACTATGTATTTACTCACTTTTATACAGGCTCTTGAGAGGAAATGTACATCTTGCATTCTGCACCATTAAAGACTCTGTCCTCCTTGATGTCCTGTATCTTTGCAAGTCATGTAGCTCTACTAAAACCAGAAGAAGGTACTTAAATCTCTACCAACATATAAATTAAATGTACTGGATAGGCAAATCTATTACCCATTGCCAACCCCACCTCTGGAACAGACTTCTCCCATAAGTTAAACAAAGTTGCACTCTAGCATCCTTCAAATTAAACCTGGATGATTTGGAGATACCCAAAAATTTACTCTAGGAATAAACTTCCATGTCCTTGAGAAGAAGGAACAACATAAAGGTGGGTATTGTGAGTCACTTGCCTTGTATTTCCTATGATCCTATGTGAAGTACCCAGAACAAGCAGCTTCATCTAATCTTTGGGCACAGATGTAAGATATCTGCAGCAGGTCCATACAAGAAATCATGCCTGCTACCCACACCGATTAGAATCCTTTGTATGTCTAAGGTGGGAAACCGGTTATGTTAAGTTACAGACTCCCCACCAGTCCTGCAACATGATGGCATTGCCTTGGCTGCCCTCTAAATCTTACCCAGTATTCATCTGTGGGGTCACTAATGAAGAACTAGAGCCATATAATCAGTGGATTCCCTTAGGGTGCTACCAGAGCATAGACTTAGGTAGATGAGGTTCCCTGTTATACAAGTGTCAGAGATGATTAGTGGACAAAAGGGTACCTTATATCCAGAAATGAGAGGTAATAGGAGTGCAGACTTTCACAGACAATTTCATGAGAATTTAGGTGTTTTTCCCAGCTGAAGTCAAACACTTACAAGTTATTTAGGTAAGTATGCAGTTAACATTCAGGTAGAATACACTTTTGGAGAGAAACAGACCATGAAGTAGTAACTACTATATTAGATTCTCAGAAGCACAGCAGAGATACCTATATCTATATCTATATCTATATCTTTATCTATATCTATATCTATATCTTTATCTATATCTATATCTATATCTATATCTATATCTATATCTATATCTATATCTTTATCTATATCTATATCTATATCTTTATCTATATCTATATCTATATCTATATCTATATCTATATCTTTATCTATATCTATATCTTTATCTATATCTATATCTATATCTATATCTATATCTATATCTATATCTATATCTATATCTATATCTATATATAAGTATTCATAATGACTAGGGGCAGTTTGGCTAGGCCAGATCTAAATATAGATCTATATCTATATCTATATCTATATCTATATCTATATCTATATCTATATCTATATCTATATCTTTATCTATATCTATATCTATATCTATATCTATATCTTTATCTATATCTATATCTTTATCTATATCTATATCTATATAGAGAAAAAGAGCATGAGAGACAGGGTGGTATGACAGCCAAATAACATCTAGATTTACAGTGTACAGCTAGGCACCCTACGAGCTGTCATACATAAAGGCTGGCAAGGGTAGGACATGTTGAAATTAATTTTTGTTTAGCATTTATGTTATTTATTTATGCTTTGCTGACCAGGGTAGTCCTACGATAAATGGTCTATTTTCAGGGAAGTTCTGTGGAAGTATTCATAATGACTAGGGGCAGTTTGGCTAGGCCAGATCTAAAAATAGAGGGTCTTCAGGACTTAAGCTGTTGGGCAACTTCCAAAATCTGACACCCTTAGGTACTCATTAAATGAAAACAATAAGCTATTCCACATAAGGAGTCTAAACTTATGCAATTTATTTTCCATCTCCTTAATTAGTGTAAGAATATCTGTGTCCTCAATGGTTGGTGTACAGGCACTTCGCACTTCATTGCTGACAAAGGGTGAGCAGGAGTTTTAAGTCTTTGTTGATTACAAAACAGGTAAAAGTAGAATTATTCTCTTAATAGACTGAGACCTCTTTCAACCAATAGGAGTTGAGCTGATTTGAATATTCATGGCCAGGAGGAGTGCCTTTTAGAGTGGGAAGCCTGCTTCTACCTCCTTCCATTGTGATCCATTCAACTGGCAGCCAAAAGAGAAAAACATCTTCAATCATGCCCCCCATTACCAGCATCTCAGTGAGGCAAGATGAACCAGTCATCTCAGTGAGTGATGGATAAGCAGAAAGTTTTTACATCTCAGAGGGAGGCTGTCTGAGTTCCAAGAGGAGAGAGAAAGGGAGGAGCAAGCATATATGCTAGTAAACATTCCTGGTCATTTTAAAGTTTTTAATGTAACTGAAAAGGAGTTCTCTTCTAGATGCATTAGTGTGCTCTCCAGAGAATACTTGTTTGTTAGTGGGTCATGCTTCTTTTTCTTCATTCTGATTTTAGCACTTGGGCTCCAAACCAATAATTTTATATTAGGAAGGTTTGTGGTCTAGGAGAGGATAGCTTATGCCCTTTGAGCTGGGAATTGCTGTTTGAAAGCTTATTGTGTCTGTTATTTTAAAAATGTCTTAGTTCTGGTGTAAGCACTTGGGCTCCAAACCAGTTATTTTACATTAAGAAGGCTTGTGGTCTACACTTTTGTACGAGGAGAGGGTAGCCTTCACCTTTCTGAGCTGGGAATTGCTGGTGAAGGCTTATCGTGTCTGTTATTCTAAGTGTCCTTGTTCTGGTTTAAGTACTTGAGCTCCAACCAGATATTTTACATTAGGAAGGTTTGCTGTCTGCAGTCTTGCGGCATTACTGTCTAGACAGATTTTTTTAGCTACTAGAGCATCTAGTTTGCTCATAAAGTTTTATGTCTTATTGACATATTCAAAATTTAAATTTCCCTCACTCCTCCCTAGTTGACCAGTAGCCATGGATATACACTTTCTGACTCTCTCTGTGGCCAAACAGATTGAGATGGATATTCTGAGGCATTGTAGCAATTACCTCATTTACACTGACAACCCACTTATTCTTAATAAAACAGATAAAGTATGCGAGGGTTGTAAATACACTTTAATGCTGGAGGATGAACTCTGTCATACAACTAAAACTAATTCTATAGAGGTTGACAGTGGCACTTGCACCATGCCTACTGCACAGGGTAAAGATCCCACATATAAAATTACTTATGCTGAGGTGCTTACAGGCAACCTTCCTAAAACACTAAGACCTCCTGCACAGTACAATCAAAGAAAGGGTCCTCAGCCATCGCATAAACACTCCATTAAAATACCACGCACAGCTACACATAGTAACAGTGTATCCAATTCATGTAGTGCTATGACCTTAAACCAAACCATCTCACAGCCAAATGTCCTGGTCATTGGTGATTCTATAGTAAGGCACACTGATGTCCCCTTCACCAGACTGAGTAAAGACGTTGTCATGGTTAGCTGCCTTTTTAGGGATAGGATCAGTCAAGTCACACAGGCACTAAGGTCATTGAACCATAATTACCAGTATGACTCTGTCATAGCCTATGTGGGTGTTAATGACCTGAGATGTACCGCCCTTGACTATATGAAGTGAGACATAATTGAGCTTGCTGTATGTGTCTCAAACAGGTACGTGCCTAGCTCTGAGCAGCACACTACCTTCTTCAAGGATGATACCCAGTCACCAACAGAAAATGATTGATTTTAACAATTAGCTTAGTTTCTGGTGTCAGTCTAAGGGGGTACAAAATTTGACAGCCTGGTAAGACATGGTTGACAGACCATATTGCTTTGCCATGAATGGTTTGCATTTATCCCCTCTAGGCTTTCAGATATTGGCAAAGACCTTTTTCAACCCCACATTGCCTTTTTTAGGCAATGCCAAACTGATAAACTTCCTGACTTAATTGAACCTATGAACGAATATCTAAAGGTGGTACTGCTAAATGCTAGAAGTCTTAACAAGAACTCCACTTTCCGCAAGCCTTCCATTCCATGGAGAGTGTAGACATCTGTGTAGTAACAGTGACATGGTTTAAAGTCATGGAGAGTACCCTGCAATGCAAGGTTATAATGCTTTTCACACCTTTAGACCAGCTACTGCACAGATGAGAACTCAATGTGGAGAAGTCTAAGTCTATATTAACACCAGCCTCACATACAGACTCATTAAAGTCTATGACCCACTGAAACTCATACATGTGCAACAGGGTCTCTTACTATATCCTTGCAAGCTATAGGTCCCCCTTCATGTCCCAGGAAACCCATACCATGTACCTCAATGTACTAGAGTCCCTCACTGTTCAACCCATTATGATATTCATGGGGATCTCAACTACCCTGCTATAGATTGGGAATCTTACACCACTTCTAATGTACAAGCCCAGAGATTTCAAAACTCTGTTAATACCAAAATCCTGGAACAGTTGGTCCATTATCCAAACAGGGGTACACACGTCCTTTAAGTTGTACTCATGAACATGGGAAGCTGATGTTCTTCACCCAAAGCAATGTTTTTGCTCATCAGATCTGACCATAAGGCAGTATTGCTTGAAATAAAATTTAAATCTGAAAATCCAGCAAAGCCAAATACTTTTAGGAACTATTCCAAAGTTAATCTCTCTCTGTTACGTGACATCTTGGCTAAATTCCATACATCCTCAAACCCACTATACACCATGGTATATGCTGAGTTATTTACAAAATCTCTGTACAGCCATATTGATAGCTGTATAGACTGAGCTGTGCCTACTCATATTAAGAATAAGACAAATTCAAAAGGCTAGCCACCCTGGTGGAATTACAATATCAATTGCTTATACAACAAAAGAAAAAAATCTTGGCCAAACGTAGGAGGAACAAAGTCATACATACTAAAAAGCCCCATGACCAATTTAAACAGGTAACAGAGGGTTAATTAATACTTCAAAGGTTAAGTCTGAATAGAAAATGGATTTCTAGGCAAAGGACAAACCATAAAGGTTTCAACAGCTATGTCTGTAACCTAAGGGGAAATAGCAACAATGCAAAGAACCTATTGCAAATGGCATCACTCACACTGAACAGGAGGCCATAGTCAACATTTTGTCTGAGAGGTTCAGCTCACCCCCTCTTCCTTCTCCCAAATGTCCGATGGAAATACTGCATACCACAATCCCACCAACTGTTACTAGGGAACAGGTCATCAATCCACTTTTCAAGGCCAAAAACATTGCATCAATGGGCCCTGATAGCATCCTGGGATGTTTAATAAATAGCATGAAACTTGACCTTTCTGGTCCACTTGAATCACTTTTCAGCTGGAGCCTACACTCAGGTTTTGTGCTCAAGGAATGGAAGATGGCTACAGTCATTTCCCTGCACAAAGGAGATCCAACCACTGACGCCGGTAACTACAGGCCTATAAGTCTTACCAGCCTCATATGTAATGCCATAGAAAGAATTATCACGGGCATGATAAATGAAGATACAGGAAACTTGCAAAAGCTGGACCTATCATAGTTGGGCTTTATTGAAGGAAGGTCATGCCTTTTAAATCTGGTGGACCTTTTTGAGAGAGTCACCAAAACATTAGCTGGAGGTAAGACTGTGCACACAGCTTACTTTGACCTGGCCAAGGCTTTTGATATAATACCCCACTCTGACATTATAGATTCAGTAGAAACCCTTTTATCACCTACTGGATAGTCAACTGGTTCACTGATAGGACCCAGGAGGTCAAAACAGGTGAGTCCACCTCTACCAAGAGGTCAGTCACTAGCAGAGTCCCCTAGCACCTGGTCCTTTTTGGCATCTATTTCTTTGAAATGGAACCAAATGTTGAAGGTTTATGGCTGGCTAAGTTGACAGATGATTGCAAGCTGGGGGTTATCTTCTACTTCCCTGCAGACACTAGCATTCTTCAAGGTAGTCTATCTCTGACTAACAAATGGTGCCAAAGCCATGGTAGTAAACTCAGTGCTAAGAAATGCATAATTGTGCCCATTGAAAAGTCAACCTTCCTGGCTATTTGCCATGTTGATAATACACCCCTAAGAGTCAACCCAGTGGTCAGGGATTTGGGTAAACAAAAAGCACCACTTGGCCACATTGGTGAGGAAATCCTTTTATACAGCACAACTTATAAGTAAGGGCATAACATCTAGGTCCTAAGAGGTCATATCTCACAGTACTCTGTCCTTATCAGACCAGTCATAGATTACAATGCCCCCTTTGGTATGTACCTGACCAGGCATATGAAACAACTAGAGAGATCTCATGGGTTCCTTACAAAAGCAATACAAGATGCAACAAAATGGCCTTATGCAGAGCACCATAAAGCCCTTTCCCTCTACTCAGTGTCCTATAGATTACTGAGAGGTGATGTATGCCTGGATTACAAGAAATCAGCAAATCCCACACTTATGAATCTCTTACATATTTGTAATTCAAAGAGTGTCAGAAATACAAGGTCTAGGGACCTGAACTTCATCCGTGACTTACACAAAAGATGATGGAGAGACAGATATGTGTCCCAGAGATTGCTTTTAATATGGAACAGGCATCCCCTCTATGTAAATCTGAGTTCATCTACTGCCCAGTTTAACTGCAACCTAGACCAGTGAATGGGGAATAGCAAATTTACATCAGGCCTGGCACCCATGTCCCTTATGGATAGAGGTAACTTATGAATGCCTGTCCCTCAGTGTCTCATTTGGATACAGGACATCATTATTCTTTTGTGAAAACTTTGGCCAGGCTTAGAAAGCCCCCCCAGGTCATTAGCCTAGTAACAATCTATTAATCTGTGAATTAGTTCAACATTGATTCAACTCAAAATCTAGAGAAGGAAACTGAACCTGGAGGTTCTAACACAGTATATGGTGGTGCAAGATTCTTTATGACAGTTGTACATTACATCAAAACTTATGTTTTAATCCACTATCATATAATACCTTGTCTGCTTTTAAATCAATGTGTGAAAAACACATCAAGCATTTGTTATTCACCTCTGCAGAGACTTGTTTTTGTAATTTGAAATATAAATAATGGAGGGCACTTTCTAAATTATAATTTATGATGGACACTCATTTTATGAAAGTAAACAAGGAGAAGGGATGGTACTGTCAAGGGTATGCCAGATTGTGAAGCAGGCATGTGCTGAGTGTCAGTGAATGTTATGAAGCTGTTAATGTGCATGGTATTGAATCAACATTTAGGCACATAAAATTGTTGTTCAACTCAGATACTGACTTGAACACCTATGCATTTTTTTGAAGTAGCTCATGCTAGGCTGGCTTATCTTTTCGACACCTTTAAAGTTCACAAGAACATTGATCACCCTTCCCTTTTCTATACATCCTATATTGACAGTGGGGCATTTAAAGACAGAACCCTTAGTTCAGTTCTTGGATGCTAGGTTAATCAACTGATGTCCACTGCACTTCATATGTTAATGATTCCTGACATTTTCTAAAGACATTTGCAAGCATCAACTCTGAAATTTGGAAGTCTGAATTTTAAGTACAAGTTTAAGTTCAAGTTCAGTTAACTGCCGATAAACTAATCAGTCTTACAAAGCATAAGACAATTTTATTTATTTACCATTTGTTAAATGGATAGGTGTACTGGTCGAAGGACCATTTCAACAGAAGACCAAGTATCAAATAAAACAATCACTCAGACCTATTCAATTTACGAGAATTATATATATATTAATTTATAGATAGAGCAAAATCCTTGAAAGGTAAGACACCTTTGATCATTATAAGTAAAAAACTAAGAGCTCTCATAAAATCATCCAAGGCAAATTTTGAGAGAAAAATCGCCAAGGACTCTAAAGACAATCATAAGGCCTTCTTTAGCTATGTTAGAAACCTAGGAGGAAACTCCCAGATATGCTCAGAATTAGTTCAAAATGATGTGAAAATTACTGAACCTACACACATTGCTAACATACTGGCTGACAGGTTCAGTGCAAACTTCCCCCAAAAGGAGAGATATCTATTCCAGAGGATTGTAGCCCCCCAAACATCTCCAACGCCCAGGTGAGAACTGCCCTCACTAAGGCAAAAAACACAGCATCCATGGGACCGGATGGTGTCCCCGGCTGTGTGCTTCATGAACTCAACGAGGAATTAAACCCACAGTTAGGACAGCTGTTTAATCTTAGCCTCACCTCAGGATATGTACGCAAGGAGTGGCGCACGGTGACTGTGGTCCCACTTCATAAGGGCGGTGCCTCCACAGACCCTGGAAATTACCGCCCCATTAGCTTGACAAGCCTTATCTGCAAAGCCATGGAGAGGATCATAATGGAACTCATAAATAAAGACATAGGGAACTTGCAGACTTTGGATCCAACCCAGTTTGGCTTTGTCAAAGGCAGATCCTGCCTCTTAAACTTGGTTGACTTTTTCGAGACAGTCACCAAGGCCATTGATGAGGGAAAGGCAGTCCATACAGCCTACCTCGACCTGGCAAAGGCCTTCGACACAATACCCCACTCAGGTATCATCGAAAAACTCATCAGCTTGAATGTAAACCCATACATCACAAGATGGGTTGCAAACTGGCTAAGTGACAGAACCCACAGCGTCAGAGTTGCTGGAGCCATGTCAGACTCAAAGTCTGTAACAAGTGGTGTCCCACAGGGCTCAGTCCTGGGTCCACTCCTGTTCGGCATCTACTTTTCTGAAGTACAAGCAAACACAGGAGGGTTATGGCTGACAAAGTTTGCAGATGACTGCAAACTGGGCGCTATAGTCGAAAACACATCTGACACAGATATCCTCCAGAAGGGCCTCACAGAAACGGATAACTGGTGCCAGAGCCATGGCCTGAAGTTAAACGCCAAAAAATGCATAGTCATACCCTTCGGGAAAAACAAGGTTACCCCTAGCTACCATATAGGTGGCAATCCACTGAGCACAGAAAAAGTCATCAGGATCTGGGGACCCAAGTTGACAGTAGCCTTCGCTTGACACTCATGTTGCTAAAGTAGTTAGGAAAACCTTCTATATCGCCCACCTGATCATGAAGGGATTCACATCTAGATCAAGGGAGGTCATCGTCCCCTGTACTCATCACTCATTAGACCTATGATTGAGTACAATGCCCCGTTTGGAATGTATCTGACCAGACACCTGCTGCAGCTTGAAAGGCCCCAAAAGTTCCTCACCAAAAGGATAAAGGGTCTCAAAAATATGTCTTATGCTGCCCGACTGAAAGAACTCCAGCTCTATTCAGTCTCATACCGCTTGCTCAGAGGTGACCTGTGCCTGACATATAAGGCCATGTCAAACCCAGATTTGATGAATATGCTTCACCTCAAAAAATCTAGATCCCTCAGAACCACAAGGGCGGGAGACTTAAACCTTGACACGGTTATAAATAGAGCGTGCTGGAGGGACAGATTCATCACCCAGAGACTCCCTATGCTGTGGAACAAAATCCCGGTACATGTGAGGCAGAGCACCTTGCTGGCCTTGTTCAAGAGGAATCTTGACCAATGGATGGGAGATCACAGATATACCCCAGGGATTACTTCAGTGTCACTGCTTGACAGAGGCACAGAAAAATGATAGGCATAGTTTTTATTCAAACTAAAGGGGTGGCGAAAGCCACATAACTATGGGCTAGGCTTATAAATGCCCTTGGGCAGATAGCCTAGTATGAACCTATGAACCTATGAATCTATACTATGACAGACAATAAGAAAAGAGAAATAAAGCAAAGTAATATAGTTTATGAGGATTATATACAGTGATTTATGAAACAATCACAAATTAGGAAGTATAATAAAGGTCTGTAAAATAAAATATATCCCCAAATCAAAGATTAAGGAACAATATTGTTTATAAACTAAGCATTATTATACAACATAAAATAATTTAATGAGCAAACCAGATATCAATAAAATAATGGATTACGTAGTAGCTAACACATGTTACAACTGGTATGGCTGCATTATATGCTAGCATTCCTGAAACAGGAGAGGAAAATGTTAAAGATTATTTGGCATCTGATAATTCAGTATCGCTTAAGAACTCGCATATTAGTTGCTCTTTTTTGCAGCTTTTGATAGAAAGTTATTATTTTTTTTGTCTTTGAAAAACAGTTCAATGGGCAAAAGAAAGGAGCTTTCCTCCCATATTTATGGGAATTTGAATCAAATCAATGCCAGTGTTTCTTACATATTTGTTTCTTAAACTATGTTACTAATTGTTTAGACATCAGTTTCCTGAACAAAATATTTCATTCAAAAATATTTATGAAGTTGATATTTGTAAACTCATAAATGCTTCTAGTAGTCACTTAATTAGAAAAAAAACACACATTTTAAAGGGAACTTTACAAGATTATCCTAGTTGAGAACACATGACAGCAGAAGCTAGTGTACTGAAATGTCTACTGTTGGATAAAAGTTACCTAATACATATGATTGATACTGCAGCTGACAATGTGGTCCATGACAGAAACACTAGATATCCAGCAATATTATCGCATGGTCATGTAACACCCACAAGAGGAGATGACCCTTTAAGAAATCTAGGTTTTATTAAGATATTTTGGTTAACTTTTTCTGCTGACTCTAATATGTTAAAGAATATTGCTCTTGAAAATTGGAAGGGTTTCTTGTTTAATAGCATATTAGTTTAAGCAATAAGGGTCATGGCCCAAATTTTAACAAACAACAAAAAAAAATAAAATAAATAAAATAAAACATAATTTAAAGGCTTTATTGGAAATGACACATTTCCAGTCAAATAACACAGAGAAGGATTTAAGGATCTTTTCCACTGAAAGATGAAAACAAGGCTGAATCACTGAAGTTTCAACTTTACTCAGTTTAAAACATTTATATAGAGCTTTCGGAGATTTATGTATCCAGTTGCATTATCTTTGACAGCTTTTATGTTGCAAGATCACTACAAAGCTGTTGCAGCACATCTATGAGCATGTACATACCATCTATTCCAAAAAATGTCAGCAATGCCTTACAAAGACAGTTTAGATTGTAAATATTTTAAAATATTTTAGGTAACACAGGCCAGCAGAGATGGTGACCCTGAGAGAAACTTGAAAGCCAGGGAATTGTTCTGGTAACTCACTCTCCAAACTTATTATCCATAATGCTTTAATGAATACATTAGCATCAAAAGCATTCTTAAGCCAAGACCTTTAAAATAATGAGAGTCAATTATATGCATTGTATTGCACATTTTCAGTATATATTAATTTATCACTATAGTTTTTAATATAAATTCTTCATATTTATGAATATGAAATGTTTAGGTTTTTAAATGGTTGAAATGTTTTGTGACAGGTTATAATTGTCATGGGTGATATCAATATCAATATCAACTGGTAGAAATTAATCACAAATTCTCCATCAAATAGCATCAACCTTTATGGTTTCACATAACACATCACCAGTACCATCAGAATGCAAAACAGTAATCACCCAGGAGCTACCCTAGACTGGCTCCTGGTCTCAGATTCCCACAAATATTCTAATTCCAGTACCCTTCCTAATATCTTAAGTGACCACCTACCCACATATACTCACATGACCTCCATTCAAGTACCCAAACCCAAAACCTACAGAATGTCCAGAAACATAACAAACTTTAATCAACAGCTGTTTAACAGCATCTTAGAAACCATCAAGTGGTACTCTCTAAAAACTCTGCCACTGGAAAATGCCATCAACTACTTCAATAAACTGTTTTTGGACACCCTTAACAGCTTAGCCCCTCTAAGAACAAAAAAAAAAAAAAAAAAAAAAAACATGTACCCTGGTTACCAAAATCCACAAAACAAGTACTACAAAACCAGAGACTGAGCCTCAAAAGATTTGCATAAGAATAAAAATTGCACAAATCTGCTAAAATATAAGCCACTACACAATAATAAAAAAAAAAAAAAAACTAGTCAATGCTGAGAAGAAAAATACTTCTCCCAACAAATGTCCATCCATAAAAATAACCCCAAAAAGTTCTGAAAAACATTCTCAGCAAGCCTAGGTTCTGAATATCACCTTCCATAGATAAAACACCATCCCAAATAGCTGATATATTCAATACCCACTTTATTGATGGTATACTTAAACTTGTAACCAACTCTGCTTTCAAAACAAATTCTAACTCCACAGACAATCCAATTCCACACGTCTCTGAATCATCCAACAAAAACACCACCACTCTACCCTCCCTCACCAAGGTACTTCAACATCTAGTACTCCATCTCCTCCTTTCTCACTCCAACCTGTATCTAGTACATTAATATGTAAGTGTCTTCTCAAACTAAAACCTTGTTCCTTTTCCTCCGACAATCTTCCATCAGATTATTTAAAACTTGCTGCAGATGCAATCGCTTATCCTGTTAGCATTCTTATCAAATTATCCATCATGGAGTCCCAAGTCCCTAACCTGTGGAAGAAATACATTATAACCCTGTCACTCATCTGGTCAGGATAAAACAGATGAACATTTGTGGGTTCACTTCAACAATCTTTATTGCACACAAACACATTAGGAATGAGGCTTTGTAACTTAAACTTAAATAAACTTATAAACAGACTGACTACCACACTCATACATGTTAACACTCCTGCTGTTGTCTCAAAATGGCACTGCTGCCTGCATGTGCTCACTATTTAAATGCACGTGCATACATCTGGAAATGCTTCTTAAAGGTACATACACATGCTCTGATCTACATCCTCCCTCTTTGAGGAATGATTCACATATGAAATGACAGTATTCAACAACATGCAATTTACAGAAATTATCTTTTGACTTGCAGTTATACAGCACTAATTATTTGACATGCAATCATACAAAATCAGACACATATAAAACAATCATGTCCAGGTTGCAGTGTATTTTACATTAGGTCTGGAAATACGACTTGATTGTGTAACATAAAAGTCAGAATTGGATCTAGCAATGGGGACTGTCTTTGAGGAATGTTTAACTTTGGGGACAACTGGGGCATCATCACGAATGGCACTGGATATTAAGACATGTTCTTCGGTATAAACATTGTCAGGGTTGCTCTTTGATCTAGAGTCTGTAACACAGGTATGATGCTGCAATATCATTTCTGGTACAGGAAGAAGAAGTATGAGGCTTCTCCTGTATTCTAAACCCTCAGATTCCACAAAACAGGATATTAGCTCGACACATATACCTCTCACTTGATCAATTCGATCAAGACCATTCACCATTTGCATTCTCACTGTCTCTCCTTTTAACAGATGATGAAATCTGCTAATTTTATCATAGCTGGACTTCAGAGAAGAGAGCTTCTTAAAAATTTGGGCTTTGATTGCTGTGTTGTTTTTAGCATTAGACAACAACAAACTAGAACTGATAGGCAAGGTTGTTCTGGTTTGCCAAGACAGAAGTCTCTGAGCAGGCGAGCCAAGTAGGTTGTCATGGGATATATTTCTGAGATTAAGTGAATTCAAGAAGATATCTGTATTATCATGCTTTGACCTAGCTAGTAATTGCTTAGCACTCTGTACTACACATTTAGCAAGGCCGTTCGATTGTGGGTATTCAGGACTACTAGTAACATGAATAAACTCCCACTCTTTTGCAAATCTCTGAAACAATTGACTGGTAAACTGAGAACCATTGCCAGAAATAACTTTGTGAGGACTACCATGGACTATTTTATCTTAGCAATAGCAGCACTGGACATTAGGTTAGGTAGCAAATCAATCTCAAACCACTTCGAATAAGAGTCTACCCATACTATGTAATGTTGATTGTTCCACTCAAATATGTCAGTGGCTACTGCTGACTAAGGTAGTTCAGGGATTTGGCTTAAATGAATTGGCTCATTTTGCAAATGTGGCTTAGTACTGTTGCACACTGAACAAGAACAAAGCACTTTATCAATGTCTTTCGATAGAGAAGGCCAAAATACTAGTCCTGTTGCCCTTCTTTTGGTAGAATTGGAACCTAGGTGGCCAGAGTGCAAAATCTGAATGAATTCACGTTGTAAGGAAGTAGGAACAATAACTTTTGGACCTTTGAAAATGATACACTCTTCCATCAGCATCTCATCTCTGTATGGAAAGTAAGGCTGTACTTCTGATGGTACACAGGATTGCTTTGACTGCCTTCCTACATTGATGAAGTGGTTGAGCTTTTGCAAAATTGGATCAGTCTTTGTATGATCTCTCAGAACATTAAGTCTTGTGGTAGAAAAGTTATGCACTTCCATGACATCAAAGTCAAAATTCTCTACATCAAGCTGTTCCTTGGTATTTCTGGATAAGGTATCAGCCAGATAAAGAAGTTTGCCTTTTGTATAGACCATTTTGAAGTTATACTTTTGCAAATTTGAGCATCATTCTTTGTAGTCTTGCTGGAGCTGAATGATTATGCTTCCATAAAATTGTGACTAGAGGCTGATGGTCAGTTCCTGTCTGGAGAGCTCGGCCATAAACATAATCATGGAACTTTGAACATGCAAACACAATTGCCAAAAGTTCCTTCTCAATTTGAGCATACTACATTTCAGTTTGGGTAAGAGTTCTAGATGGGTAGGCAACAGGTCTGCCCTCTTGAAGAATAACTGCACCAAAACCAAACTTTGAAGCATTACAGGAAAGAACTATTGATTTGTGGACATCATAGTACCTTAATTTAGGTGGGTTAGCAATTTGCTGTTTGAGGTTATCAAATGCTCTCTGGTGTTGTTCTATCCATGACCAGGCAACATTTGTGCATGCCAGATCTGTTATAGGCACTGGTAAGTCACTAAAGTCAGGGATAAATTTGCCCAAATAGTTAATCTTACCAAGAAAACATTGTAGGGCTTGAACATTGTCTGGAGCTGGCATCTCAAGAATGGCTGCTTGTTAGAAGAGTCTGGTCGTGAACCTGTATTGGTAAATAAATTATCTAAATAAGTAGTTTCTGATAATCTGAATTTGCACTTCAGAGGATTGAGCTTTAAATTCACTTAATGTGCTCAATCCAGAATTTTCCTGAGGTTCCTGTCATACTCTGCTTCACATTGCCTTCAACCAGTTAATCATCAACTATTATAGCACACGGGTAGCCTGAAAAAATTTGCTCCATTGCATCCTAAAAGATTTCACTGGCAGAATTTATTCCAAAAGGCATCCTAAGGAATCTGCATCTACCAAATGGGGTACTGAATGTAGTCAGTAGTGAAGATCTGTGATCAAGCATTACTTCCCAAAATGAAGTTTTGCATTTAAGACAGAACAAACAGTGGCATTTGGCATGAGGGTTGCAATTTCCTCGACTGTACACATAGGATGATGAGGTCTTTTTAATGCCTTGTTCAAGTCTCTTGGGTCATTGCATACTCTGATTTCATCTGAATTTTTCTTATGAGCAACTACGATGGAAGACATCCACTCTGTTGGTTCTGTGACTGGAAAAATCACACCTTGCTGCACCATTTTGTCTAACTGGACCTTGACTTTGCCCTGTATAGCTATTGGAACTCTTCTTGCTGGTCTGACCACTGGACTGACCTCCGGGTCTATTTTTGTAGAGTACACAACTGGAAGTTTACCTAGCTTGCAGACATTGAGAAAATAGTATCACTGAAGCTGGAACTGGGACGTGTGCTTACATGATGGACTTCTTTGGTAAAAGAAAGGAGTTTAATTCTTAAACTGTCTCTGAGACCTAATAATGACTGCACAGATCTTCTGACTGCATACAATTGCAAGCTGTAACATTTCCCAGCTGAATAGCATGAAAGCACTACTGAGACTTCAGTTTGAATCTCTTCACCTCCATAAGCAACACACGTCACACAATTGACCAAATTAAGTTGCTCACCAGCCCACATTTTAGCAAATGTTTCTGCTGACATTACATTACACTTTAAACCAGTGTCTACTTACTATATGACTGCACTTTGCCAAATAAGTCTCCATAGCACAAGAACACTCGGAAATCATTGTACTTTGATAAACCACTCCTTATCATTGTAAGAAATATTTTGAAATGACTGTACTTTGCAAATTAACTGTACACAGTAGAGAAAGCTCAGAGTAAGAAACACTTTGAGATGAATGCACTTTGCAAATAAACTGTATTCAGCACAAGAATCTTTCCAAATGGCTGCACTTTGTGAAATAACTCTGCACAGTTTAAGAAACACTTTGAAATGGCGGCACTCTGCGAATAAGTGCTCACAGCACAAGAAACTTTTCAAAATAGATGTACTTTGACTGCACTTTGAAATATAATGATACTTTGCACACAGCAAACTCTTTGAAATAATTGCACCGTAATAAAGCACACACTCTGCAAACACTTTGCACACTCTGAAATACTTCGAACAACTATAGTTATGCTTTGAATGGCTTTGGTCAATATGAAATATTAGTTTGTGCCCAAAACATGGGGCAGGATTCACGAAGCCTCCGTGTAAGAGATACAAGGCTTACACGGAGGCTGCAGTTAAACGGTGTGACGTCAGCATGTCATGCATATGCATGAGGGCATGCTGAATCACACCTAAGAATAACATGGTCCATGGAAGACAGTAGGGGGCGTGTCCGTAGGCCGAGCCCTGCAAGCGGACACGCCCCCAGAAGAGTAACAGTGCTCAAAGTAAACACCCACGACAGAGTCCATGTAAATGTGAATAAACACAACACAACACATTCCCCCACAGACTATGAACATAAAATGTATAAATGAACATGTTATATATTTTTTTTAAATTGTAAAGATGTTTGCCTGTGAGTGCACTCGTTTGCACGGGCGTGCCCGTAGCTTAGCCACAGTTAGCAGTCAGTGGAAAAGCATATAAAAACTAAATATGCAAAGTAAACCAAGAAGTAATAGCGTAGCGGTAGAGATGTCAGCTGAAGAGCAGGCAGTCATGGTTCGAGCCCCCACAACATCAATTTTTATTTTTAGTAAAATAAGCACGAAACAAGTCCCTGACAAATATGTACACATATAAAATTATATTCTATGTAAAATGTAATGAAATAGGCCATTTATTTTGAAAAAATGTGAGATAACAAAACAATAAAAAATGCCAGATGTGCCTATAGCTGAGCTACAGTTTAACAAGGTGAGTGCATCTGCCCGTAGGTGAGCAGTGGTTTATCAGGTGTAAAATGAGTGCCCGTAGGTCAGCAGTAGTTTAACACTCTGAAACTGTGTGCCCCAGGCTGAGCTGAGTGTAATATGCATGCTGACAGCCAAATGAAGTGTAAACTAGCATAACTCATTTGCGCGGAGCTGCGCACCGCGCCAACAAGCTTACCGACGGGCAACGTTGAGCAAGCTGTATCAAAACTGCTTTTATACAGACATACCCTTAGCCTGTCTAGACAGTCATAAAATATAAAAAGCAGTGGCCAGGTTCGAACCCAGAATACCATCCACCATAGTCAAGGTACTGAACCACTAAGCCATGACAGCTGTACTTAGAAATGCAGTAATAGCAAATATATAGGAATGAATAGAAAGTGGAGCATGACAAAGCAGGTCTTGTGAAGTTGATACAATTCCAAAATGGCCAATCACAGATACGTGCGAGAAAAACGGCATATATAAGCCCCATAGGCGGGAATACACAGCATAAACGATTGTAGAACTAACTTGCAGCCAGAATGTCAGGAGTAGGTGAGGGTAGTTGCTTTCGAACACAGAGGTGGGGTGTTGAGGAGTCCAGATACATGGTCTGGCTCCTAGTCAACAATCATGAGGCCCAACTCATGCAGGGCCAGGTCCTGTGGGGAACATATAATGCTGAGGCATGGGACCGGTTGGCTCATGATCTCACCAGTGCCACAGGGATTCCAAGGACTGGTGAGCAGGTCCGTCACCACCATGCAGACCTGAAGAGACATAAGCAGGACCAATTGAACCTTTGGATCCAGGAGGCCTGGCAAATGCCCAACGCCCCACTACTGAGTAAGTTACATTTAATTATGTATGTAAGAAATTAAACTAGCTGATATTATGGAGATGTGTATTCCAATATTACTTCATTTATATTACAGCTGCAGGTGTCCGTTCTGTGAACCGCTGAGCCTATGGTGATAGGCTGGTGCAGTTGCGCCACCAGGCAGGTCAGTAATCCACTCCCAGTAACTGTAAAGAAATATAAAAGTATGACATTTAACAAAAGAGTGCAGTGTAGTCACTAAGTAATAAAATGTGCAAGTAACAGTGTAAGAGTGTCTGCAAGTATTGCTTGATTACAAAAGTGTGTTGCAGTCTGTAATCCAAACAGAAAAATGAAAATGTCTGAAATAAAGTCTGAAATAAAGATGCCCCACCTGTAATATAATAGTACACAACCTGCAGCAGGCTGAAAAGTACAGCTGCAGAAGATGAGCAAATCACATGTGTGAAATATATCCCTGTTGAAATACTGAAACATGACAGAAGTGAGACTGCTGGAAAGGATTGTAATAACTACAGGTAAAACATGTCAATAAAGCATAGAAGTAAGTACCATCCTGAATAGTAAAATGAAAACAAGTGAGAGAGTGTGAGAAAGAGTTATGAATCCACCAATAAAGTAGTAATAACCCCTGAATAAAGTATACTGCAGTCAGTACAGAATGGAATGAATGTGACAAGTAGAACCAAACTGCGAAATGTGTTCAAAGTGTTGCTGCAGCTGGAATGTGTATCCCAAAATCTGGATATGTTGCTCTCAGTCTGCAATATGCAGATAGTATGATTGTTTGAAATACCAAACATCCACAGTTGTCTATAGCTATATAAAGCAAATGTAGCAGGATGATGTAGCTGAACAAAGCCAGATATGAACGTGTATGAATAACAATAAAATGTATATTGATGTAGCAGTAACAGTCCTATCACCAAATTGAAGTAGTTATCATATAGGAAACTGTAGTTAGAACAGTTGTGTGTATATATCTGCAGCTATTAGAAATGTACAGCATATGTATTGGTATTCGAAGGTGTTAATAATATTTTCTTCACCCCACCCTATAACCACATATAATCCATTCCACGTGAAGTTGGTACATGCAATCACAATTAACACCCCTGGGCATTTGTCCTGTTGGGTCATAAATATTTGCATGTACGTTGATGCATCTGCCCTGTTCATACATCCAAACCTGATGGCCTGTTGCCATCAATCAACCCTGCATGTTGTTGGACTATGTATTGCTGTTCAAATTATGCATGTGTTATGCTCGCTGTTCAATGGTGTGAATATCTGGGTGTTTGGTTAATGGGAATACTAATGCATGCTGTTACAACTAATTGCGAATGGTATTGTATGTTACTAACTCAAACTGTCATGACATAATGCAAAACATAGGACGACAGGGAAGGTGGGTTCCAGTGGTCCCACCTCTCCCACCTCAGCTGGTGAGTGCACCTGGCACTAGTGCCCAGTCTGGACCCTCCTCCGGTGGCCCTGTGCCACCTGCGGGTGGAAGCGCTGCAGGGGATGGGGCCCATCCCCCCTCTGCAAGTGTGGCCGGAGGAGAACCACCACTCACCCTCCATAGCGTCCGGACTGTGGTGCGTAGGGAGATCCGGGACTCTGTTCTTGGGCCCCTATGCCAGCTTGAGGCACAGGTGGCACAACTTACTGGCATGCCTGTTGCCTGGCCTACACAGCCCCCAGCACATATCCGTCCTGGGCAGTGAAGGAACAGTGGCAACTGCCCATGGGTGGGGATATTAGTTCCACTGTTGCCATCTGTGGGCTCATGGGCTCTGGATATCCAAACATCCGTCCCTGTCAATTGTGTAACCCCCCCCACACACGTGTCATACACTGCCCCTGTATGTGTCTTGTTTGTCTTGTCTGTTGACCTACCCAACTTACCTCCCCAGCTATACCAACTTCCTTCACCTGACATACCACTCTCACCTGAAAAAAAAAAAAAAAAGGGCACTCTGTACCCACAAAAAATTATGCCCCATACATAGCTGCCCATTCCGCACACATGTCTGCTGGACATGGAAACTATCAATTACAATTGGCTGTACAACAAGTATTATTGTTGTCCTGACACCTCTCTCAGGGGTGGAAGGTTTCAAATGTCACACCAAATTACATACATATGCACAGCTGTTGCTGATGAAGAAATGGGCAGCTATGGGCCTTACCTACATCCCTCCTGCAAAACCCAAGCTTGTTTCCCTACTGTCTTACCCTCTTTGTGACCCCTTTTTCACCACTTTCCTGTCTCCCCATTTTCATTTCTTTCAAAGAAAATAGCACGGGTGTGCACCAGAGTAAGCACTGTTAAGCGGTTGTAAGTGGGTGTGCGCGGAGCTGAATGCCAGTGCGCATACGGGAGCTCTGCGCAAACCAGCGCTAACCGGGTTACAACTGCTTAAAAGTGCCTTAGTCACTCTGATTGAAAGGTCTTGTAGTCAGTTCAAAAGCAAAATAAAATCCCACTGTCAGTCCCGAACCCAGGACCTTGGAAACACTAGTCTGCATGACCTACCACTAAGCCATGACTGTTATAGAAGAACATTGTGCTAAAATAAATATATCATGTAATAGTAGGAATGAATGTAAAGGGAATATAGGATGTGTAGTACACAAAGCATGTCATTTATACTTACTGTCAAAACTTGTGGATGTCCATAATAGTAGTGTGTGAACAGAAACAGCCATGCTAGTTGGTAGCTAGTAGGTAATAATGTCAGTTAATGTACATATATAAATGTATGCATATTTACATATATATATATATATATATATATATATATATATATATATATATATATATATATAGTTGTAGGTGTCATTGTACATACACACTTACTACAGGAAACAGGAGAGAGGAATGGAGAAATGTGAATCTACAACACAGCCTGAATCATGAGAGAGATACTAACCTTTACACTCACAGAACAGTGTCCACAGCATACCAGCATGGTGCCCGCCCTTACAATCTGAAAGGGCAACGCCTATCTCACATACCCTTTTATAGCACTGTCCTGAAATCACAGTGAGAACTGCAATCAGTACAGAACTGGCTGCATGCAATTAGCAAATGCTGGCTTACAATTGGTGCAGAGGCCATCACATGGACCTATGCAGCTACCTACAAAAGCATCCTGTACTCACATTCCACACATGCAATACTTTCATTGCACTGTCTGGAGGCAGACAGAGAGAGAGATAGAGAGAGAGAGACAGAGAGAAAGAGAGAGAGAGAGAGAGAGAGAAAGAAAATAAAAATTAAGAACACAAACAACAACACATGGTACACAAACTAAGTTGAAGCTGTCAGCAGTGTCAGTACCAAGCTGTGCCAGCAGCAGCAGGAAACTGTAGTAGCGGTAACGCAACCAGCTGCGACAAACACAGGTAATGTAAAATAACAAGTTAATAGTCTGCATACTGTGAACCCTCCATATGTGTCATAGGTCTGTATCTATAGGTATGTCCATGTGATATGTTGTGTGCACGTAGTTCCACCCAAAGGGGATGACTATACATTACATGTCATTCAGTGTTAGGCCATGATCCTGGCACCAGTTTACTGTTTCAGTGAGGCCTGTCTGTAGGATGTGTGTGTCAGCTGGTGTAATGACTATGGCGCTTAGTTTGCAGTCACCTGGGAACTTTGTCATCCACAACCCACACATGTTTGCTTTTACATATGAGAAATAAATGCCAAACAAGAGGGGTCCTAGGACAGAGGCCTGTGGGATACCACATGTGACTGGAATTGAGTCTGACATGGCTCCTACAATATCGATATTATGGGTTCTGTATGTCGACCAGTGTGCAACCCATCATGTGACATATGTAGTAACATGTAAGCTAATGAGCTTGTCTATGATGCCTGAGTGGAGTACTGTGTTGAAGGCCTTAGGCAAGTCCATGTAGGCTGTATGGATTGAGTTGCCCTCATCAATGGCTGTAGTGACTGTTTCGAAAGGTCAACCAGGTTCAAAAGGCAAGATCAGCCCATCACAAAGGCAAACTGGCTGGGAACAAGTGTCTACAGGTACCCAATATTGCTGTATATGCGTCCCATACTGAATCATTCCATAGCTTTGCAGACCAGGCTGGTTAAGCTTATGGTGCAGTAGTTCCCAGGGTCAGTAGAGGTGCCTCCTTAGTGGAGTGGGACCACTGTTGCTGTATGCCAGTGTTCAGATACATATCCCGTAGTACGGCCAAGGTTAAATATCAGTCTTATATGCGGTTGTATGTCCTCTTGGAGTTCCCGTAGCACACATCCAGGGATACCATCAGGTCACATTGATGCTGTGTGTTCTGCTTTGCTGAGGGCGATCCTCACCTGGACAGATGAGATGATAGGGAGGTTACATTCAGCTGTGATAAGTATTTCTAAGTGTGGGGGAGAATGAGGGGGGATACGTGCACCGAATCTGTCTGCAAGAATGTTGCCAATATCTGTGTGTTCTGTGAATGTAAAGTAGGTGTGTAGTAACTCAGAGCATATCTGAGGTGTTTGGTCCATATGTGTAACATAACTGAAGAAGGCCTTGTGGTTATCTATAGTGTTTGTGGCCATTTCCCTCCCAGAGTAGGCCGTGGATGTTGTTATGAGAGACCGTAGCTTATTACCAGTGCTGACCACAGATGCCTTCCCTTAATGTGAATCTGCTCTGTCCTGCAGTAGCCTCCTTCTATCGTTATACAATCTGCCTTTGGCTGGGGTCCACCGGACAGGATGCCTAACCTTTATGGATAGGGTCTGGGTTAGAAATGTGTGTGCATGTTCCATGCATTCTTTGGGATGTCCATGGGAAGCATTCGCAAAGGGGTCAGCAGTGTGGGTTGTGGCTTCCACTGGCCCAGTGGGCTGCATGGATACCATCTCAGTCCTAACAAGTGAATAACTGTCTAATCACATACATATCAAAGTAGTCTACTGTGCTGGTGGTGGTGGTGGTGGTGGGATATGTATATCCAGGACGAGTAACTTGTGTCCAGATCACACTAGTGGATGGCGTTCCACATACAGTACCTTGGTATGAACCCCCAGAGTGAGGTTGTGCATTGGACCCATCGCAGTGTGCTGACCGATGGGGCATGCTACTATGTTGTATGGAATGTGGCAGGTATTGTTGCACAGGTGTTGGCTGAGCACTGATATCTGGCCATGTACTTGTGTATCCACCAAGAGACACACACATGCTACATATGGGAGTAGTAGTATATCACTACAGTTGAGTATCATGTATAGTATGTGTGCCATATATTGCTGACATAGTCTGCTGATATCCTGTTTGTGTTCTCTTCCAGGGACATGATGCGTCAGCGTAATCCTGCCTACTCTGCAGCAGAAGATGAGGAGATACACCAAAGCCTGGTGCGGGATTATGACATACTGTTTTCCTGCACAAGCCAGAATCAGCAGGAGAAGGCTGCACTGTGGCAAGACCTTGTCCATAGGGTAAATGACATTGGCACGCATAATAGGACATATGAGCAGGTACGACTTCACTGCAGTGATTTAATCAGAAATGTCCGTCATCGTGCGTCGGATATCCACAGGCAACAGGTTGCCACAGGAGGTGGGGTGGCCACACATCCCCCCTCACCAGACTGGAGGGGCTACTCCTAAGTGTTGTGGCTCCAGCCCCGGAACATCAACAGCAACACACCTGCATCATGATGGAGGCTGGATCCACACAGCAGCACGACGTGGAGCATGCAGGTAATATGCCATATGTACACTTGACTGTCCTGTACACTGTTAGTTTATGCATGTGTAAGGTCCGTGGTATGTAGCTGTCAACATAGTATGTAATTGTGCAGGTGTGATATTGCCAATATCAGCAGCTGACATGTGAAAGGCAACTGGTGTACTACTGCACTGTATCATATGCAGTATCAATGGCACAGTTGTGCCCACTGACATTAATCTCCTCATTTCTGCAGGTCACTCCAGTGTTACAGCAAGGCAGCCCATCCATGTGGGTGAGTGTGTTTGAACAATACCTATAATAGTCCTAATAGTGCTAGTAAAACTAGTGTAACTCAGTAGTGCTCTGTGTGTATACTGTGGGGTGTGCATGTGTGCATGTGTGCCTGTGTCCACGTGTGCATGTGTGCATGTGTGCCTGTGTCCATGTGTGCATGTGTGCCTGTGTCCACGTGTGCATGTGTGCATGTGTGCATGTGTGCCTGTGTCCATGTGTGCATGTGTGCATGTGTGCCTGTGTCCACGTGTGCATGTGTGCATGTGTGCCTGTATCCACGTGTGCATGTGCGCATGTGTGCATGTGTCCACGTGTGCATGTGTGCATGTGTGCATAAGTGCATCACTGGTAACATTGTGTAGACATTGTAAACTGTGTTTCCTGTCTTCCTCCCACAGGTTCTGGTGCTGCTCTGGTGTCCTGCAGCAGGGAACCTGAATCTGATGCCACAGGTACTGATAATGATGATATCCGTGTAATGGCACAGGAAGGTGTGTCAGGGTCCGTCATTGGTCAGCCAATTGACAGTACACAGCTGTCAACCCCATCATTGCGCACAGTCATCTTGCCAGTACATCCTATGTCACCATTGTCCCTAGGTGATGGACAGAATACAGTGGGCATTGACCAGGGTAATGTGGTATCTGTGGCACATGCATCCCCACACAGCAGTCATGGGCAGGATCCTGCGATGGTACCACACAGACAGTTTCCCATGGGTTCTCGTGGGAGCATCCATGGGCGTACTGCCTCTGGCAGACATGCCCAAAGAGGTCTGTCAACTTCAGCTATGTTTCGGGCTGTCATGCAGTCACAGTCACGTATGGAAAGGTACACCAGACAGGGTCTGAGGGAGCTGAGAGCATGTCGCACAGCCATGACTGACAGTATGCGTGACATCGCGGATGCTATCCATAATTTCACTGATGTCATAGACAGACGTTGTGGGGACATATTACAGCAGTTCCACAACCACATGTCCATGAGCCAGGGCAATGGTTGACGGTTGTGGCGTCATGTGGCTGTATGCCAGCTACAGCAGCAGCTGGCAGTTGGCACGGACGACAACAGGCCCTTGGACGCCCCCATAGTGCCAGCAGCAGCCCCAGCAATGCTGGGTCTGTGCTGTCATCGGAACGCCCCAGGAGACCATGTGCATGTGGCTCTGGACAGTCCCAACAGGGACCTGTGTCCAGTCAACACACTCCCGCTTCTGATGACAGTACCCAGTCTGGCTTAGTACCGGATACGGTCCATAGCACCCCTGCCAGGCACAGGTACCGTGTCCATGCCCACAGTCACTGATCTGTATGATCTGCCAGGTGTAGTCTGTGGCTGTCCACAAACTCCTGTATATGGCAGCCATGAGGTGGAACTGTGTGCATGCATACACACATGCAAAATGTTAACACCTAGGGCTACCACATACACGCACACACTGCACCAACAGTGCCCCACCCTGTACTGCTGTCCCTCACCAACACACATAAACACACATGTCAATTGGTGGTATCAGTGGCAGACTCAGGCATACCTAATTCACACCCTGTGCATATGATGAAACTGTGCCACCTCCTGCAATCTCCAACATGAGTGCAGGAACAGGTAAACACGTTGCTGATGCACAGGGTGACTACATAGAAGTGTATTAGTAGTATCATGTTGGTAACAGTACAGTGTGCTGATATGACTGTGTGTATATCCTAGCATGCCTGATGCAGTAACCGTATGACTGTCCTGAATTGTTATCTACACCCATAGTAAGTACCATAGTGTAACAGCTGCACATTATTGCATACTGGTGATAAGGATGTCAACAGATAGCCACATACATGGGTAGCACAGGGGGGATGCTAATGCAAGTAGTGATACGCAATGATGGACATGTACAGTAATGGTGGCAAGTTGCCCACAACGACTATGCAATGTGGATGTTTGCGCATGTTGATATGTGTGCAGTACCAATGTAATACAAATCACAATTAACTATGACATAATATCAGTTCTACCATGGACATCTGAGCTGTGCATTCCTGGGTACATGTTGATAGTGCCTACATATTTGCACTGTTACCTACTGTTAGTGTTACCCCTTCTTTGTTGTTCAAGGGACTACTTCCAGCCCTGCTTACTGTAGCTTTGTTTGCATGCATGTTCGCTTGGGGTTCCCTGGAACACTGCTTCCACCTGCAATGCAGAGTTACAGTGCTTGCGTGGACACCTAGTGACATCTGCATAGTGTACTATACGTATGTCAAGTTTCCACATGACAGAACGTCACTGTCTGTCCTGTTCGCATGTACGTTGCCTGTGACACATTGCACATGACTTACCTGGCATTTACCCATGTGTGCAGCCATATATGCCAGTGCTATGAAATCAATAGCAGTATACCCACACATACACACCTTCAGTATGTTGTTCCCCATTGGCCCTATGTGTTGGTAATCACCATGGCAATCACACTACTATGGTAGCATGTGCAACGGTAACCTGTGAATCACCTCTATGGTCCAGTTGTGGTTTATGTGAGTCATGTGGCAATGTCACAGCTGCCACATGTATGCAGTCAACCCTCACCCCTGGCCAGGAACGTACAACATATGTGTGGGATGCCACCACATAGCCAATCTGGGGACTGAGCACTCTGAACCCAGTACTGCCATACCCTGTCAGGTGGCATGACATACTACAGTGACTACAATACCAGTCTGACATAGACCCGCACTGACAGCAATCTGAACACACTGGGGCATACTTGGAGACTCCGAATAGCATCCTGCCTGGGCATCACACACCTCCGCAGCTGGCACACAGGCATACGTTACGTCAGAACAGAGCACATGCCACACATGGCACGCACATCCCATGTGCCACACACTCACAGCCTGTAGGGCTACACAACACACCTGCTACAGATGTGTCAGGTATGTCTCTTGGCCACTGCAGTGGGGTCCCACTCAACAGGCTGTACATGGTGAAGGTCACAGTGATATGCCTGTGGGGCACTATGGTCCACCACAAAACACATGCATACAGGTCAGTCAGAGGCATGGACACATATGACTCAGTCATTGACCATGCCACTATGGATGACCTGAGACATACCTCCCTGGACTACATGATAGGGAACATAGAAGGGATCTCTCAGCATGTGGCATGGGCCAGTATGAGCCTGATCTTGGTTGTCATCATACCCTCACCAGGTATGCTACCACTATATGTAGGAAGGGTGTTCTATGTCTACATTCTGCTCAATCTTCAATGTCATTCATAGGGTATCCACTGGCTGTCAACGTGTGCTTACATGCTAGGGAAGCCACAATGATTTGCGAGGGGCAGCTTGCATGTGACACCCATGGGCCATTGTATATTGGCGAAGCCCCTTGATACACACATAGTGCCTTTTGCTGCAGGACACGGATTACATAGCCACCTCCATGGGTATCACACAGGATAGGACACTAACAGTGATGCTACACAACACCAGCAGTGTACACCGCAAGATGCATGCACTGGACACTGTCCTCAGCACAGTGAACTGCAATGTCTGTGCAGTACCAGAGTCCTGATTCACGGCTCACAGGTGCAACCCATCACTGCCAGGTTATGCCTCATACCATGCCTGTCGTCCCCTACACATGTAACACACATGGACAGGGGAGTGGTATCCCAAGGCACCACAGATACACACACCTCCAGGTTGTTGGCACAGCACAAAGCATCAGGGCCTATTCATGAGCAGCTAACAGTGTGTTGGACTGCCTTCTGGTTCATAGCCTGGCACACAAAACCCTCCCATACACAGGAAACCCACCTATCCTCCCTAACAACACTGGCAATATGACAGTCTCAAGAAATGTCTTTATATGGCTGGACTGCATCCAGCCAAACATTGTGCATGAGCATTACTGTAGCTACAACACACTAGCTGAAAGGTTCCCAGCATGTGGTCACTGAATTGCAGTGGAATAACATGTTACCACTCCCACAACAGGTGGGAACATGCAGCACCTGTTCATCGACTACATGTAGACTATATGGCCCAAACCAGATGTGTATCCCCTGCTGTAGGTATTATACCATATACAACCCACACTGTATAGACACATACCGCGTGCGGCCCCTGCACAGTAAGACACAGTCATATTGTTATGCATTGCGAATGCCATTTATCCACTTGAGGCATATGTCAGACATGGTAACTACTGCAGGTCACAGGTATTTATGTGTATGTGTCACACACATACATCATGTGTGCATTGCCATTGCTGGTTTAGGCAAAGGCATGCATTGTTATGCACAGAAACCCACACAAGGTCATATTGTGTGGCACAACCACACGTGGCAGTTGTGGGTTTCCAAAACATACCTATCTGTGCTCTGACAATGATAATAGACCCAGTAGCGGAGCGCACTATTGGCATTACTGGCCAAGTAGCCCTGTTTGGCTGTACTGATAGTGTGATGACATCCCCTGTGTTTACTGGGGGAATATGCAGCATCTGGTGTATTGTACTATTTGCCAAAAGGATCTGTTCTCTCACACTTGCAATTACACACACCCTACTACCCCCCCACACACAAACACTTGACATTTGCAGGATTCATACCCCTACCTAACTATATCATGACACGTGAGAGAAACGCATTAGCAAAGCACACTATTCGGATTACTAGGAGGTTCCTCTTCTCCGGCTGTACTTATAGGGTGCTGACATCATCAGTGTTTGGAATGGGTAATGTGCATCATGTAGTGTGATCTCCTGATTGCAAAAAAGCACATGTTTTTCATACAGACTTGCACACACACAAACTCCCCACATCCAAACACACACACTTGCCATTTGCAGGTTTCAAAACCCTACCGAACTATGTTATGACACTTGAGAGAGACGTATTAGCAGAGTGTGTTATTTGCATTACTGGGAGGGCTCCCTTCTCCTGCTGTACTTATAGGGTGCTGACATCATCAGTGCTTAGATAGGGGAATGTGCATCCTGTAGAGTGTTTTCACAGTTGCCAAAAGGGACATCTCCCTCACACAGACATCCACACACACTAACCCCCCTCCACACACACTGGGCAGTTGCAGGATTCAACCCCCTACCTAACTATGTTATGACACTCGTGACAGATGCATTAGCAGAGCATGCTATTTGCATTACTGGGAGGGTTCCCTTCTCCTGCTGTACTTATAGGGTGCTGACATCATCAGTGCTTAGATAGGGGAATGTGCATCCTGTAGAGTGTTTTCACAGTTGCCAAAAGGGACATCTCCCTCACACAGACATCCACGCACACTAACCCCCTCCACACACACTGGGCAGTTGCAGGATTCAAACCCCTTTCTAACTATGTTATGACACTTGTGACAGATGCATTAGCAGAGCGTGTTATTTGCATTACTGGGAGGGTTCCCTTCTCCTGCTGTACTTATAGGGTGCTGACTTCATCAGTGCTTAGATAGGGGAATGTGCATCCTGTAGAGTGTTTTCACAGTTGCCAAAAGGGACACTTCCCTCACACAGACTTGCACACACATCAACCCCGCTCACATACACACACACACACTGAGCATTTGCATGGTTCAAACTCCTACCTAACTATATTATGACACTTGAGGGAGACGCATTAGCAGAGCGCGCTATCCGAATTATTGGGCATCTGTTCTGCTCCTGCAGTATTTATAGGGTGCTGACATCTTTATTTCTACAGAGGTATGTACATCTAGTACTACCTGTCTGGTGGGGGATAGCATATATATGCATTTGCAGCCACCTACTTCAGGGTCAGATATGCACATCGCACTGGCAGGTTATGTTCTACACCATGCTTCATGACCACAGGACCTGTAACACACAACACAACCAGTCCAGAACACCACTCCCACATCCAGGACACACACATTGCTTCCCTGGGAACAGTGCCGGGATATGCAGGTGTTCACATACACCATTCCAGTTGTTAATATCAGGTACAGGCATATTGTGTGTGGGAACTACTCAGGCCTCTACAACTTTACCCTACAGCCACTACAATTTGTGGGTCCATGTGCTATGGCAGAACCACTCACCACAGCCACATGGAGGAATACATATTGCACCTGTCCATCTGCAACATGGGTACTCACTGTTCCACACCAGAGGTAGACCACCATTGTTGATATCTGACCATACCCACCTTTCCCTGGACATCCATATCCCATCCCCACCCCCGGGCAAGGTTATCACTGCAAACAAACTGTATTTAGCACAAGCAGACTCTACACTTGTGAAGACTGGGGTGGATGATTTCAAAGGACCCGTGCTGGGAGACTATACTGGCCACTCTGTATAATCCTTGACAATTGCATTCTATGAGCATGTGTAAGGTTTGCATTGATCATGCTATCCCACATATACCCATGACTGCTCCACAACAAGACACCTGCCAGGTGTACACCAGCCATATATGAGCCGTCCAACAGACAGAGTGAGCTAATACATTGCAGAGCTGTAGCCCACAGAGGGAGGACATCTGTGAACAGTACCGGCATGACACTTCATTCCCACATAATCATCACAACACAGTGTTGACAGTGGAATTGTCCAGACAATGCAGATAGGGCTACCCTCAGTCTGTTATTGACGCCCACTTACTGTTAGAGGTCCTCAGCAACCCTCTTCCAGCACACACCAACAACATGGATGTGGCTTAGCACATTCAAACCCTGGGATCTCCACTGTGCTCCTGCTTGACAGAGGCACAGCTCACTAGCCTCACACGTTGCCTTATGTGACCTACTTTACAGTGGCGCAGTAGCCTACTGTACTGGGGATACAGATGCCAAGCACACTCTGGCTAAGCTATCATTCCCTGGGCAACAAGCCTAGTATTGACCTCTACACCCATATGTTTAATTGTCAGATGCACAATATTTGTTGCTGTTAGACTGTTTGCAGGTCTTTATTGCCATAGCATTCCCTGTTCCTATGAACAACTTGTGTATCTGTGGAAGATGTTTGAATATGAGGGCGATCCACTATATCACTTATGTCTCTGTAGTCATTTACTGTGTGCACTGGGCAGATTGCTGTGTTGTGGTTGGTTTCTGGAATGACACGTACAAATACCAGATATGTGTGGCCAACTGCTAAACAGAGATATGGCCTAAGTATGTGAGCATGCCCAGTTCAGCCTTTCCATGGCATGTTGTCTGACATATGCCTCATTTATCAAAGTGTCCGAGCACAGTGTGAGCTTTCCATATGTTGAACTCTGCAGTCCACCACATATTTGGGTGTGTGTGAACTTCAACAATATCTCACGTTTATGGTTGTGTGTTGGGTGTCGTGTTGTGTACTAACTGGCCAACTGCTTCATGTCTGCCACAACAGGGATTATACTGTGCCTGCAGGGATTGCATGGGATACTTTGCATACAGTTGTCAACATCCTTTCATAATGACCTAACACTGTAGTACCGTATAGTGTACTGGTTCAGTACTTTCACTGTGGTGGACAGTATCCTGGGCTTTAGTCCTATCACTGCTTGACATCTTCATAGTGAGCACAACAGACTGTGTAGGGGCCAGTTGTGCACATATGACCATGTTGCATTATGTTCAGATATGGACTACCTACACCAGGCTTGTCCAACATTGGTAGTGTATTCCACAACATAGGTGGACATTGGCAAACACTAGCGATGTTCCATAGGCCATTTCTGATGCTAGTCACAGAGTGTGTTTGTCCTTCGACACACATTGTAACTGGAGTTTGCCATGACATATGTCATGGTTAGTATACTGTGCCTCCATCTACCTCTGACATAACAGTGATACCCAGGGTTAACATACCATCTCCCATCCACTCATCAGGATTCCTCTTGAGGGGTGTCGATAGGTGACTCTCTGGCTAACCTGTACTGGGAGTTTACTCAAGAGTGGGGGTGGCTTCTGTGTTATGGATCATTCTGTACAGCTTGTCCTATGTATGTCAGTGCTGGGGTTCAGGTCTCTCATGTGCATAGCTCACTGCCATTCAGATTGTACAAGGTGCAGCATGTTCATTGATTCCAGCTTCGACATGGCTTCATACATGAGGCACAGCTTGCCTCTGGGTGGGCAGTATGGCAGTGTGTGGAGCTGCAGTTTGTTTAATCAGGCAACACATGGCATCTGTTCATGCTCTTTGCTACTCCTGGTGGGGTACTGTTGTGGACTTTACAGTTGATGGAGGTGTCTGCTGAGGTATATCCCACAGGGGCTATTGTAGTCAATTGTGACGCTGATGAAGGATGACTGCAGAGCCACAGTGATCTCCCCTTATCTACATCTGACAACCATCATGATTGGGTGGGTATATGGTATGTTTCTGCGAACACTACAGCCACATGTTTGTCCAATGCAGGATATCTATCACCTTGTGTCCCCAGGTCTCTCATTACATGTTAGGTACGTCATGGGTTAACACCTGTGTGGTAATTGGTGGGCACTTACTGTATATCCACGGTGGTTGTCTATACACAGTTCTGCAATTAGCTTGCTGACATGGCTATGGCTCCAGTTGTCTGTTTCTATGTGGCCCTTTTGTGGGTTGCTTGTGTCAGCTGGGGGTCAGATATGGTGGGCAGTTTGTACTCCTCTGCATACATGTTCAGTCACAGTCCTTCCATGTTGGCCTGTACCTATGGGACGTATATACGGAACGGGGGTGGTCCCAGGACCAAGCCTTGTGGGATGCCACTCATATCTGCTTTGTAGTCTGACATGGATGCAGCATGTCTGACCATGTCAGTTCTGTCCTTGGTCTGGTTTGCAACCCCTCTACTGACATAGGGGTTTATTTTAAGCTGGTGAACATATCCATACTGAACTTGTAGGGTATTGTCTGGAAGGATATGCACAGTCCAGCTACGCTGTGTGGACCACATTGCCCTCATCAATGACCTTAATGACTGTTTCAAATGGGTCAAACATGTTTAGGGGCAGGATCTGCACTTACGACAGCCACACTGGGTAGGGTCCGGTGTCAGTAAGTCCACAATAGCTTTATGTCTGCGGTACATACTGATCCTTTCTATAGCTGTGCAGACCAATCTTGTCAGGATCCTGGGGTGATAGTTTGCAGTATCCATTCAGGCAACACCTTTGTTGTGAAGGACCACTGTTGTTGTACACTGCTCTTTGGGTACATATCCTGTGGTAAGGCTGACATTGGGCAGTAGTGTAATTTGGCATTCCATTATTCTTGGAGTCCATGTTGGCCTCAGCCCAGGACACCATCACATACCTTTGCTGCTGTGTGTTTTGCTTTGTAGATGATGGCTGTTACCTCAGCATCTGCAATGTCAGGGGACCAGCAGTCTCCTGGGATACATATTTTGCATTCTGGGGGGGGGGTTGCACTGAACCTGTCAGGTTGTATGTTGGCAATATGTGTGTGTGTTTGGTATGTTGTTTGTAATATCTGTGTGATTCGGAGCATATCTGTGATTTCCCAACATGGTTCCTACCATCAGTTGAGTAAGCCTTGTGATTATCCTTGGTGTCCTGTACAATTTGTATCTTCATAGGTTCATAGGTTCATACTAGGCTATCCACCCTAGGGCATTAGTAAGCCTAGCCAGTGTGTGTGTGTGTCTTTTGCTGCCCCTTGCTATGTGACTATTATGGCCATTTATGATTTTCTTTACTGTGCCTCTGTCTGGACGTGACACAGTGAAGACCCCCAGTGTACATGTGCGATCATCCATCCACTTGGCAGTATTCCTGTTGAGGGGTGTCAGTGAGGGGCTCTGCCTAACATGGATTGGGATCCTGTTTCTGGGTGTGGGGAGCCTCTGGGTTATGTATCTGTCCCTCCAGCACATCCTATTTCATTATGTGTTGAGGCTGACATCTGTCACTCTCACAGCTCCAATGGCTTTGATTTCCTGGGGTGGAGGATGTCCATTACTCCTGTGTTGGATATGGCCTTGTACAACAGACATACAATGCCTCTGTGTAGGCAGTCTGTGACTGCATTCAGCTGGGGTGTCTACAGCCAGGCAGCATATGACATATATTTGACACCCTTTATCCTCTTGGTGAGGTACCTTTGAGGTCTTCCTAACCGCTGCAGGTGTCAGGTACGGTACATCCCATATGAGTCATTGTACTAGATTATGGGTCTGATAAGGGAACAGTACAGGGGCACAGTGACCTCTGTTGATGTAGATGTGAATCCTTTCATGATACGGTGTCCAATATAGACAGTCTTCCTAGCCACATTGGTATTGTGAGTGTCACATGACAGGTTACTGTCGACTTGTGTCCCTAGGTCCCTGATTACTCCTTGCATACATAATGTTTTACCACCTATGTGGTAATTTGTGAGCACCTTGTCTGGTATTTGATGGGACATTCATACTGTCCAGTGTCTTCAGGATGTCTGGGTGGGGTTCCTGTGTGTGAGAGTGTGGTCTGTCGCATGCTACAGACTGTACAGCAGTTTTGACTACACTTAGGTGCACATGGGTGGTCTCTGCTGCTTCGTGCATTGTCAGTTACCTGGCCGTATCGGTGTCTGTGCTGCATATGGATACTCCCCCTCCTTTGATGTTTTGGTCCAGGTGTTGTGGCCATAACACATGATATGTGGTATAACCTGGTAGTGCTGGTGTGCTGTCAGTAGGCGTGCAGCAGGCTTCTGTCACTGCACAGACATCGATGTTCTCCATACTGGGAAGTGCCTCAGGTGCATGCATATTGCAGTTTACACATCTGGCATTGGTCAGCATTACCCTTATGTTTCTTACCACTTATGTTTTCCAGGGTGGTGGGTTAGTCTTTTTGGCCTTGCCTACATACGGCTCTATGGAGGTGGCAAAGGCCTTA
The DNA here is from genome assembly GCF_019279795.1 of Protopterus annectens. Taxonomy (NCBI): domain Eukaryota; kingdom Metazoa; phylum Chordata; order Ceratodontiformes; family Protopteridae; genus Protopterus; species Protopterus annectens. Next base: position 155,246,981 of record NC_056737.1, on the reverse strand, counting down.
TCCAGTATCCAGACGCCAGGGTAACAGGTGCAAGCCATCCCTGGAACAGCAGCATGGCTTGTCATGCATGACATCTCAAGCAGACAGACATTAGACCCTCTTGGACTGACAGCTGTAACTGTGCCACCTGTTAAAGCTGATCATTCTGTGTTTGTACTGTGGCATCATTCTTGGTGAGGGTTGGATGCTGCAAATGGCCAGTGTCATACCGGCCTGGAGTACATACTCAGAGAGCTCATCCATGTCTCTTTTCATGTAGTCCAGGGAGGTATATCTCAGGTCATTCACACCAGCATAGACAATGAGTGCATCATATTTCTGCTTGCTTTGGGGTGACCTGCGTACTTGTGCTATGTGGCATATTGTGGCAGCCTACAGGCAGCTTACTGTACCCTTTCCCTTGTTTAGTCTGGTGAGTGGGACAGCAGTGTGTCTGCCTATACAGACACCTATTACAACTGTATCAGGCATGTTGTTTCTCCTTCTGTCCTGTAACTGTTTGGCACACCAGCTTTGTGTACTATGTGTTGCATGTGCTATGTTTGGAAGTTGTGGTTGCTTGGGGTCTGCTTTGGAGGCCTCTGTTGGTGTGGTGTGTTTGTAATTAGGGCCTCCAGGAATGTTTTTCTGTGTTTATGTGTTTGGTTTACAGTTGTGATAGGTCTATGTGGGACTGGGTTTGTGGTGTATGTGGTTACCTTCTCCTCCTGACTGGTTTTGACAGTACTGAGTTGGGGGAGCTCAGCCTCCGGTTTGGATAAATGGTTGCATCTCTCACATATATTTGTATTTATTGGGGGGAGTTGTGGGTTGTCTGTGTACTTGGGGCAGGTGTCACATTGCCTCTGGATTCACAGATTTTACTTGTTGTGGCTGGCCTTAGTGGATTGTATGTGTGGACATATTTTATTGCCATACTACTGATCAGTGAATACTTCCCTTTTTATGTTTGCTCTATCATGTATTAGCTTCCTCATTCTCTTGCATGGTTTGGTAATGGCTGGAGTCCAGCATGCCAGATGCCTGCGTGTATGGCATTGTGTCTTGTTGTTATTTGTGATTGCATAATCCAAGCATTCCTGGCTGTGTTCATGGAATGCCTGTATAACATGTTCTGCGGTGTGTCCCATATTCTGCACCTGCACAGGGCCTTTCGTGGATTCCACATCGGTTTGGAGGGGTGCAACCTATGCTTTACACATGTTTTTCACTGTGGTTTTCTGGCCAGGGATTGTGGTCAGGATGTGTATATCCGGTGTGATTACTCTATGGTCTGATCTTACCAGTGAGGGATACACTTCTCATCTTGCTATCCAGTACACATGTTGCTGATTATTACATCCAGTATGCTTAGCACTGTTGTGGGAGTGGTACGTTGTTCCTGGGCATTTTGGTTTATGGATTCTGGGAACTTTTCTCCTACTGTGTTGGTGCTAGTATAATGCTCCCAGTGTATGTCTGGGTATTTTCAGTCAAGCAATATAACGTGGCTTGGGGGGCTTGATATATTCATGTATTCCAACATAGGCCAGGTGCAGTTCCTGGTATTAGGACAGTAGTCTGCAGCAGGCTATATACTGGGAGGTGGTTTTAGCCATTGGTATTTGACCATGGCTAATCTATGCTGCTTCTTGTTGTGGTACCAATATGGGTGTGTGGTTATCCTTGACATTTATTGCTAGTCACCCCCCTTTTGTAGCTTGTTCCATGTTTTGCGGCTGTACAGCACAGTATGAGGTGTAACATGGTTGTGTTAGGGTGCTGATGTAAGCCTTGACCCAGTTTTCTATTACAGGACTGATATCAACATTCTCCATCCTGTGTGCGTTTACACTGCATGCATCTTGCTGTTTAGACTTCTGGCATTGGGTAGCATTACATCTAGGTTCCTATCCCTTGTGGTACCTATGAAGGTGGGTTTGTGTTTTGAGACTTACCTATTCAGGGCATGCTGTGGGTACTGACAGCCTTTGCCAGTATCCATGGGGCCTGGACTGATAGGTGCATGCCACCCCTAGCAGGTGGTGCATCATGTCATGCTCAGCATGCCTTCCCAGGCTGAAACACATTGGCTCCCCTTTGACTAACTGCATTACTTCAGCCAGTTATTGCAATTGATCATCCCATCGTCATTTTGTGGCTTCATGCTTGGTGAGGGTGGATGTTAGTCAGGGTCCTCAAGTGTGCATATAGTACATGGTGTTACATTACTTAACACATAGCATTCATGCCTCAGGTGGTGCTGCAAGGCTGCCTCTGTCGGTTGCACATATTACACTCCCTGTACATGTTTGTGAGCAGGTCATGTCATTTTTGGCATCCCTGTTATTATTTGAGTGAGTCAGAGGGGGTATCATTCCCAGGGTTCCTACTGAGCCAGTGTATGTGCTATGCGTTGCCTCGTTGCCAAGGCCAGGGCATACTGGGCCCGCCTCCTTCTGCCTACTGGGGCAGGCTCAGGTTGTTCCTCCTTCGAGTCACGCTCTGCCTGTGATGGCCTTGGCAATGGTGGGGGGCTGTTTGGCCCAGTCCTATGCTGGTCCTGCTGCAGCTGTTTTCGCAAGATCATATTATGTAGCATACCACATACCATGACAATTTGGGTACATGTAGTTGGTGAGTACTGCAAGGCTCCACCAGATGTGTCCAGACACCGGAACCGTGACTTGAGCAGCCCAAACACACGCTCTATTACATTACGTGTTTGTGCATGTGCCTCATTATGGCATTCCTGTTCAGGTGTGTGTGCGTTTCTGATGGGTGTCATCAGCCACGGCTCCAGGGCATAACCTGCATCCCCCACTAGGTGTCCATGTGGGATGTCCCCATTGGCAAATGTCTGGTACAGCTGCATCAAATGCCAGATGTGGGAATCATGGTAGCTCCCGGGGCAGCCAGCACACACATTCATTATTATGCCCTGGGCATCACAAACGACCTGGCAGTTGATGGAGGGGAAGCCCTTGTGGTTAATGTAGGCCCTACCCTGCTCACCAGCTGGTGCTTTGATGCGTATGTGCGTGCAGTCTATTGCACCCACTACCTCAGGGTATTCAGCTATTTGCTGGAAGAGACGCATATTGCTGGCCAATACCTCACGGGCATTGGGGAAATATACATGATCACCGACATGTGCTGACATGGCATCCAGGAACTGGTGCAGTACCCTGGAGGCTGATGCCTGTGATATCCCCATCATATCACCAGTTGGTCTCTGGAAGGTACCTGTTGCTAGTATTCTTAGGCCAACACGTACCTTGGTTTCCACTGGGATGGGTTCCCCTCTGTTGGTTCTGCGTGTGAGGCGTGGCCTGCACAGCTCGACTATTTGCTGCAGGAGCTCTCTGTCCACTCTACTCTACTATCTCCAGCTCATGTAACCCATGGTAGGTGACCCTGGGCCTGTACACTCTTCTTCGTCTCCTCACTGTGGGTTGTCTGGCACCATCTGCATTGTCACCACCCTCAGCAAGTCACCTATGTCTCATTATGACAGCTATGGCAGCCCCTAGCATTTCTGCTCTGAGTTCAGCTTTTTCAGTTTTCACTTCTAATAGCTTACTCCTGTCTTGCAGTGTCTCTTGAGAGAAACATCCTGCACTGCTGTTTGCAGAGTTTTAAGTGCTGGGCTGCGCTACTAGTCTGCCTGTGTGATTGCCTGCTTCTAATTGTTTTCACCTGCTATCTCCAGCAGTATTCCCTGTTAGCTTCCTACTAATTCTGTTGCTTCCTTTTTCCTTTCTGTTTCCTCAGGGGGGAGCAGCGTGCATACCAGCAGATACGCGCTCACAGTGGCTTACACGTGCACGCACATGCTTACACGGTTCAGGATCTGCCTATTTGGGTTAAAACGCATGCACGCCAGTGCTGTGTTACAATTCTACCAACACGCTCCCACATGCTCAGTCTGCCTTACACGCATGCACACTGCCCTACTCGCACTTCATGGCGCGCACACGTGCGCATGCACGCCCAGCAAGAAACTTTGGTGTAAGTAACAGTGTACACCTTCCTTTTCTTGACTTTCCCATGCTTATCTTGTGGCACTCCTCTTTCCCTGATCTGTGTCTGTCATCTGTCATGTTACACTGACCTCCAATGAACTGCATTTCTTTCTACCATTCCCCCCTGTGATGTCACCTATCTCCTACTCTATTCCTCCCCCTTATGTATCTCTTACACTACTCAGACTGTGATCATTTGCTATGTGACTGTGGGATTCAGTATCCTAACCCTCATTTACATGAGATTGCCTACTAATGCTTAGTTACATGTCTTAGACTCAGCTTCCCCCTTTAGCAACCACTACACGGTGGCCATGTTGTTTTTCGTCTGCTGGTCCCTGCATTGTCATTCCATGTATTGCATAAAACCCACATTTGTGGGTTTATAACCTTCATTGTTATGTTTTATACAGCGCAGCCCGTTTCTGCGGGGCTGCGCTGTGTTTAAACATCGGCAATCACCGAAAAAAAAATTATATTTTTTTTATATTTGCATCGGGTTACCTTGCCAATGGCCACATATTTGGCCATTGGCATGCTGCCTGACACATATGCACCCTTTATTTGGAGCTGACATGGCTCCATTGTGATTTTTGCAGAAACGTACTCAGTTGTCAACTGAGTACATTTCTGCAGCTAAAACGGCTCTTACACAGGCTGGTTTCTGCTTTGTGGATTGCTAATATACCTCATTTGCATACCTTTTGGCTGCAAGTGAGGTATTTAGCATATCCACGTCCAGTCCGTGTAAGAGACATTTTAGCTGGTCTCTTACACTGCGTTTCGGGCTGTTCCTGGATCGCGAGGCTTGCATGGAGTGTTACACATCTCTTACACTCCGTGCAAGCCTTCGTGAATCCTGCCCATGGTCTTTTACTAAAAACATGCAGTTGCCTTGCTCTTTAAGCTTATTCTGCTTTTTGTTTGTCTGAGCTTCATTTCACTCAACCAGCTTAATCTGCCTTCACCTTCAACCCTGCACCTCTTGGCTTGAAGAAGTTGCTCTCTTAATCCCAGTTCTGACACCATGTCACTCATCTGGTCAGGATAAAACAGATGAACATTCATGGGTTCAGTTCAAGCAGCTTTATTACACACAAACACATCAGGAATGAGGCTTTATAACTTAAACTGAAATAAACTTATAAACAAGCTGACTGCCACACTCATACATGTTAAAACTCTGGTTATTCTCTCAAAATAGCACTGTTGCCTGCATATGCTCACTATTTATATGCACGTGCTTACATCTAGAAATGCTTCTTAAAGGTACATACATACACTCTGATCTACAAAACCCTCTACACAAAGGAGGAAAAGCAATGAACTAACAAAGTATCAACCCATCTCTATATTGTTTTCTCTATCCAAACTGATGGAAAAATGTACACACATACAACTACTAAACCACCTTATCCATAATGACCTTCTTGCATCCACCCAACATGGTTTTCAACCAGCACACAGCATGACCACTGCCCTTATCTTTTGCATGCATACTGTTAACAAATCCACAGACTCTGGCCAAATAACCTCTGTAATTCTATTAGATCTGTCAAAGACCTTTGACACAGTATCACACCATAAACATCTACAGCAGCTTTCTATAATGGGTTGTTCATAATGCTCCCAAAAATGGTTTGCTAGCTTTCTGACCAATAAACAATAATGTGTAAAATGGCAAAGTAGTCTTTCTCAGTACCAGGTTAACAAAACAGTAGTGCCGCAAGGATCCACTCCTAAGCCCTTACTCTTCAATATTTTTATTAATAATGTACACACCACCTCTCTTCAAAGCTCTATTATCCAATACACTGATGATTCTACCATCATCTCCTCTTCAAACAGCCTCGAACACCTTTTGCAAATAACACAAGATGCCTTTACCTCAATTGAATCTTGGCTAAATGGAGCACAATTACCCCTCAAACCCCAATAAGAAAAAAATTCTACTTTTCACTCCAAAATCACTCTCAACTGATTTTAAAATATATTCACAAAACAATAGAGATTGAAATTGTAACAAATGCAAAGCTATTGGACATCACCATAGACAATAAACGTACATTCAAACAACATATACATAGTGCAATTAAAAAAAAAAATCAAACTAAGAATAATATATAGACACAAACATTTCTGGATACTCCCACCAAAAAAACACTTGCCAATGCTTATTTGCTCCCCTCCATCTTATAAGACCCCCCATTTTTTACCAACCTGCATATGTCTCTAAAGAATAAGCTTCAGTCTTGCTATGATAAGACAACCAAATTTGCTACAGGTGCATCTTACTGCTCTCACCACTGTTACACACCTAATGAACTAAACTGGCTCAAATTCCCCAATCACCTTTCCTGGGATTCAGTAAGCTTCCATGCAGGTATAGCTTATTCCTGCATGGAAATGACTATTTAAGAGCAACATGTCAGCGCACCATGCATAGTTATGAAGGTGCGCTGCCTCTGCTCCTAAATGGACACAGAGAGTGGACAAGTGCAGGAGTGTGTCTGAGAGCAGAGCCCCTGCATTCATAAATTGCCATTCAGCAATTACAGTGAGCGAGAATGCTCATAAGGAAGTTCAGGGTTGCCACCTCTTCAAATGCCCAAAGTGGGACTGTTAGTGTACAAACATGACATGTTGCAGGACAAAACACACCCACAGCCAATGGAAAGGTCAAAGCCCAACTTTCCAGGAAAACCCTATGCTCATAGTAACTGAAACACGCCAGGATGTTTGTCAAATGTGCAGATGCACACAGAAATCCATAGCAATAAGTGAAACCTGTCCCTTCCTAGAGAAAGTATCACTAGAAATTTGTTTTATCAAACAGATTAAATTTAACAGTAGCTGCATGGGTTTGCCCATTGCTTAGCTATGCATACTGTAGCTTAAATGGCACAAGAAGGTAAATAGCAAGATATATTAAGTAGAAGCAGTGCTGCAATAGTGTAGTAGTCAGAGTGTTCGCTTTGTGAGCAGTCATTCCCGGCTTGATCCTCACTGTATTAAATTCCTTTTTCCATGTGAAAGCAATTTATGAACATTTTTTTTTGCTATATAACCTACTAAATAACATATATTTGTGAACTGGAGTACTGCATTAAGGGCAGATGTGAGGTGTTATTGTAATAATGTGGTAAAATCCACAGATAAGCACAAGTGCCCCATACAGTATAGGTACACATGACTCAGGGATACTAAACAAAGTTATAATGTGTAATGAATGATAAATCAATGCCATACAGCAAATAGTGTAAAAAATGTATAAAGTGTCCAAATCTACCATTTTCCAAAGACTCATGTTTCATTTCTTTATTAATTAGTGCGGGGTTAAGTGGGATTAAGCACTTTTAAGCAGTAGTAAGCGGGTTTAAGCCTGTTTGCGCGGGGGTAAGCAATGCCTACTTAGGATAAGCAATTTAGAGGCTGAGTGTAAGAAAATGTAACTGGAAGTTAGCATTGCTTACCATTGTGCAAACCCACACAAACCCGCTTACAACTTCTTAAAAGTGCTTTAATCACTCTGTATACAACAGCCCCTGTTCTGCCCAGCAACACAATAAACATCCCTTGCAGGGCTTGAGCCCAGGACTCTGTACACTATAGTCACAGCAGTTAATCCATAAGCCATCACAGCTGTACATAAAATTGAGGTATACCCAAACAGATCCTCACTATAGCAAAATCACAATTTACATGTGAAAGGAATCTATAAACAGTTTTTTGTTGTATAACCTATAAATAACATATATATGTGAACTGGAGTACTGCTTTAAGTCCAGATATGAGGTGCCATTGTAATAAAGTGGCGAAATCCCTCGATAAACACAAGTACTCCATACAGTGTATGTACACATGAATCATGGATACTAAACAAATATATAACATGTAATGAATGATAAATCAATGCCAAACAGCAAATATGTGCAAATTTAAAATTAAGCAACGCTAAGCATTGCACACCTCTGCTTACCAGGTGTAAGCAATGCAGCCCAGCTAAATCGATTTGCCCATTGGTATGCCCCTTTAAGCAATGCCAACCTTAGGTAAGCAAATAAGCAGGTTTGCCCATAGCTTACCATTTTCAAAACCGTCCAATCATGGCAAAGTGCAAGAAATCGGCCCTATTTAAACCCCACAGATAGGAATACATCTCATAACTGGTTGCAGCTTCCTCCTGTAGGCACAATGGCTGGTGTCAGGGAAGGATCGCACTTCTGAGTGCAGCGCTGGGGCATCCAGGAGTCCAAGGTCATGGCAGGACTCCTGGTAAAAGACCATGAAGAGAGACTGCTGCAGGGCCAGTACCAGGGTTCCCAATATAAAGCAGAAGCCTGGGACCATCTCACTCGTGACCTCACCAGTGCCACTGGCATCCTTTGAACTGGTGAGCAGGTCAGGCATCACTATGCTGACCTGAAATGGAGGAAGAGGGAGCTCTTGGATAAGTGGATCCAAGAAGCTAGGCAAGGTGATGTCCCAGCAGTGTGTAATACTCATTCTACTAATTGTTTAATAATTGCCTAGCTCATGTATATTATGGATAGGTATGGCTAAATATTCCTCTTATGTCTCTGACAGCAGCAGCGGAGCGGGCTGTGAATCAGGAATCCCTTACATGTAGGCTGCAAAGGCTGTGTCGCGAGGCAGGTTAGTAATAATCTTGCATGTACTGCCATAAGAAAGAAATATAAAAGTAGTAGAAAGTTGATTGCCAGTATAAAACCTGTATTGTGTATGGGATGTACTGAATAAACCAGACAAATGGCAGGAAAAGACTCATATATGTTGTATGTAAATAAAAGGGTAACAGCCTGACAATAAAGGTCCAACTCCTGGACTGTTTGTGTTTACTGTGGTATCATATTGTAATGTCGTGTTGCATTCTCTTAATAGTACTGTTGTATTAAGCACTGTTACCCACACTGTGCTACCTAAATAAAATGTGTAGGAATATCCGTATATGACTGTTGTAATCACAAGGTCATATTGTACAACTGAGGGAGACTTAGTCCGAAAACAGTAAAAAGATACACAACAAAATCCAAATAGCACACTCAACTGAGATGTAAACAGTTGTATTCTTAGCACACACAGCCATGGTTCAAATCCTAGGAGTGGTAGTAAGCTGTATGCATAACCATACCCCTCTACTGTACAGATTTTGTCAGACAGTTCAGATAACTGGCTTAATTCTCCTGCCTGTCACCTTGTCCCCCTGGCAAATCAGTGGAATGATCCCAGAAGATTCGGCAGCAAATAATGACATACAACTGATTGTCAGACATCATAACCATCAGAAATATATCTATAAGAACAACCTGCCACTCTAGCAACTCACCAAAATGTTATGAGAGTAATATGCAAAGTATGTCCCATCTCTACCCCCATGTTGTGAAGCTATGACCAGAGTGTGTGCAGTAACAGAGTGAGGCGTATGTGCATAATAATAACATGGAATCTGTAAATATGTGTGGCAACATTCAGGTAGTGTTAACAAAACATTCCCTCCACAGGTCTGTCAGATAAGAAAATTGTGCCTGGAAATAAAAGATTGAAATCCTGGACTGGTACTGTTTAGTCTGGTATTGTATGGCATTGTTAATGTTGCAGTTTCTCTGAATAATAATGTATTACTCATCACTGTCAGCCACACTGTGCTACATAATAAAACTGGCTAGGAATCCCTACATAAGACTGTTGTAATTACAATGTCAGATTGTAAAAGCACGGGAGACTTATAGACAGAAATCAATAAAGAGATATACAGAAATATCTAAATGGCACACTCAACTGTGATGTACACTGTTTCATTTTTAGCAGACACAGCCATGGTTCGAATCCTGGGAGTGGTAGTAAGCTGTATGTAGAATCAGATTCACTATACAATCTCGAAATACTGAAATCTTGAATTTCAGTATTTCGAGACTGAATAATTAAAAACCCACATACCCGAAAGCCCACAATCACAAATGGCACAATCATGACCATTCACGCACACACACACACACACACACACACACACACACACACACACACACACACACACACACACACACACACACACACACACACACAAGCCAGCACATAAGCACACACACATACACCTACCTAACTACACTAACACAAACATAACACACAAACACACCTAACCTACTATAAGCAGGGGGGCAAGCCCCCCTGCACCCCCCCACTTATATATTCCAACTCTGAGGTCACACTAAACACACAAGCACACAAAAACACCACTGCACACAGTCACACACACTAAAATCCCTACCCAATACCCTCACACACACATTACTTACTTGAAAACCCAGATAAATCCACAAACTGCACCACACGTCACTAACACGACACCACGATAGCAGATTCGACATTTTCAGATTCGACACTTCTGCATTCGGCATAGTGCAGTTTCACGTAACTGCACTTTCCACTATTCAATCTCGATGTACTGAAATTCGACATTTCAATACATCGAGATTGTCTAGGGAATCTGCAGAATCATACCCCTTAACTGTACAGATTAGTTCAGAATGTCCAGATAATTAGCCCATATCCGCTGCCTGTTACCCTGTCCCGTGTCAAATCAGTGTGATGATCTCTGACATTTAGGCAGCTTTTAATGACATATAACTGACTACTGTCAGACCTGTAAATATTCAGAAAATGTATATGAAAAGAAACCTGTCACTGTAGCAACTCACCAAAGGTTTATGAGGGCAGTTGTCAAAATATGTCCCAGTTCCACCTGCATGTTTTCAAGCCTTGACCAGAGTGTGTGCAATAAGAAATTGAGAGGTATGTGCACAACATCAACCTGGAATGTGGGAATATGCATAGAAACAGTCAGGTAGTGTTAACAAACAATACCTCCACAGGTTTACCAGGTAAGAGGTGTATACTGCAGGTAGAACACAGTTCACATATATAGTTGTCTACAAACATACCACTGTCCAAACTAAGGCTATAGGGTAGTGTAATAATACCTGTAAGCTATTACATGATAGAGCAAAATCCCAAAAAGGGAAGGCATCTTTGATCAGTACTAGCAAGAAACTACGATCCCTCATAAAATCATCCAAGGCCAACTTTGAGAAAAAAATTGCCATAGATTCAAAAGACAATCATAAGGCCTTCTTCAGCTATGTCAGAAACCTGGGTGGAAACTCCCAGATATGCTCAGAATTAGTCCAAAATGATACAAAAATCACTGAACCCACAGACATTGCCAACATACTGGCAGACAGGTTCAGCGCAAACTTCACCCACCCCAAAAGGAGAGATAACTATCCCAACAGAGTGTAGCCTCCCAGACATCTCAAATGCAGGTGAAAGCTGCTCACTCTAAAGCTAAAAACACAGCATCAATGGGACCGGATGGGGTCCGGCTGTGTGCTACATGAACTCAATGAAGAACTAAACCCGCACATAAGGCAGCTGTTTAATCTTAGCCTTACCACAGGATATGTGCCCAAGGAGTGGCGTATGGCAACTGTGGTCCCACTCCACAAAGGCGGTGCCTCTACGGACCGTGGTAATTACACCATAAGCTTAACAAGCCTGGTCTGCAAAGCTATGGAGAGGATCATAATGGAACTCATAAACAAGGACATAGGGGACTTGCAGACCTTGGACCCAACCCAGTTTGGCTTTGTCAAGGGCAGATCTTGCCTTTTGAACTTGGTCGACTTCTTCGAAACAGTTACCAAGGCCATTGATGAGGAAAGGCAGTCCATACAGCCTACCTTGACCTTGCAAAGTTTTCGACACAATACCCACTGGTATCATAGAGAAACTTACCAGCTTAAATGTAAACCCATATGTCACAAGATGGGTTGCAAACTGGCTAAAGGACAGAACCCACAGGGTTAGAGTTGCTGGAGCCATGTCAGACTCCAAGCCGGTTACAAGTGGTGTCCCACAGGGCTCAGTCCTTGGCCCCTATTGTTCGGCATCTACTTCTCAGAAGTACAGGCAAACATAGGAGGACTATGGCTGACAAAGTTTGCGGATGACTGCAAACTGGGTGCCATAGTGGATAGTACATCGGACACAGACATCCTTCAGAGGGGTCTCACGGAAACTGATAGCTGGTGCCAGAGCCATGGCCTGAAGTTAAACGCAAAAAAGTGTATAGTCATACCCTTCGGGAAAAACAAGGTAACCCCAAGCTACCATATAGGTGGCAACCCACTAAGCACAGAAGAGGTTATCAGGGACCTGGGTATCTAGGTTGACAGTGGCCTCTCGTTTGACACTCACGTTGCTAAAGTGGTTCGAAAGACCTTCTACATTGCCCATCTGATCATGAAGGGATTCACATCCAGATCAAGTGAGGTCATTGTTCCCCTGTACTCTTCACTTATCAGACCAATGATCGAGTACAATGCCCCATTCAGGATGTATCTCACCTGACACCTGCAGCAATTGGAGAGACCCCAAAAGTTCCTCACCAAAAGGATAAAGGGACTCCAAAACCTGTCATATACTGCCAGACTGAAGAAACTCCAACTCTATTCAGTTGCATACCGTCTGCTCAGAGGTGACCTGTGCCTGACATACAAGGCCATGACCAACCCGGAATTAATGGACATGCTCCACCTCAAAAAATCCAAATCCACCAGAACCACTAGAGCAAGTGACTTAAACCTTAGCACGGATATAAATAGGACGTGCTGGAGGGATAGATTTATCATCCAGAGACTCCCCATGCTGTGGAATAAAATCCCGGTCCATGTGAGGCAGAGCACCTCGCTGGCTCTGTTCAAGAGAAATCTTGACCGGTGGATGGGAGATCGTAGGTTTACCCCGGGAATCATCTCTGTGTCACTGCTGGACAGAGGCACAACAAACTAATGGGCACATTATTTCTAACATAAGGGGTGGCGTAAGCCACATAACTTTGGGCTAGGCTTATAAATGCCTTAGGGCAGATAGCCTAGTATAAACCTATGAACCTATGAACCTATTACAGCACTGACTAAGAAAGTAGTGAGAACTACAGGGATATACAAGTTGTTAATTGACATCCCCCCACCATATCTGCAAACAATAATCTAAATGCACAATTCACTAGGTATGTGTACAATTAAATCTACTGTTGGGACATATGTCCTATTGTTTGATAAATATTGAAATGTGTTTCTATGCATGTGCCATGTTGAAATACTCCCACATTGGTGGCATGCTGCCATCAATGTAACCTGCATGCTGTTGTAATGGCCACTGTGGTTCCATATATGCATGTGTCCTGTTTGTTATGCAACTGTTCCATATCTGGTGTTTTGGGTTAAGGGGAATATCTGTGCATGCTGTTACACCTAATCCTGGAATGTGTTGACTATTAATAACCCACATATGTTTTAATAAACCTATAACATTTCTGGTGCCTTTCTAAAGGTTACACATATGTTTTAAGATTGCAACACCATGGCACATTTGACAAGGTCGGTCCCAGCGGACCCACCTATCCCACCTTATCTGGCCATGTCATATACCACCTCTGTATGCTGTCTTGTCTGTCTTGTCTCTCATCCTACCCAACCTACCTCCCCAAATATACCTACTATCCTTCCCCAACATCCCACTCTCACCTTAAAAAAAGAAAAAAGGGCAATCTGTTCCCCCCCAAAATCTCACCCCATACATAGCTGTCAATTTTGCACACATGTCCACTGGACACATGTAATCTGGTGTAATTGGCTTCACAACATATTATTGTTGTCCTCACCCCTCTCTCAGGGGTTTGAGTGTCCAAATCTACCTCCAAATTCAGTGTATATGCACAGCTGTTGCTGTAGAAGAAATGGGCAGCTATGGACCTTCCCTACACCCATCCTGCACATCCCTAGCTATTTTCTCTACTGTCTTTCCCTCTTTGTGCACCTTTTTCACCACTCTTCTATCACCCCTTTTTCTTTTCTTTTAAAGTAATTAGCACAGGAGTAAGTGGGAGTAAGCACTTTTAAGCAGTAGTAAGCAGGTTTAAGCCTGTTTGTGTGTGGGTAAGCAATGCCTACACAGGATAAGCAATTCAGAGGCTGACAGTAAGAATATTTAGCATTGATTACCGTCCCACAAATCCATGCAAACCCACTTACAACTGCTTAAAAGTGGCTTACTCACTCTGTATCCAACAGCTCTTATTCTGCCCAGCAACAAAACGACCAGTCTTTGCAAGTCTCAAACCCAGGATGCTGCATACCCTAGCCAAAGTGATTTACCACTAAGCTATGTCAGATATAAATAACTGATATTTTCTCAAACATATCATCCAGCACAGTCAGTCAACAGTAGAGGAAATGTATTTATATATGTAGATGTATGCATGTATGCATGAGATTTAAAAGAAAACACAACAAATACATATATGACCAAAGGCACTGTTAATGAGGTTGAGGGGGCCCTATTAAAGTACCTCTTGTAATTATTGAGATCATCCCCTCCACCACAGCCAAACAGATCTGCTTTGCAACACAATAACAACACTTGCAAGTCTCATACCCATGACCCTACAAAACATAGCCACAAGAAGATAACAGTAATCTATCTCACCTGTACGATGTCAGGATGGTATCAATAAGATATCATGCAGAACAGTCTGTCTACCATAAGCAATGTACAATGTGGAAGCAGTAAACATTCCAATGATACATACACACACACACACACACACACACATATCTGCAGATACATATATATATATATATATATATATATATATATATATATATATATATATATATATATATATATATATATATATATATATATATATATATATATATATAGATAGATAAATATATATAAATATATAAATATATATATATATATATATATATATATGTATGTATATATGCACACATATACATATATTACTATGTATAGATCTGTATAGGAAGATACATATTTAGAGAGTGTACAGCATATTGAGCAGCCAGTATTCCTACAGCTGCCACCTTTTAAAATAGACAAAGTTTGATTCTCTCATACAAAAGACAATTATTGCATGAAACATATACCCACACAAAAGTCAAAGGGTACAACACCACACACAGGTTTGCATACATAAGAAATGTTTATTTGCATGCTATTTCAGTTGTATATGCCATTTCATATAGCTGTTAGGTGTTTGAAATTCATACTAACTGAGTAATGCAACTCTCAAGCAAAACCTTTTATGCAGTAATCTGGAAGCATAACATATGTTGCTGTCCAGGCCAAGGCCTTCAAGTAGTACAACAGTAAAGAAACACTGGGCCAGAAGATAAGAATCAATCAACAGTAAGTAATGCAGATGCAGTTCAGCAGCCTCCAATTACACTCTGTACTCAACCCCAAGGGGGAAAAGAATTAAGTTGTCACAATGAAAATGTATCGGTTACATAAAAATGCTTAACTTAAAAATCACTATCACACTGACAAACAGAATTCTCTGTAAGACAGTAAGCACTAGTCCAGCAATGTTCCAAAGGTGAAATGTATGAAAATATGCAGCCATATACATTAAGGTGTCTTACTACTGATATCCCTCACATGTAACAGCCTAGGTTATATATAGTGCATACCTCTCCCTCATAGAATGACTTACAGGGGCATATAATAGTGGTACATACACTGACCTCTGGACTGTACAAGGACACACACTTTGTCCAGCTGTAGCCCACGTATATATGGACAATATGTGTGGGACCACAACATCACTGGAATGATGGCAGGAAAGCCAGCACAACATAATGATAGGCCACTACTTAACCTCTTACTGCATGACATATGGACAAAGCCTGGTATACAGGTGGAGGACAGAGGCTGAAACACAGGGCCATATTTGCAATATTGTTGTTATACACTGAGAAAGTTGCTGGTGTTACAGGATTGGTTGCAACATACCCTTATTCAGGAATATGAAATCAGAAACTCAAATGGATGTAGCCATGTACTGATAGCACTCAACAGACAGAATGCCAGTGATATATCTGAGACAAGACCTGTGTGGTGGACAGACAAAACATAACAGCCAATCCTCCAGCCATCATGTGGATAGGCCCACAGTTGAAAGCTATGCAGACAGACTGCATTCCATACTAAACTAGTATGTACACACATACACACAAACCCTGTAAAGCTAGTGGTATACAAAGCATATAATAACACTACTCACACTGTCTGTAGGTCTGGAACCTTATATAAATATGTGGTGGGCCTGTGTCTGCAAGTCCTGTTGTAATAGGTATTGCTACCTGCTGTCTGTAACACTGCTGCCCACACACAGGAAGGATGTTCTCCATACAGGAAAGATAAAGGGAGAACGCCCACATGATTTAGTGATTTATAGTAGTAGGTTACCATGACAGTGGTAATTGGAAGTACTACACAGCTTGCTGCATGCAGGTGGAAAGTGGTGGACACTGATTGGTGCAGAAGCCATCACCTGATCATGTGCATCACCTACAAAATTCATGCTGCAATCTATTCAAAGCAGCTCAATCCCTGTAGTGCAGAGAAACAGAGAGCAGGAGATAGAGAGAGAGAGAGAGAGAGACAAACAAGCAAACAAAGAAACAAACAAACAAACAAACAGTAAATAAAATGTTGTTCAACAACTGAACCTACAAACATCCCAAGTTAACTAAGGGGACACATCAAACTGTATCCAAAAGGGACGACAATCCTAAAACAGGTATGTGAAACATATATGCATGTAATCGAATGTAGTACTTGGTCTATAATAATGGGATAGATGATGTGCAATGATTTATATGTGCCATCAGGAGTTGTTGTAATGATGTGCTGCTGAATAACTGCTATGGACAATAGTGTCTGTCCCTGTGGTCAGTGGGCCATACCTGTCAGTTGAGCAGATCAGCACTGAATGACAAGATGTAAGCCATCATAGTGTGTGTTCTGTACAGCAAGATGGGTCTACTTTATTAAAGCGAAAGCCGAATTACTCGAATACAGCTTGATGAACCATAATGAGCAAAAAGTGAATACGTCAAACGCACTAAACTGCGAAATTCAAAATCTCAATCTCTCATAGTTGGCCAACCCCACCGCCCGCAAAATACTACCTACCGAAACACAGTAAAAAACAACACATACACACACTAACCAGAACCCTACTTCTAACCCTAAAGTAAAGCACCAAAACCCTACTTCTAACCCTACATTAAACCCTACATACACAACTATCTATGCACTATCCTTAACTCTTCCCTAATGCTAAGGTCCGTAACTAGCGCACACTTACCCTACTGAGCTATACCTAAACAAACTAAATATTCCACACACATACACTTAACAAAACCCTACACTAAGCTTTACATACATTACTTACCTATGCACTTACATTAACCCGCACCCTAACCCTAAGGTCCGTAACTATCGCACACTTACCTTACAGAGCTATTCTGCAGATGGGACAACTATGCAAATTCGATATTTCCACTTTCGCGGTTTAGTGCATTTGACGTACTTGCATTTCGCTCATTATGTATCGTGCAAATTATATTCGAGCGATTTGGCTTTCGTGGGAATAAAGTAGACCCCCGCAAGACATGTACATTAGTGTGGCCAAAAGTTGGTGGCAGAAGTAAAGCTGTTATGACAGACACATGAGTTTCAGAGCCCACCACTTGCAGTACAGTCATGTTAATGTGTAATGTAGCATGCACAAACACCATAGGTGTGTAATAGGCTTACCTGCAATCTGTCCCTATATATGCCCCCTAATGTTATGCTGTGTCCACATGTGACACCGGTCTGTGTTGTAGCAAGGCAGACAGTGCAGCTGTGAAGGAAGAAGAGTCAGAGAGTGCGGACCTGATGTTTGAATGCACCCTATAGATATATATATATATATATATATATATATATATATATATATATATATATATATATATATATATATACACACAAACATGTATGTCTACAGATCTCCAGACACACACACACACACACACACACACACACAGACACACATACACACACACATACACACACACACATACACACACAGACACACACATGCACACAGACACACATACACACAAACACACACACACATATATATATATATATATATATATATATATATATATATACGTGTATGTCTACATATATACAAACACACACACACACACACACACACACATATTTATATATATATAAATACATGTCCCCTACTGTTGAATGACAGTTCTGCATGATATGTGCGAGAGAACATCACACAAATCTATACAAACATATATTGTATATATATATATATATATATATATATATATATATATATATATATATATATATATATATATATATATATATATATATATATATATATATATATATATATATATATATATACAGCAGTAGGTGGGTGCAAAATGGACAGTTATGTGTGGTGTGAAATCCACGTTGGAAACACATTGCCCTTGTCTGTGAAAGTGGGATTGGTATTTTGCGGAAGGATAGTAGGTATATTTGTGGAGGTAGGTTGGGTTGGAAGACAGACAAGACAGCATACAGGGAAGTATATGGCACATGTGGTGGGTAAACACCTTGGATGGGGAGTGTTGAAGCCAATGAGCCCCCAAATGGAAGCAATGGGACCAAGGTCCCCACCCATGGGCAGTCACAACAGCATCTTTATGGCCCTGAAGGTGCCTGGGCTGGGGGCTGAGCAGGAGGAGCATGCGGACCCTGTGATTGTGAAGGTGGTCTAGCATATCCCCCAAGTCCTTCTGGAGCTCCCTATACACCAGACCCTTGACCTGACTTCTGGTGACAGGATCCTGTCTGTGTGTGCTCCTGGGGGGGTGAACACCATCCCCTGAGTGGTTCCACCTGAAGGTAGTGCAAGACCAGTAGATGATGAGGTCCCAGGGTGGGTCCCAGATGTGATTTGGCATGGTAACATGGCCAGATGAGGTGAGAGAGGTGGTTCTGCTGGCAACTGTCTTCCTAAACATGCTATTGTGTCACTGTTATAGAATATATGTGGGTAGTAATAGTCCACACATTCCAGAATTATGTCTAACAACATGCATAGATGTCCCCATTAACACAAAACAACAGATGTGCAGCAGTCACATAGCAAACAGAATATATGCAGATATGGAACCATAGTGGGCCTTGCAATGGCATGCAGGTGACATTGTTTGTAACAGGCCACCAATGATAGTGTTTCAACATGGAACATGAGTACAAACACATTGGAAAAATTGTTGTACAATACGATATATGTCCCAACAGTAGGTCTGCTGCAGACATACCTGTTGAGTTGTGTGAACAGATTGTTGTTGCAGATATGGTGGGGGGAAGATAGGGATGTGTATTAACAACTATTATGTCCTTGCATTATGAGGTCCTCAGACCTGTTTCCCTCTTTATGTCTTACAGGCACAATGTCTCAGGAGGGACTTCCGATCTATACACCCCAGGATAATGATGTCATCATCACATACCTGGCCCAGCACTACCACAACCTGTTTGGGCATACATCATGATCTGCAGGAGAGGACTGCCCTGTGGAATGATCTTGTCCACAGGGTAAATGATGTTAGCCTGCATAACTGCAGTTATGAGCAGGTCCAACAGTGGTGCGCTGAACTCCTCCGCCATTCCTGTCGGCATGCTGCTGTGGGTAGGAGGGGCCAGCTTGCCACGGGGGGTGGGAGTCATGCAACCAGCCCCCCCTGACACATGGTGAGGAGCTCCTTATCAGCCATGGGTGACCTGCCTACCCACAAACACAAGACCCGGTGGAGAGCATAGTGGAGGTCAGTGGTAACCACACAATGGCTGAGGAGCATGCAGGTAAGGCCACAGGGCACATCAGTAGACTACTGTTGTGTATCCATCTGCATCTGTAGAGTTTAATCATGCATATGGGAGATGAAATATATAAAGTCTGTTGCTGCATTGTAGTAATAAACAGATGTGCATAATCTGTAGTATTGTGGGTTTGTACTGTTGATGTGCTGTAATGCTGCTACCACCCTGTACCAATGTCACAGGTGTGGCTACTGACATCACATCTCTCACACAACTATGTAGGTCCCTCTGGTATATCTCCAAGGCAGCAGCCTGTAGCTGGTGAGTATGGTGTTTGTTCAGGTTTGCCAATACACCGGTATTGTTATGGCCATGGTATATTCCATGCTCACATTTAACACACCTACCCATAATGCATGCTGTACATGTTCACTTATTGTTGCTGTTAACTGCACTGCATCCCAATAGTCACCATGGTGGCGTATCTGAAGGGTATGTAGGAGTCCTGCAATATAACTAATGCCTGTCATTGCAAGATGTGTGCACAGAGATGAACATAATGGTGGGACAAATGGCCTACAGTAGGGACATGTCTGTAACTTCACCCTTATACAGTGCTACAGTAGTGTATATACCACTATTACAATGGCAACTGTTAGAGATCAACACTATGGCCTATCACAATGCTGCATTCCACAACCCTTACAACCTGTAATGTGGTCCTAACATGAGCAATGAATGTGTAATATAGAATCCTATGCTAGGACAGCAAATATGCGGAATACAAACCTTCACAAACACTGGAAGCATATGTGTGCATACACTCCAGATAACATATTGTGGAAGTAGCTTTTGCTGTACTGACAGCATGGAATTTTCATGAGTATGGACCTTCCAGCAAGTACAGGTCCTCAATGTCACACCAAGAAATGGTCTGCTGTCCAAGATGTTGGGCCATCAAATGTGCCCACATATCTGCAACAGAGGCAGCCATGGCTTGCACACATCTTACAAGCCATGGAATGGATCCCATACCTAACAGGTAGCACCCAGGAGTTGGACATGTAGCCTTACCTCAGCATTGCATATACCATGGCAAACAGTGCAGACAGTTATGCATGTGACAAGGATGTATGCAACAGGATTAATGTAGAAAATAAACAGATGGACATCCAAGACAGATGATGACACATGTTGCAAACTGGTCATGCAGGCTGCCTAGTAACATGCCACAAAACTGAGGGAGTTGCAGGAATGTCTAGCAAGTACTGACTGTGCAGTACCTGTGTTGGCAATTGCCTGGACACTGCATGCATGTGGCCCATGGGTTAAGGTAATCGGATGGGACAGCTGTACCGCAGGAAACATCAGCCAGGGCTCTCTACAAGTAGCATATGCATAACAGCAAAAGTCCCCTAACGGCATGCGCTGCAATGTGTACTGGTGTACCAAGACCAACTTGGAGACCTACAGACATTATTAAGATACATGTGCTGCACAACCAACACATCTCCCCACCTCAGACCCATTATCCCCATCTGTACCTTGCTGGTGCCAGTGTACACCTGTATGTTTGCCATTCATTAACAGGGACTAGGCCAGTACACATAGTGTTCAGAGTTTAGGACACTGCAAAATGACACACATATGTAGGCCATAGTTGTCAAGCATCCGAAAAAAGGCTGAGGATGGGGGGGGGGGGTTCATCCTGAAACACAACAGTGCACTGAAGCAGAGATCCAAAGCTCACTAAGAATGACTGTATCTGCACACAGTCAAGGTCATGAATTGTGGCAGACATAATCCTGACTTCACAGCAATAGTGATGGCACTGTGTGACCTCCAAGGGCTGTGCACATGAGTTGACCTTGCAATCATGCAGAGTTGGGGGGGCATTTTGTAGGGCAGAGTGACCAAATGCTGGCAAATGCAGATGGCCCATGCTAGTAAGTATACCCCTTCCAGGAACTGTGACTGCTGTAGTACACATAACAGTTTGTGCAACAAACCATAATGTTAAGGGTGTGCACACATATGCACCCACAAATTGTATGCATCTCAGTCAGCATCTGCACAACTAACACATTTGTTTGATACTGCATTTGATTGCACAGGTCATATGTCACATATCAGGTTTGTGTAATGTTAACATATGCAGTAATGTGGCCCCATGGCATATCAGGGAAGAGGGTGCCATATCAATAAGTGTGTGTACACTCCCCATAGCTATGGTAAGGTTTAAAGGTTGTCAGTGTAATTGTATTTTATTGGCCATACATGCACCGCTGATGATGACATCTGTAAATCAGACATCAGGCATTCACAAATGACATCTGTCCACATATCATCCCAGGTATGTGTTGGACAAACACATAGGGGCTGTGAGCAGCAGAGCAAGCATAACTGACACACATATACACATCCAGAAATGATGTGTACACCTGTGATGTATGATGCACAGTAAATGCCAGGGTGCCAAACAGGTGTACAGCAATACTGTGTACATGGGTGCAGTGTGTTCCAGGGGAAGGTGCATCACCTACTAACAAAACCCATGCATCACAGAGATATATGATGTTGGTAACAGGGATTGACTATAGCTGTACTGCATGCTGTTGAGTGCCCTATGTCATGCATGCTGACAGATGGTTAATGAAAGGTCTGTGTGTAATATCTTTGTGCAACCTCACCTGTGTATGTGTGTGTGTGTGTGTGTGTGTGTGTGTGTGTGTGTGTGTGTGTGTGTGTGTGTGTGTGTGTGTGTGTGGAGGGGGGTGAATTTGTCTGTAAGTGCTATCTGGTGGAGTGGAGGGGGGGTTGATGTATGTAGAATGTGTGTGTGTGTGTGTGTGTGTGTGTGTGTGTGTGTGTGTGTGTGTGTGTGTGTGTGTGTGTGTGTGGGTGTGTGTGTCCATGTATGCAGATGTGTGAGTGTGGGGTTGTTCATACCTCTCAACTTCCCTTAGAAATTGTGCAGTAGATGGACATGGACAGACACATTAGACACCAGGAATTCTTTTCTGAAATGTTATCGCAGGACAGCTGATAGTATAATAAAGTCTGCAGCATGAAAGAAGTATTGGGAGGAAAAACTAGACACCAGGGATACTTTTTGTAATTGCAATCAGCAGAAAAGTGAAAGAATACCCATGTATGCAGCACTAAAGATGCTTTGGGGAATTACTAGACAACACCAGAGAGTGTTTTCAAATATTACTGTAGTCCACATAAAAAGTTAATAGAGCAACAGATCTTGCATCTACTGAATAATAGTTAAGTATGAAACTCCAGTGCGTGACATTATTGATTGACTGTAGTAGCCCGCAACATATGGGAACCACAGTCAAGACGTCTGGACAAAGCCAGGGTGAACACTTGATGACATCAGGGAGTCCTTGAAAAAATGACCCCGGTCAAGTCAAAGAGTTAATGGAGTATCAGGTCATGTTTTGTAATCACTTTTCTGAGCAATTAGATGAATGATACATTAATGATTGGTATTATTGACTGCAATTATTCAAGACTGATGCAGGATGGGGAAATTAAGAGAAAAGCCTAGGGACATTCTGTAAACTCAGGGACAGGTAAGTAGTATGGTGGAATGTCAGGGTGTGTGTGTGTGTGTGTGTGTGTGTGTGTGTGTGTGTGTGTGTGTGTGTGTGTGTGTGTGTGTGTGCGTGTGTGTGCGTGTGTGTGTGTGTACTGTTAAGCAATGACATGCAGGTCTTAAAGTGCATTTCTTGTTTTCCCCTCACAGGTGGGGAGGTGGGTCAGGGTCTCTCCTGCAAGCAATCTGATGTTGGTATCCATACAGACACTGAAAATGATAATAGGTGTGTTGAGGCACAGGCGGGGATGTCAGGGACTGAAGCTGTGCCATCGTTTGACATCCCACTGTTATCCACCCCATCCCCACACACAGTCACATTGCCTATACATACCCCATCACCAGTGGTCATAGCTGAGGGACAGTTGGCAGTTGGTGACATGGGACAGGACAGTGTGGTATCTATGGCACGTGTGTCTGGACACAGCAGCCATAGTCAGATGTCCGGTGGAGTAGCATATAGGCAGATGTACAGGGGTGCTCATCAGAGGGCTGATGGTCATCATGCCCCTGGCAGAAGTGCCGCATCTGGTGCCACCAGACACATGTTTCAGGCCATCATGGAGGCACAGGCATGTATGGAACAGTACACCAGACAGGCTCTGAGGCTGCAGAGGGCTATTCATTCAGCTGTTACTGACAACATCCATGATCTTGCAGATGCTCTCCGTTATTTTTCAGAGGTCATGGATAGATGGTTGGGTGAGATGGTGGGAATCCTCGATGGTGGAATGTCTGTGTTTGAGCATATGGTGGGAGTGGTGCGATGGCGAAGTGGATGTAGGCCAGCAACACCAACAGCTGGAGGTCGACGTGGACCTGCCAGAACACAGAGCCACTCCCATAGTGGCAGTACTAGCCCCAGCACTGCAGGGGGGTGTAGTCAACACCACACCACAGCAGGCCACGTACACATGGCCCTGGCCAGTCCCAAGAGGGACCTGGATCTAGTGGACATATGTCATCATCAGGGAAGAATAGCATATCATGGCTTGCATCTGGTGGTGCCCATGGAACCCCTGGCAGGCACAGTTTTCTTGTCTGTGGCCAGAGATGGTGAACTGCACATGCTGCCAGGTATGGCCTGCAGCTTTCCAACAAACCCCAGTATAGGGCAGCCACATGGCAAAACTGTGTGCATGCATACACACACACATTACCAGCACAGCTAGGGCAACCCCCTTCCTACACACACCACATCACTACAGCCCAATTAATAATTAAACCCCCTCACTCACACACATGGTGTCAAATGTATGGCTCTGCCTAGGTCTCTGGCAAACCAACAACACACCCTGTGCATATGATGATACCTGTGCCACATCCCTGTCATCCATAACATTGTTGCAGGGACAGCTTAATATGGACCTGATGCACAGGTTGACTGTACTATGGTGTACCAATATAATGCTGTGTAACATGTTGTCAGCAGTAAAGTTGAATGCTTACATTTCAGGAAGTGTAGCTGTCCAGCCATGATGCATTATAGCTGTTATTAACACTTAGTGACTGTGGTCTCCATAATGTATTCCGTCTGTTGCTGTAGGTGTCCATGTGTCAGCAGGATGATGGTCTGCTGTTGTATCCTGAAAGGGGTATGGCACTGTGGTGACACCTTGGCTTTGCCATATCCTGGGTACAGGTGAACACATGTCACAGGTCTGTATAACAGTTACTGCATGTGTCACATGGCTGATAGGTCTTGGGGGTGGTGTATACAGGTGAGTGCATGGTGGCTGATGTCAGCAGCCCTTCTATAGTGGACAATGGTAAGTGTACTTTGTGGTATACACCACATGTTTGTGTACACACAAAGATGCTTTGATGTTGATGCAATACACAAAGAATACTGTACACATGGATGTATGTACCTGTGCAAGGAACTCATTTTAGCCTATGAAATTCCACCAAGACAGAATAGGCACAACTATACATTGGGAAATAAGCATTCTGCTAGTTTAATGTCATTGACGATGATACTGGCAGGGTATATGTCCCCTTTCCCAATGTAGTGCAATCCTCATCTCAATAAACATAGGTGTGCTGGTGTGGGTGGCACAGCCCTACCCTTTGGAGGGTGAGAGGTGCTGTAGAACCACAGATAGTGTGATAGACAACTACTTAACCTGTTAACATGAACTGTACAGTATTACAGCCAGCTAAGCGGGGGGATACACTCAACATTAACTGCAATGATGGTGGCTCTGTTCACAAGAGCCACACCCAGCTATATAAACCAACCCCAGTATTGCTGTACACCTATACAGTGGGGGAAGAGGGCATTTACACATCTACCACTAGTTGGGATGGAATGTATTTCCACAGGATGATACCTGTGAAATGTTAGCATTTTACCAGGATGTTCTCAGACAGATGACCTCCTGGGACATGTATATTCTGCAAATGGAAGTAGATTCCTTCACATACATACACACTCTTACTTGACAACACTGGGACTAGAACCCCTACCTAGGTATGCAGTGCTACTGATGTGTGTGGCCTTAATTGTCACATTACACAGCTTTTAGGATGAGGTGTGTTCCAGGTTACATGTTATGTGAAGAAAATCCCCAGGCCTGTACAGTATGGTAATGGGGGATGTACTGGTTGTTTATGGACAATACATAGTGTGACATACTGTCATATACACATTGATAAACACATAACAGTCATACATACACCTGAGAGACCTGGGCTTATCAGTGCTAACTACCTTGTCAGTGTGCCCATTCTGTTACAGATAAGTTGCACACAGCACATGCGTAACTGGGCTGGATAGTGTATTCAGTTACCTGTATGGTTGATGGTGACAGTAGTCCCCATACAGTGGAACATGGGACATGTACTGTGGGTACCATGGTGTAAAGACAGTATACCCTGCACCCACACCTCACAGTGGATACTGTATGCACTGAAACCCATGATAACACTCTGACATACCCATCATCACACATTGACCAGGACTGCAATACAACCCCTTGTCTATCCCAAGAATATCACTACAGGGATATGCATCTAATGCACATGCCACAGGGATAGTAGGATGATGCATTGTCATAGCTCTCCTATGGTAGCCAACATCACTATCCCTAATACTGTGTGGCAAGGCATATTGTATTAGGAGAATGTGGTCTCAGAATGCTGTATCCTACAAATATACACACATGCACACATATACACACTTGCCAGAACTCAGAGGGTATCCCATGCCTATCAACCCATTTGTACAACAGTGTTATGCTGGTACTGCAAACCCCAGGTAGTCCTTAGGGAGAAGAGTGTAATAAGGTACAGCAGCAGCCACATCTAACAATGGCAATGGGGGGTGCCGTGGGTGTGGAGGGCCTCAGGGTATTATCAACTGCAGGTCTACAAACACACAGCCACTGTTATTCTCAGTAATGCACACATACACATTTGTAAGTACTGGGGTCCATTGGTGCAGGTGTTCATAGGTGTGCCCCAGGATATTGTCCATGGAGAGATAGGAAGTGTAGGGGATGTGTGTACAGTGGTATCATGCCACCTGCCATGTGCCAGCAGGCCATCTATCAACAGATACCACAGGGCTGATCCTCAGGGTGAGAGTTACATACAACATCCAATCATCTGGTTCCTCTTGCAAAGGGCCAGTGAAGTGCTCCAGTTGACATGTATGCAACATGTATTACATGACATAGTCAGAGTCTGTCTTGGAGACCTGTACCCAAGCATGTTCTGTTGACTGTGGTAGTGTAGTTGAGGTATCTATGGCATGTGTTGCATACAGGGTGTGGATTCCTAGCTGTGGCATTCATAACACAGCTGGGGAGACATGTCAGTGTCAGTCAAGCATAGATTGCCTGTAAGCAGCTAGGATGGATACTTGACATCTGCACATCTGTACAGCGGACGGACAGACATCAGCTAGCCAACTGGCTATGCATTAGGACGAATGTGTTGACAGATAGATGTCTGACACCGATAGGTATGCCATTACGACATGACAGCAACCCACAGTGACATGTCCTATGCACATAGTAGTCTACAGTTAATATCCACATGTCAGATCAATATACAGTAGGAAATATTTAATGAGACACAGCTCACACACCAAGAACATGACAGTGAGGACTAAGAGTCCATCTTTGCATGCAAGGGTGTTTGGCTCCAGTACTACAATCTGCAATCTACTCTTACTTGGGAAAGCACTGTCAAACGTAGTAACGTAATGATACACTACATGCCAGTGTGACTGCATATAACCTGGGATACTACCCATGTATGTAACACATTCAAATGGAAAAGAGTGTTGTACAAGCCATATATACTCAGGTGTCCCAGACAATAGACTCACACCCCTGGCTACTGCAATGATAGCACATAGACACATGTTATGTACATGTTATGTACATGGAATTAAATACACTTAATAAATATGTTATTACTCTGCTATTTTATCAGACTGGAATGTGAGCACTGGTTACCAGGGTGGAGCCATGCTTAGCAGGTTTCAGCATTGCTGCAATATAAATGTCAAGCACATTTCCATACTGATAAGCAAAGCCTACATGGTGTAAGCACCTGTACATTTAACCATACATTAGTAGAACTTACCGTCACACAAACCCATGCAAACCCTGCTTAACACTGCTCGAAAGTGCCTAAACCACTCTGTGTCCAACAGCTCTTGTTCTGTTCAGCAACAAAATAAACAAAAGCCAAAAAGTTTACGCCTGTATCCACATTAGCATGGCAGAAACTGTGAATGAGACCATTGAGTTGGACTATAATCCGGCCAGTAGTGGCAGATTGTGCAATAAACTATCACAACGTTACTGCAGATATCTTGAGAAGGATCACAGTTTGCTTTTGACTACGGAGATTAGTGGAGCCGCTAGTAATGATGACATCACCATGGCCCGAGTACGTGAGGAAATACAACAGCATTTGGAGATCATTGAACATGATTTTTTGAAGCTGAAAAGGCTTCAATTTAAGAGACAACATTTCGAATATTGCCTTGAGAAGGGGATTGTTCCTCATGGTCTCCGTGTTTTAAATATGCCTACCCAGGGCGCTCATTTTCCTGAACTTTTGTTGAGATGGCAGCAGCTGAATTTAGAGGTAAGCGCTAAGTACATGCATTTGCTGAATGACTTCTTCACTCCTGTAGAAGATAAACTGAGAAGCGATTTGGTCGCTAAACAGGAGTTGCTGTTTAATTCTAATGACTTACTCAATCCCATGATAGAAAGTGTGTTGGATGGTGTTGCCGTTTTTGAATGCAAGCTTGTGCAACAGAAACGGAGCAAGATAGTAAGGGATTCTAATGATTTTAGACTTGGACAAGTGTTTGTTTGGTTGCGGACTGAACAGAATGCTTTGAGTTTGACCTCCAAGCCTGTTGAGACTGTTAATGGAACTGTTCCTGCTTTACCTGTTCGGAATGTGACTATTGAATCCACTATGTTATCTAATGGAACCCAAAATGGTTCTGTTTTAGTTTCTGATGATAGCATTACACCTATTAATGATGTTGATTCAAGTAAAACCTGTGTTTCTTCTAATTTTGTCAATATTTCTACTGATGTGGTATCTGTCGCTGTTAATGATAAAAACACCATGCCTTTAGTTAATAGACATTCTGTTGCTGCCTCTGAGATACCAGGACAGCCTTTGAATCCAAAAGTACTGATTAATAATAATAAGAAGTTAAATTTGGATAGAGTAGTAAGGCAGAAAGATAAAGTTAATATTTTTAATCAATCAGACAGTTTACCTCGTGTTGAGGTTTCCTCAGGTGATCTCCATTTTCTGTTACCTGTTTGAGTCGAACAGTTTGGGAGATGGAGCAGGTCCATGAGTCGGGGCCGCCAGAAGAGAAAATTCTCAGGACAGACGTCGCAGAGTCAGTCTTTGAAGAAAATATGGGGGAAGGTACCCAATCATTGATTATTAATTTCTCATCACATTGTTTGAGTGATGATGAATATAATCTTTTATGTAAAGGTTTAACCTTCATCCCTTCTGATAATAGTAAATTGACTGACACAGTGTTAGACCTTAAGGTCTTTTGTAGAAATGTAATGCTACGTTACTGTTATGGTAAAATTTGTTCTACTGGACAAAGTGATGAGGTTGGGCTCTATGTTCCTGAGTGTAGGCAGTTAAGTTATTTTATTCCGTTGAATCATCCTCTTGTGGAGGCTTATTCTAAACTCACTGAAGATAGTATTTATAAATATTTCAATGAATACTCTGGTTGTTTCAGACCTGGCAAGAAATTTAATCTTAGTGCCAGTGAAAGACGGGCATTGAAATCCCTGAGAGAAAATGTAGACATTCGTATTAGACCTGCTGATAAGGGGGGTTCTATTGTTGTGATGGATGATCAACAGTATATCACCTCTATGATAGAAATGCTTAATGATAGCTCTTTTTATCAAAAGATAGACTCTATAGCTGTGCTTAAGATCATTTGTATGGTTTCGAAGTCGATTATAGAGGTCCTTAACATAGGTTTGATCTCTGAAAAAACATTTAAATTCTTTATGGTATCTGATCCTTTGATACCTGTTATACAAGGGCTGCCCAAAGTCCATAAGAATATGAGGAATCCACCTATGCGCCCAATTGTTTCTGGGGGTGGGTGGATCACTGAACCCCTATCAATCTTCATAGAGAAACACTTGAGACCAGTGATCACTATGAATAAGGTGGTCCTTCAAGATTCAAAACAGTTTCTCTTAGACTTATATGAATGTCTCAAGGGTGATGTGGACTTGCAGACTGTGATTTTTGTGACCTTGGATAAACAGTCTCTGTTTACTATGATACCCAATGAATTGGGAGTGAGTTATATTCAAGAGTATTTGAGTCTACACAGTTCCTATGATAGCACCAGGATTGAACTGGTATGTTTCCTTTTAGAAATAGTCCTTGATAACAATATATTTGTGTTTGGGGATGATTTCTTTTCAGAGAAACATGGCGTAGCTATGGGCACACCCTGTGCCAATAGCTACTCCAACATGTTCTTAGCACATTGGGAGCATGTAGCTCTTTTCAAAATGGAGACATTCATCAATAACGTAGTTTTTTATCGACGTTTTGTCGATGATGTTTTTCTCCTTTGGCGTGGCTCTTTTTGTGATCTTGAGTCGTTTTCTGAAGAGATCAATAGGTTATGTGAGTGCTTAAAATTTACTATGACTTCTTCAGATGACAGGATTGAGTTTTTGGAATTATTTATTGAGAAGCTCCCAGGAGCCATTATTAATTCTGGGGTTCATTGCAAAACTTGCTTCAGGAATACTCTACTTAGTAGATCTAGTATGCACCCCAATTATGTGTTTCACAATCTAATACGTGGTCAAGGTATTAGAGCCTCGAGACTCAATCCATCCCTTGAGGGGTTTTACTCTGAAATTCGGCAGTTAGAACAAAGATTGGTGTCTCGAGGTTATGGCATTAAGGAAATTCTTGATATGTGGTCAGATTTAGAAGATCTTAGACAAGGGAAAGCAGCTCCTTATTTTGGAGCTAGAACTTCAGAGTTGGCATGTTCATCTAGTATTGTGAACCCGCCTGATATTGTTAAGATTCCGTTGTTTTTTACTAGAGATCAGAGAGCAGTATGTGATATTTTTCATCAATACTGGCCAATTTTGCAAGCGGACCAAGAATTAGGGAGTATTGTTGGTCCTAGTCCTACTTTTGTCTTTAGGAATAGATTTAATCTAAAAAGAATGTTATGTGGTAATCAGAAGGTGGACTATAGGACATCTAATATAGGTGCCACCCTACCATGTGGCAAATGTAATTTTTGTGTGTATATCAATACTTCTGATTCCTTTTTACATCCGGACTTAAAAAAGAATTTGTTTTTAGGGTGAATGCTAATTGCCAATCATCTAATGTGGTCTATTTTGCTTGCTGCTCTGTATGTCACTCTTTCTATGTAGGGAAGACCAATCGTTCCCTATGGGAAAGAATGAGGGAACATATTTACAGTATTAGAAAGGGCATTGATTGTAATGCCCTTTCGAAACATGTTAGTGAAAGAGGTGATTCACATCACTTTACATTCAGGGTGATTGATGTTATCCACCCCAGTATTAGGATGGGTGACATACGCAACTCCACAGAATTCAGGGAGAATAATTGGATCATTATTCTAAGAGCCCACAGAGGTGCTGGGTTGAATGAAAGGGTGTCCATTAAGCCTTATTTGAAGAAACGTAGACTGCCAAAGTAGCTTTGTCTTGGGACTAGAGCATTTGGTTGATTTATGTTTATTGAAAAGTCCCCTTGCCCTTTGCCTTTGTGTTGGTCATATGATTTTAAGAAGTGTTGAATGCTTAATTAGTTAGGCTGTATCATTGGATGTTTTTAATATTTTAGTTTGTATACATTGCTCCTGCTGTGTGTTTGTTTTATAGGTCTGAAGAAGCATTTTTATTTGAAAGCGATTACCTCTTTTTATTAAACGTTTTTACAGCTAACTCAGCTGCTGCTGCTGTGTTCGCTCTGTCAGTTTTTCGTGGATGTGGTTTGTTGAACAATATAAACAACCCTTGCAGGTCTTGAACTCAGGACCCTGTACACTACAGTCACAGCAGTGAACCACTAAGCCATCACAACTGTGAAGCTAGTTGTTGTTTTTTCCACTATATCAGACAGCACATATACTGAATAGTATTGAACAACTGCTATGACTTCGACAGTTGTGTAGTACTTGTTAGTGATATTACTGTTGAATCATGTATGTTGTTACATCTAAATATACACATAGATGGATACGGTGTGATACATCTGGGAAGGTATATACAATAGTCATGTTTACACATAACAAGGATATGGATATATGAATATATATGTAGATATATGTGTACATATATATGTATTTGTATACATCTTTATATTGTGTTATATATATGCTCATATATAGATCTGTGTGTGTGTGTGTGTGTGTGTGTGTGTGTGTGTGTGTGTGTGTGTGTGTGTGTATATATATATATATATATATATATATATATATATATATATATATCTGTATATATGTAAACATATATATATATATATATATATATATATATATATATATATATATATATATATATATATATGGGTGTGTGTGTATGTATATGTTTATATATATATATATATATATATATATATATATATATATATATATATATATGTATATATATATATCGATATATGTATATATATATATATATATATGTATTTATATATATATATGTATATGTGTATATATCTATATCTATATTATATATATATATATATATATATATATATATATATATATACATATTTATATATCTATCTCTCTCTCTCTCTCTCTCTATATATATATATATATATATATATATATATACATAGAGAGAGAGAGAGAGAGAGATACACATATATGTTTAACATATGGCCAGTACATGTAGTGGAGTCATACCTCAACACCAATAGTCACAACCTCTTAATGCAAGGTGATGTCATGTAAGTGTTGCAGGTATAAATGTGGACTGTTGCTACTGTAACAAGGGTTGTCTTAACAGAAGTGTTGTGTGTGGTAAGTCACATCTGATATTGACAAGTACGCCATCAGTTACTGACAGACATCATAAGATCATCATAGTGCAGTACCACAGATATCACAGTAATGGTCCTCTGGAATACAGCAGAGATATGACCAATAAATGTGGACAGTCCGACACACTCTGGTCAGTCAACACTGACATGAAGTCCTGCTCACAGTGAATGAAAAGGGCCAACACCCACATGATGTTCCTAGCTATAGGAGTGTGTTTCCATGCAATTGGCTATGGGAATGTTACCACAGTTGTTCTACATGCAATCAGCTAGTGGGGGACTGCAATTCGTGCACAGGCCATCAGCTGATCATGAGCATCACTTACAAAACACAAGCTGCTGCCTAAGCAAAGCAGGTGTACTTTTCCACATCCACCAGAGAGGGAGTGAGAGAGACAGACAGAAACAAAGTAAAAAAGGAAGGGGGTAGGAGAATAAGAATTAAGCATGTTTGTGTCACACACTTCCTAGTACGGGGTTTCAAACCCCTGCCTGACTATGTATTGCTATTACATTTTTATGCAGTTATTGCATGTGCCATGGAGCATACATGTTAGAGAGCTGTCCAAAGATATCTTTGAAGGTGAGTGACATTAGCAACAGTGATAAAGAAGGGATAAGGTAAGTGTAGTACATGTGCCTGTCCACAAAAGCAGGTGTCAAGGAAGACACAACCACACTCTCTCAGGGACTCACACACATTATCACAGTTGGCAGGGTCAGAATTAGAATTCCTAACTACCTAGTTTGCTGCACTACAGTGTTACTCAGGTATCACATGCACCACGGAGGTTATCAGGCTGATATATGCGCAAAGGGTATGTCAAGGTGACTGACATCAGAAGGCATGCTTCAGTATGGCAATGGAAGGTGTAGTGAGTGTGAATGGATTCCAAATCATTAATCTCCACACACACACACACACACACACAGACACAGATTTGCAGTGCTGACATGCATGGGTTTGTTGCTTCACAGGTGTGTAGTGGTTGACTGTGCCAGAAGGCTGTACAAGGCTAAGCAAAGGGTATACCTTGGTATCAGGCCACATGACAATGGTCTGCAGTGTGGCTCAGGGGTGTAGTCTCTGGATTGGCCCACACAGGTGGGTATTCTATTCACCATCCACTCATCTGGGTTACTATTGTGGGTGGCCAGTGCTGTGCAATGCTTGCCATGTATGTGTTCTATATTCCATAACATGGATGGTGTCTGTGATGTGCACATGTCCCTCATGCATGTTCTATGATATGTGGAAATGTACCTGGGGTGTCTGGGGCATGTTGTATGGACATATTGTTATCATCTGATGTGGCAATCCTGACCTCATGTGGTAAGAACTGGCTATGGAACTGAGGTTGATCCTGCACCTACATTAACAATATGATACAGGTATTCACTGGTGTTAGTGGCATTTGTCCATACAGGGCATGTGTATAAGGCATGGTATTTCCTTTGTGGGTTACATTTGCTGACTCTACAGTTGTTGCAGGCATCCAATGGGGAACATAGCAAAGGACCACTGTAAGCAATTATTTGCCTATTGTAGGGATGGAACAGGGTGGCATGTCCTCTGTAGTCCACTGCAAACACACAGTGTTGAATTTATACTGTTAGCACTTTAAAAAGTTATTTTTTGTTTAATTTAATTGTTAGGCTAACACACTCAAGTGTGCTAGCCGT
Source organism: Protopterus annectens (assembly GCF_019279795.1). NCBI lineage: Eukaryota > Metazoa > Chordata > Ceratodontiformes > Protopteridae > Protopterus > Protopterus annectens. The sequence continues at coordinate 155,212,313 of NC_056737.1, read as the reverse complement.
TTTATAGCATTTACTGTTTGTTACTGTATCTTTTTTTCCTTTCTCTGTAAAAAAAAAAAAACAAAAATATATCCTTGTTTTCCCGCTTTTCTGAACTAGAATAGTCCAGTCTTCAGATTTTGCTGATCTCTGGGCTTTGTCTTAGTTCCTGTGCTATCCATATCCTTATTTGGATAAGAGGATAGCGTCTTTGTTCACCAGTGGGAGTGGGGAGCACTGAGCAACGTATTTGTCCCTAGAGGATTGGTTCCAGCCCAGCAACTTGTAGTTTATTGGCCATTTTGGGTCAATTCCTGGCTCTTTTCAACCCCCTGCTATACAGCCCACTTTTGCGCGCTTTTTCACTTGTAAAAGACTCAGCACAGCTCCTCATGGTGTCCTGCAGAGCTCTACAAGCAGCAGAGAGTGAAAGAGTGACTTTCCTGGATTTATAAGTATTTTTTCTGGCTTTCGCTTAAATTACTGCATCTCGACTGCATTTCACTTAAAAAACAGCTCTGCATATTGTTTTTACTGTACTTGTGTTGAATTTATACTGTTAGCACTTTAAAAAGTTATTTTTTGTTTAATTTAATTGTTAGGCTAACACACTCAAGTGCGCTAGCCATTTTATAGCATTTACTGTTTGTTACTGTATCTTTTTTTCCTTTCTCTGTAAAAAAAAAAAAAACAAAAATATATCCTTGTTTTCCCGCTTTTCTGAACTAGAATAGTCCAGTCTTCAGATTTTGCTGATCTCTGGGCTTTGTCTTAGTTCCTGTGCTATCCATATCCTTATTTGGATAAGAGGAAGCTTCTTTATTCACCAGTGGGAGTGGGGAGCACTGAGCAACGTATTTGTCCCTAGAGGATTGGTTCCAGCCCAGCAACTTGTAGTTTATTGGCCATTTTGGGTCAATTCCTGGCTCTTTTCAACTCCCTGCTATAAAGCCCACTTTTGCGTGCTTTTTCACTTGTAAAAGACTGAGCACAGCTCCTCGTGGTGTCCTGCAGAGTTCTACAAGCAGCAGAGAGTGAAAGAGTGACTTTCCTGGATTTATAAGTATTTTTTTCTGGCTTTCACTTAAATTACTGCATCTCGACTGCATTTCGCTTAAAAAACAGCACTGCATATTGTTTCTACTGTACTTGTGTTGAATTTATACTGTTAGCACTTTAAAAAGTTGTTTTTGTTTAATTTAATTGTTAGGCTAACACACTCAAGTGCTAGCCGTTTATAGCATTTACTGTTTGTTACTGTATACTTTCTCCTTTCTCTGTAAAAAAAGAAAAAAAAAAATATATCCTTGTTTTCCCGCTTTTCTGAACTAGAATAGTCCAGTCTTCAGATTTTGCTGATCTCTGGGCTTTGTCTTAGTTCCTGTGCTATCCATATCCTTATTTGGATAAGAGGAAGTTTCTTTGTTCACCAGTGGGAGTGGGGAGCACTGAGCAACCTATTTGTCCCTAGAGGATTGGTTCCAGCCCAGCAACTTGTAGTTTATTGGCCATTTTGGGGCAATTCCTGGCTCTTTTCAACCCCCTGCTATAAAGCCCGCTTTTGCGCGCTTTAGCGCGTTTTAGTGCGAATTAGCGCGAAGTTGCTCATAGAGCAGTATAGGGCAGCGCCGGTTAATCAAGTTTATACTATTTCTGGCTCCGTAAAGTCTGCTGTTCAATTTTTCCCTTAGAACTGTTCTACTTGCAATCTAAACAGCCTATACTCTATCTGAAAAGCTCAGCACTTGCTCCTATAGCATTTTTTATACAGGTAAAGCACTCTTAAACAAAAGAAAGTACTTCATTCACCTAAATTCCCTTGAGTACCCATTTCCCTATAGGTCCTTTCTGACTCAGTTACACAGCAATATTTTTCACTATTTCTAGCATGTTGAAGGGTCAGTTGCTGGCGTCCTCTCCTGTTCAGCTGGTGAATCTGGGAATCTTGAGGCAATGCTACAATTGCCTCATGTACACAGACAACCCTCTCCTCCTTCCAACAAATACAAATATATGCGAGAGATGCAACTATATAGCCAAACTGGAGGCTGAGCTCTCTCAATTCAGTACTGGCAAGACCAGTCAGGAGGAGAAGGTAACCACGCACACCACAAACCCAGTCTCACATAGAACTATCACAACTGCAAATCAAACACATAAACACACAAAAACATACTCGGAGGCACTGATTAAAAATCTACCAAAACAACAGAGGCCTCCAAAGCAGACACCCAAGCAACCACCACCTCAAGACATAGCGCATGCAACACATAGTTCACAAAGTCAGTGTGCTAAACAGTCACAGCCCTTAAGGCCAAACAACATGCCAGACACACTTGTAATAGGTGACTCCATAGTCAGACACACTGACATCCCGCTCACCAGACTGAACAAGGAAAAGGTTACAGTAAGCTGCCTGTCGGGAGCTAGAATCCACCACATAACACAAGCACTCAGGTCACTCCACAGCAAGTACAAATATGACTCAATCATTGTACATGCCGGTGTGAACGACCTGAGACGTACCTCCCTGGACTACATGAAAAGAGACATAGAGGAGCTCTCTGATTATGTAGCCCAGGCCGGTATGACCCTGACCCTGAGCAGCATCTTACCCTCACCAAGAATGATGCCACAGTACAAAGACAAAATGATCAGTTTTAACAATTGGCTTAATTACTGGTGTCATTCTAAGGGGATCCAATGTCTGTCTGCTTGGGATGACATGCTTGACAAGCCACGCTGCTTCGCAAGGGATGGCTTGCACCTGTCACGCCTGGGCTTCCAGATATTGGCCAAGGCTCTTGCAACCCCCATAGTGCCTTTTTCAGGCAAGGCTCAAATGACAAACTTGCCTCCCTAGAAAACACAAGTGGAAAAAAAACTAAGGGTAATGCTGCTCAACGCCAGAAGTCTAAACCTCAAGATGCACACCCTTGAAGCCCTCCTCAGTATGGAGAACATTGATGTCTGTGCAGTGACTGAAGCCTGGTTAAAGGCTCCTGAGAGCACCCCAGCACTATCAGGTTTTACCTCATATCATGCTTTCCGGCCCCAAAACTTGGACCGAACCACAAAAGGAGGGGGAGTATCCATATTCATCAAAGATACCCACACCTCCAGGTTAGTGGCAATGCACAAAGCATCGGAGACCATCCAGGTGCAACTAACCATAGGCAAAACTGCCTTACAGTTTGTAGCATGCTACAGACCACCCTCTCAAACTCAGGAACCCCACACAGCCTTCCTGAAGACACTGGAGAGTATGAATGTCTCTCCAAATACCATAATTTTGGGAGACTTCAACCACCCAAACATAGACTGGGAACATTACTCAAGCCCCAACACCCTAGCCCAAAGGTTCCTAGAATTCATAAACTCAAATGCAATGGAACAACTAGTCACCATTCCCACAAGAGGAGACAATATACTACACCTGATCATCACAAACATGGGGACAAAATGCTCCACACCGGAAGTATATCCCTCTTTGGTAAGATCAGACCATAAATTAATCTCACTGGATATCCACATCCCGCCCCTACCCCCTGCACAAAAGACCACAGTGAAGAACTTCTCAAAAGCCAACTTCACACTTCTTAAGACTGAAGTGGTATCCTTCAAGGCCCCTGGGCCAGTGGAAACCACAACCCACACTGCTGAATCCTTTTCAAATGCCTTCTACGGGCACCTTCAAGAATGCATGGATCATGCAATCCCAAATAAAACCAAGACCCATTCCCCCAAAGGCAGGCGCCCGGTCTGGTGGACCCCAGCCATAAACAAACTTTACAACAGGAGGAGGAAGCTACTACATGACAGAGCAAAATCCCTAAAAGGGAAGGCATCTCTGACCAGTACTAGCAAAAAACTACGATCACTCATAAAATCATCCAAGGCCAACTTTGAGAGAAAAATCAAAAGACACAAAGACAATCACAAGGCCTTCTTTAGCTATGTTAGAAACCTGGGTGGAAACTCCCAGATATGCTCAGAGTTAGTCCAAAATGACACAAAATACACTGAACCCACTGACATTGCCAACATTCTGGCAGACAGGTTCAGTGCAAATTTCTCCTCCCCCTAGCCCCCAAAAGGAGAAATAACTATCCCAGCAAAGTGTAGCCACCCTAACATCTCAGATGCCCAGGTGAGAGCCGCCCTCTCTAAAGCTAAAAACACAGCATCAATGGGACCGGACGGTGTCCCGAGCTGTGTACTACATGAACTCCGAGAGGAACTAAATCCACACATAAGGTTGCTGTTTAATCTTAGCCTTACTACAGGATACGTACCCAAAGAATGGCGTACGGCAACAGTGGTCCCACTTCAGAAAGGCAGTGCTTCTATGGACCCTGGAAATTACCACCCCATAAGCTTGACGAGCCTGGTCTGCAAAGCTATGGAGAGGATTATTATGGAACTCATAAACAAAGACATTGGGGACCTACAGACATTGGATCCTACCCAATTTGGCTTTGTCAAGGGCAGATCCTGCCTTTTGAACTTGGTCGACTTTTTTGAAACAGTCACTAAGGCCATTGATGAGGGTAAGGCAGTTCACACAGCCTACCTTGACCTTGCAAAAGCCTTTGACACAATACCCCACTCTGGCATCATAGACAAACTCACCAGCTTAAATGTAAACCCATATGTCACAAGATGGGTTGCAAACTGGCTCAAGGACAGAACCCACAGGGTCAGAGTTGCTGGAGCTATGTCAGACTCTAAGCCAGTCACAAGCGGTGTCCCACAGGGCTCAGTCCTGGGACCCCTCTTGTTCGGCATTTATTTTTCGAGGTACAGGCAAACATAGGAGGATTGTGGCTGACAAAGTTCGCAGATGACTGCAAACTGGGCGCCATAATTGATACTCCAGCGGACACAAACATCCTTCAGAGAGGCCTCATAGAAATGGATAATTGGTGCCAGAGCCATGGCCTTAAGCCGAACGCCAAAAAATGTATAGTCATACCCTTTGGGAAAAACAAGGTACCCACAAATTACCACATAGGTGGTAATCCATTAAGTATGGAAGAGGTAATCAGGGACCTAGGGACCCAGGTTGACAGTAACCTCTCATTTGACACTCACATTGCCGAAGTGGTTAGGAAGACCTTCTATACTGCCCACCTTATCATGAAGGGTTTTACATCTAGATCAAGTGAGGTCATTGTGCCCCTGTACTCTTCTCTTATCAGGCGAATGATTGAGTACAATGCCCCATTTGGGATGTATCTTACCCGACACCTGCAGCAGTTGAAAAGACCCCAAAAGTTCCTCACCAAGAGAATAAAGGGTCTTAAACATATGTCATATGCTGACCGACTGAAAAAACTCCAGCTCTATTCAGTTGCATACCGCCTACTCAGAGGTGATCTGTGCCTGACGTACAAGGCCATGTCCAATCCGGAATTAATGGACATGCTCCACCTCAGGAAATCCAAATCCATCAGAGCCATGAGAGCAAGAGACTTAAACCTCAACACTGAAATAAATAGGACATGCTGGAGGGACAGATTCATAACCCAGAGGCTCCCTACACTCTGGAACAGAATCCCAATCCATGTTAGGCAGAGCCCCTCACTAACTCTATTCAAGAGAAATCTTGACGAGTGGATGGGAGATCATAGGTTTACCCTGGGGGTCATCTCTGTGTCACTACTAGACAGAGGCACAGTAAACTAAACTCTAAAAGGGCGTAGTATTCTCATCCTAAGGGGTGGTGAAAGCCACAACACTCTGGCTAGGCTTATAAATGCCCTAGGGCAGACAGCCTAGTACGAACCTATGAACCTATGAACCTATATGCAGGGCACTACCAACATAGTGGTTGTTGCCTAGCCAAGTGTGTTTGTGTATGAGACATGGCTAGAGAATGTTATCTGGGTAATACAAGGATTGCCTATATTGTTCCCCAATCTATAACATCACATGTAGGGGTATGCATTGTCTACACCTGCATCTCTGCTATTTGACATCTGTTGTCCTTGTAAGGTGGACATTCTGATATATAATAGGTCCTCAATATAAGATATTTCCAAACCCCCCCACAATGAGTCCTGTTATTACACAATCACAGCTACCTCCACACAGGATACTGATGAAACACACACACACACACACACACACACACACACACACACACACACACACACACACACACACACACACACTTGACAGTGTTGATATTCAAACCCCTCCCTATCTATGTATTGTTACTACAATTTACTGCATTTATCACAAGTGCCACAGAGCTTACAGGGCTAATCTTTTATCAAAGGTGTATTTCAAGGTGAATGACATCAGCAGGCTTGCCAAAGTAGGGCAATGGAAAGTGTATTGACTGTGAATGGCCTCAAAAGAATTGATCCCTACACAAACACACACATGGAGTTTCACAGTTACCATGTCTGGGATTAGAATTCCTACCTAACTAGTACATCACACTCTAGCATTACGCAGTTATAGCACGTGCCACAGTGCTTATAGGACTACTTCATCCCCAAAGGTATATTTCAAGGTGAATGAAAACAGCAGGCTTGACAAAGTAGGCCAATGGAAAGTGTAATGACTGTGAATGGCATCAAAAGCATTGATCCCTAAACACACAAACAGAGGCTCACAGTTGCCATGTCTGGGATTAGAACTGCTACCTAACTAGTACATCACACTATGGCATTACACAGTTATAACATGCGCCATGGAGCTTACAGAGTTAGCCCTTCCTCAAAGGTGAATTTCAAGGTGAATGACATCAGCAGGCTTGCCAAAGTAGGGCAATGGAAAGTGTAGTGACTGTGAATGGCCTAGAAAGCATTGATTCCCTACACACACACATGCAAAAAGTCTCACAGTTACCATGTCTGGTATTAGAACTCCTACCTAACTAGGACATTACACTATAGCACTAAGCAGTTATAGCATGTTCCACAGAGCTTATAGGGCTATTTTTGCCCAAAGTTGTATTTCAAGGTGAATGACATCAGCAGGCTTGCCAAAGTAGGCCAATAGAAAGTGTAGTGACTGTGAATGGCCTCAAAAGCATTGATCCCTACACACACAAACACACACACACACACACACACACACACACACACACACACACACACACACACACACACACACACACACACACTCAGAGTCTCACAATTGCTATGTCTGGGAGTAGAACTCCTACCTAACTAGTATATCACACTATAGCATTACACAGTTATAGCCCAAACCACAGAGCTCATAGGGCTATCCTTTCTGCAAAGGTGTATTTCAAGGTGAATGACATCAGCAGGCTTGCAAAAGTAGGGTAATGGGAAGTGCAGTATGTGTGAATTGGCCTGAAACCATTCATCTGGAAGCACACCTACAACATTCAGTCACACACAGGATTACATTTCACAGGAACGTTCATACAACTGCTAGATGGATAATGACTTATACAGTCATGTTATACCATTATCACAAGCACCACAGACACTATAGTGCTGAGGGATACCAGAAGCAAATGTCTACAGTGATAGACATTTACAGATCATGTGGTATTGGCCAATTGGATGTGTGCTGGGTAGGGCAGGCCTCATGATGGGAAGCTCTTTTTCACTGTCTGTCACTCTCTTCCACGCGTCTATGTATGTGTATGTTTGGCCTATGGATGGCTTATGTGTGTTGTACTTGGATATATGTGCGTATTCCTATCCAATGTGTGTGCAAAGCATGACTGGTGTACAATGTGGAGTGTGTGCACAAACATCTGTGACTGACAGATATGTATAGTCCACTGTTATTGCCAGACATGGTCTTCATTTCTGTAAGTGTGGGAGCATGCCCAGTTTGACCTTTCAGTATTTTATTGTCAGACATGGGCTTCGTTTCTCTAAGTGTGGGAGCATGCCCAGTATGATCTTCTGTATTGGATGTGTGAATCCATTCCAGGTAGGTTGTTCTCCAGTGCAGGCGTTTGTGTTCTACACCTACAGCTAGCAACCTGTTTCTGCAGGATATCTGTAGATCAGTTGACAATATGGTTCATTTCTGCAGGATTTCTGTAAATCAGTTGACAATATGGGGTCACAATGGGCAAAGGATAGTGGGATACTGTAACTAATTGTGTCTGTGCTGCTTCTACTACATGGTTTTATTGTTAGCAGAGATATTCAGACATATGTATTGTTTTACACTGTGATGTTTTATGTCATCAAATACTGACAGGTATACATATTTGCTTGCAGTAATTTCCTGGGGAAGACAAGATGAATGAAGCTGTGTCCAGTATTGTGGTCTGCAGCCTACATATTGTTGCACAATCATGCTATTCTGAAGGGGGAGCTGCAGACATTTGCTGATAGGTCTGTGTAAATGGTTCATCACCTTGGTACTGTGGTGGCTGAGGATCCCATGCTTGTACATCCATCGACGTGACAGTATGGCCATATCCTGCTGTGGCCATACCTCACAGCTGTACAGATTCACACAGGTTAACCAGATGCAGGACTCATGTTTGTGGTCATTACCCCTTTACATTGTGGTTTACGAGCAGGTTTGTGGCCACCCATTCCTGTGTTTGCAAGCAGGGATAGTATGTGCACACATCTGAGTTTCAGACTTCATACACTCCATGGCGTCCATGCTTCTATCCCCCTACTCTGTTATTTTATCCTCTTCTGAACATTATGCAAACATTATCTGATAAGTATCCCTATAGTTATCACTTCATCACAGCAGTATTTAGGGTTTGGTCCACAGTTCATGCAGTAGGACATGGTGGACATGCTACTGGGATTTGTCGACATGGCCTTGCATTTGTGTTCTGTGGACTGTGTTATGTTGTTCTTTGGGAATCCATGAGATAACATACATTGGCAGTATGGGTGAGACACAGGCCTTTGACAAATGACTGTAGGATATTTGGTAGTAATGCAGGTCATCTGTAGCAGGCTGATGCATTGTGACACTCATACAGTCCCAGGCTGCAAGCAATTATATTCCCCTGGGGTGACAGGGTAGGTGTGCAAGGTGTTAATGTCAATAGTTTCTGTCCTTATTGATCCATTCGTGTGGATGCTGGCAGGGTGCTGGTTACAGCTACAGACACACCTGCATGGTACACCTCTTCAGCATGCTGCATTCTGTGGCTATTCCCATACAGAAGTGGGGATCATATTGTACTCATTCCCAACGGCAGGAATAAGATATGTGAGGTACCTGTGTCTGATAGTGGAGTGAGATGGGTGCATGTGTGCTATGGAAGTTACTTGCAGCTGACTCACAGATATACGTGGGGCATTCCACTTATGCTGGCTTGTGCATTGACATCAGCAGTTTCTCTGTACTTCATACCTGTGCCTTTTGTGGTCTGCCACTGTTTGGCCAGACTACATCAGTATTCCATACTACACATCCAACTAATGTGCTGCTAACCTGTATGTACAATTCCAAAGGTGTGTCCATTTGACAGTAACATTTTATACACTCTCTGTCTAGGGTACTTCCACCTGTGTACTTTTTGTATGTCTGGGCCCACATTCATGACATGTCCATCTTTCAGATGATGACAGATATTACATCTGAACAATTAGTATGGATTACTGCTGGATTGTGTCTTGATGGGATGCATTGTGTTTGGCACTGCAGTTGTGAGAACTTAGCACTGTCATCAACAGTACTGACCATTGGCCACCAGGACACAACGCTCCATGCCTACATGCTGACCACTTTCACACAATATACAACACACAACAACCTAACACACAGAGCCCTGCATATTGTACACATGCTACAATCTATCCTGCTACTTTGGCCAGCTCAGGCAATTTGTGCTCCACTGTTATTATACCTACATGTACATGTTACTATATTTCTACATAGGATTGTGGAGAGGGTAACACCTAACAATTGTAAACATTTGCTATAACTGTACTGGTATTTCAGGTACTCCATTTCATTCTGTATTCTGACCTATCATGCAGACTAGAGGCATATCAGTGTACTACAGTTCTTAGGTTTTATTGACCTACATTTCAGTTTCAGACTTCTTACTCTTCAGAACTAACATCCCACTGCCTGACCTGTTGTAGTCTGTCTGTGTAGGTCTGGAGGGGGGCCTTCCTTTGTGTTTGTCTACACCTGTCCTGCTGCCTGAGACTGTTGTTGGGTATGTGAGCCTCATTGACATGCATGTCTGTGTCTTATGGACACACATTTGGTCCATCACATGTCCTGCAGTGGGTTTTGTCACCTTGTCTAGTATTGCCTACTATGTTGACACCAGTATTTGTTAAGGATTTCATGCTGCTGATATAGGTGTCTACTATCTGCTGCCAACCAATTCAGCCACCCGATTCCCTAACATGTTCACATCAATACCATAAATACAGGTAGCAGAACATACTACTACATTCAGGAATTGATAGTGAGTGTGACTTACCTTGTGGCTGTGCCAGTATTGAGGAAGATGCTGGAGGTCTGACTATGTTGGATGCATATAGTACACTCCCTAAACATGGTTAAGCATAGGTAGTGTCATGTTTGGCATCCCTTTTACTGTATGTGCGAGTTGGAGTGAGGTGTCATTCCCTGGGTTCCTACCATGTCAGTGTATGTGCTATGCATTGCCTCTTTGCCAAGGTCTGGGCATACTGGGCATGCCTCCTTCTGCCTACTGGGGCAGGCTCAGGTTGTTCCTCCTCCAAGTCACTCTGTGCCTGTGCTGGCCTTGGCAATGGTGGGGGGCTGTGTGGCCCTGCCCCATGCTGTTCCTGCTGCAGCTGTTTCTGCAGGATCATATTGTGTAGCATGGCACATATAATGATAATTTGGGTACATGTAGCTGGTGAGTACTGTAAGGCTCTACCGGATATGTCCAGGTACCGGAACCGTGACTTGAGCATCCCAAACACATGCTCTGTTATGATTCTGGTCTGTGCGTGTGCCTCATTATGGAATTCATGTTCGGTAGTGTGTGCATTTCTGATGGGTGTCATCAGCCATGGCTCCAGTGAGTAACCATCATCCCCCACTAGGTGGTCATATGGGATGTCCCCATTGGCAAATCTCTGGTGCAACTGTGTCATATGCCAGATGTGGGAGTCGTGATAGCTTCCAGTGCTGCCAGCACACACATTCATTATAATGCCCTGGGCATCACACATGACCTGGCAGTTGATGGAGGGGGAGCCCTTGCGGTTTATATAGACTCTACCCAGCTCACCGGGTGGTGCTTTGATGTGTATGTGCGTGCAGTCTATAGCACCCACTACCTCAGGGTATTCTGCTATTTGGTGGAAGAGACGCATATTGCTGGTCAACACCTCACAGGTGTTGAGGAAATATATGTGCTCACCGGCATGTGCTGACATAGCATCCAGGAACTGGTGGAGTACCCTGGATGCTGATGCCTGTGAGATTCCCATGATATCCCCAGTTGGCCTTTGGAAGGTACCTGTGGTTAGTATTTTTAAGCCTACACATCCCTTGGTGTCCACTGGGATGGGTTCCCCTCTGTTGGTTCTGTGTGTGAGGCATGGCCAGCACAGCTCACCAATTTGCTGTAGGATGTCCCTATAGTGCTCCACTATCTCCAGCACATGTAGCCCCTGGTAGGTTACCCTGGGTCTTTGCACTCTTCTCCTTCTCCTCACTGTGGGTTGGTTGTCAGCATTCTCAGCCTCACCACCCTCAGCCTCTTCCACATGATGATTTATGAGAGTGAAAGCAGCCCCTATCATTTTGTTGCTTTTGTTAGCTAAAATTTCCCCATTTGTGTACACTGGTGGTGTGGAATTTGCGGGAAAAAACAGAGGGAAAGGTGTTTGCATAGTTTATAGAAGTGTGCTGGCATGGGCTGCTGCCTGTGTAATTGGCTGATTCTGATACATTTCACCTGCCAGCTATGCTAGTTCTCCTTGATTACTTCCCTACTGCTGTTTTCCCTTCCCATTGCCTTCCTATTTAATTCCCTAGGTGTATCGTGCAAACACAGTGCTCAGATGTGAATGGAGCTGCTATTTCCTGGTTTAATTTTTTTTGTTTAAAACCCAGTGCGCAGTGCGCACACCTATTTAGCCAATGTAAAGACTGCTAGGCAGCTTTAGACACACCCCCTTCCTTAGCTCTGATAAGCTAAGGATAAACCCGAGCCACAGAGGTCCAATAAGCTTACAGTATGCCTGACACACCCCTCTATGATGTCAGCTAACTCTTAGGTTTGCACCATGGTTTTCCTGTACCTACACGGTTGGGTGCTGGCTAGCAATGAGGGGAAATCTGTGATTCAGTATCATTCCCATTATAGAATTGACTGCTAATGCCTAGTTACAAGTCTGACACTGAGCCTTCCCCCTTAGCAACCACTATTCAGTGGCCTTGTTGTCTTCTGCCTGCCATTGACTAGAATGGCAAAATTGTGATTTTGCCTAAAAAGCTTTTTTAAAGGTTTTAGTTTTATTTTCGTGCCAATCCCATTTGCGCTCTGCTGCCCTTACACTTAAACATCCGAAATCGGACAAAAAAAAAAAAAAAGTTATTTTTTTGCTATTTTGAAACTATTTTCCATGCCAATGGCCAGATATTTTACCATTGGCATGCCTTCCACATTACATACACCCTTCATATGGAGCTGTCATGGCTCCATTTTGTAGTTTGCAAAAATGTACTCGGTTACTAGCCGAATACATTTCTGCAGGTTACACTACTCCTGCACGGATGGCTGCCAGCTTCCTGGATCACTAATTTACCTCATTTGCATGGTTTTCACCTGCAAATGGGGTAATTAGCATACAGCAGTTATGTCCGTGCAGGAATAGTGCAGGAACACTCGTGCACATCCCAGGAGTTTGTTCATGGATCTCTTGGTGGCCATATTGCCTCCAGCAGCTCTTGCACTATTCCTGCACACTGTGCAGATCTTGCTGAATCCCAGGACTTGACTTTCTACAACTATCTATTGCATACAAAATAATATACAAACCAGAAAGTTCCCCTGCCTTAAAACCTATCCTACTTTCCTACATTCCAACCAGAGCTCTCTGTTACAAAAATACACATACAGACCTAAGAAAAGAGCTGGTCATAGTCTTTACTCCTACACTATTGCAAAAGTATGGAAGTCCTTACCAACAATTATCAGTGCCATAGAATTTCTCAAGAATTTCAAGCTTACACTAAAAAACTACCTTCTTAACACTCATACCTGCCCTTGCTCCTTCCATAACAGATAAACTAACTCCTCCTTTTCCTTTTAACTTTCCTTCTTCTCCCTACCTCCACTGTAACTAATCTCATCTTCCAACCTTATCCACCTATTGATCACCTTCCCCTCTATCATACTCTCTCCTCATAACTTCGTACTAGTTGACTTCTTTTTCCACTCTTCCTCTCTTATCCTGTTTCTTCCTTTCACCTCCCTAATTATTTTACCTGACTCTGTCTCCCATTCTGCTTATCTCCTACCCCCTCCTATACTTTCTGTCTCTCCCCTGCCTACTATTAAGGTATAAGCTAAGTAAATCACTCACAAAGTATAATGACTTACCTAAAATAAATTTCATATCATAACATATTATGAACCTTAACATTACACCCATTATATTGACCACTTTTCCAGCCGGCACTATCTAGATATTTCCATTTTATTCTATGTACTATTTTACTATCCTTAAAATGAAAATAATTTTACCTTCATATGTTTTATGTTCTATGTTCTACTTGATAATAATAACAATAATTACTTTTATAAATATGCTGTCATAATGTTCTACTATTCTATAGTATCGACTCAATTTGGATTTACATATGAATAAAAGTTTCTGTCAACTTAATTTTTTAATTGTATAAATGCACAAACATTTCCAGTTGCTGGAGCTTTTCTTCTTAGGCCTCCACTGAAAATGAGCTCCTGACCAAGTTAAATTTTTCTGGTCACCAAATGTCAATAAATAATAAAATAAATAAATAAATAAATAAAGTTATCACAGGTGAGTTATTTTCCTTAAAATGAGGACTAAGTGATATAATTTGTTCTGAACAATTCTGTAACTATAAAGGACAAACGTACCCTGTTGGTTTATATACCAAGTATTTAGTTTTAATCTTGCCAGTGTATGCTATCCTATGCTACTTTTACAGTTGTGTTTTAGTTTTTTTTCCCCATTTCCGAACATTCACAAAGATGTCCAGGCTTTACATACTAGGACAAGTTCATGCTTACCTGTGGGGTAGGTGTTTTCATTTCTGTAGAATGGGAAATTTTGGAGTTCAAGAATAAATGTGGTTGATGAGCATTGTTCTATATTGAATTGGCTACAAAACTGTGAATATAATAATTACAACAATGGCAGCTTTCTAAAGTATTTCTTGCAGAGTGAGATGTGCCTCATTAACCCCTAGTGCTGGCTTTGTCTCCAAACCCCCTTTTATATATAAGGCACCCAAGAGCAGATGCTGGAAGACCATCATCTCATACTTACAGGAAATGTACATAATCTCTCACACACACACACACACACACACACACACACACACACACACACACACACACACACACACACACACACACACATACACACACACACTCTCAGGAATGGCTTCCTAGTACCTGCAGTAGTACTTAAAGATGACAGAGTGCACTTTTTCCTCCTCATGAGCAAAATCACTGAATTGGTCTAATACATCATTCTAGAGTTGCAACCATTTATGGGATAGAGCATATGCCCGTGAACTGATGCATTTGTGTACAGCTTTGTCAGTTAGACTACTGTCCACACTATGGCTGGTGTCTGTGTACTGCTATAGCAGGAGAGCAGTCTTTAAATTGCTCAGGCTTACACACTGCAAAAACCTGTTGAGTGAAATATTCTGCAGAGCAGTAAACCTTTCTGAATCAAAGGGTTTAATTTTAGTACATTTATCTAAGGTGATTGCCTTACATAGAACTCTATATGATCAATGACCAAAAAATAAGCTAAGACACGCTCAGATGAGTTCACTGGTAATATAATGTTTCTTGATGTAAATTAAGACATGCTCTTGAATAAGTGTCCTTTGTTCTCCTCTGTAATATATAAAAAATAAACTTAACTAAAAAAACACACAAATGATACTGGTTTCAAACAAGAAATATATTTTTTATAGAAGTTTAATTTATTTAATTTGTAAACACTTTCATCAGTGGAGTGGACATCATCAGCCTAACTTGATATGTGTTATGCTCTTTCACTAATGCTCTTTGTCATTTTTTGGATGTTTCCATCCTGCCCATCCCATCACTGTTGTGCTCATAAACCTAGTGGCTCTTGAGTTGTCCACTCATGTATACTTGACTTTAGAAGCTCAACCAGGTCTTAGCTCACTTGCTCCTACTGTTGAACATTAGAAGATCAGAATGAGAAGACCTTGTCTTTAGACTGATAAAAAACATTGGTTACCCTCCCTATAATAGTCCCCAAACTCTTAACACAAGAAATCTGAACAAAGCCTAAAGAAATGCAGGGAAAAGCCTCCAAAACAGGGAGAAATTTTAAATATTGCTCTAATAAGCTGTCTCATTATTTGTCATTATCTCACTTGTTTACAGTTGGATTGGGTTAACCATGGAGCAAAGTTTATTTTTGCTCTTATTTTTCTAGTGGGGGCTAAGGAGTTTAGGATATTCAGGAAGGTGTTGTTAAATTTGGAGACAGCCTCATTGAGAGGGTGCGTGTAGAGAAGGGACCAGTTAATAGAGACGAGAAGATTATTGAAGGTATCTGGACAGAGATTAGAGAGATTACAACTGTCTTTGTGTTGGTGAGGTTTTAGCAGATGAGGTGAATTTCATAACACATGAGTAGGGAGATGGTCACTAAGGGAGTCAGGTAGAGTGGTGGCATTGTGATACAGATTTGGATTAGAGGTGAGGATCTAGTCAAAGGCTGTGCTGTTATTTGTGTGTTTATTGATTTTTAGTGGGAGAGGTGATGAGTTGAGAGAATCCAAAGGGACTGATGCTATTAGGAGAGTAGGAATTAAGGGAGTTCTTGTCAATATTGACATCACCTAGGATGATAGTCTCATAAGAGTTGTTTTGAGATGCCTAGGAGAGAAAGTGTTCAAGAGTAGGGAATGTTGTCGCCAGGTGTGATATAAATTGCAATAATGGCTAGGTTTTCGTGATTATTTAACTTACAGTTAGCAATAAGAATTTCAGCTGGATGGAAATTGGGAGGAGATGTAGGTAGAGGATAGAGAGAAAGTATGTCAGAGTATGTGATAGCTACACCACCATCTTGTTTCTTGTGTCGATTGAGGCGGAGGATGTTGTAACCAAGGGGAGGATTTCATACTCTGTAATGTGGGGTTGCAACCATGTTTCTGAGAGGGAGAGAATGTCAGAGTTGTAGAGAGGGATAAGGGCATGCAAAGAAGTAACTTTGTTAGCAATGTTTTGAATATTGAGGGAGAGTATTTTTAAGGTTTTGGGTTGTGAGGTTGAGGGGTTTGGATAGGGGGTATAGAGGTGGTGAGGACAGAGAATGGTCAGGTAATGCAGTGGAGGTGTTAGAGGGGTGATTATGGGTACATGTGGTTGGGTTGGGATGAATATCGCCAGCCAGCAGAAAGTTTGTATCGCTCATCCAGCCAGGATAAAAGAGATGACTATTCGTGGGTTCTGTTCAAGCAGCTTTATTATGTACAAACACATCAGCATTGAGGCTTAATAACTTTAACTTAGGTAAATTTATAAACAAACTGGCTATTACACTCATACATGCTCACTCTCCAGCTGCACTTTCAAAATGGCACTGAAGCTAGCACGTGCTTGCTATTTATATGCACGTGCTGTCCTTGAAATGCTTCTTAAATGTACAACACACACACACACACACACACACACACACACACACACACACACACACACACACACACACACACACACACACATACACACACAAACACACACTATTCTACATCCTCCCTCTTTAAGAAATGAGTTATGCATTATTGACGACATTAATTGACATGCAATTGATACAAATAATTCTTTGGCATGCAATTATACAGAACTAAATACATATAGACAATTATGTCCAGGTTGCTGTGTATTTCACACTAGGTCTGGAAATACAACCAAATCATGTGAAATAAAAATTAGAATTAGGTCTAGCAACTGGGATTGCCTCTGCTGATTGTTCAACTTTGGGGACATCAGGAACATCATCAATAATGGAAGTAGAAGTTAAGACACATTTTGCAACAGGAACATTATCTGGATTGCTTTGGAATCTAGAGTCTGTATCACAGGAATAATGCTGCAATATCAATTCTGAAACAGGAAAAAGATGTCTACCATTTCTTCTGTACTCCACACCCTGAGATTCTATGAAGTAGGATCTTGGCTTGGCAAATATATTTGTTACTTGACCAATCTGGTCAAAACTTTTCACTGTGTGTATCCTCACTGTCTCTCCTTCTTTCAGTGGATGAAGAAATCTGCTTGATTTGTCATAGCTGGACTTCTGGAAAGAATTATTCTGTATAGTTGGGCTCTGATGGTTCTGTTGTTCTTTGCTTTAGGCCTCAACAAACTGGTACTGATAAGCAATGTTGTTCTGGGTTGCCTAGAAAGAAGTCTCTGAGTAGATGAGCCAAGTATATCATCACAGGGTATGTTTCTGAGATTTAGTAAATTCAAAAAAAACATCGGTATTATCACACTTTGTCTTCTCTATCAATTGCTTTGCACTCTGTACTGCATATTCAGCTAGTCCATTTGACTGTGGGTATTCTGGACAAATAGTAACATGTACAAAGTCCCATTCTTTTGCAAATTTCTGAAACAACTGACTAGTAAATTGGGTAACATTGTCAGAATAAATTTATGTGCACTACCATGGACTGAGAAATGACATTTCAACTTGGTGAAAACAGCAGTGGATGTTATATTAGATAGTAAATCAATAAATCAATCTCAAACCAGTTTGAATAAGAGTCTACCAACAATAAGTAATGCTGATTGTTCCACTCGAATATATCAGTGGCTACTATTGACCAAGGTAGTTCAGGAACTTGACTTAGCTGAAGTGGTTCTTTTTGCAAATGTGATTTAGTACTATTGCATACTGAACAAGAAGAAAGTACTTTATCAATGTCTCTTACTTGAGAAGACCAAAATACTAGTTGTCTCACCCTTCTTTTGGTAGATTTGGAACCTGGGTGATCACACTGCAAAATCTGGATATATTCATGTTGTAAGGAAGCAGGAACAACAATTCTACGACCTTTTGAAAATAATGCCATCTTCAATCAACTTCTCAACTCTGTAAGGAAAATAAGTTTGCACTTCAGGTGGTACACTAGATTGCTTTGATGGCCATCCAATATTAATGTAGTGGTTGAGCTTTTGCAAAATTGGATCAGTCTTTGTATGATCTCTCAGCTCATCATGTCTGGTAGAAAAATTATGCACTTCCATGATGTCAAAGTCATAATTCTCTGCATTAAGCTGTTCCGTTGTATTTCTGGGTGATCTAGATAAGATATCAGCCAGATAAAGAAACTTGCCTTTTGTATAGACAGTTTTGAAGCTGTACTTCATTTTTTGTAATCTCACTGGAGCTGAATGCACAGAATTCTTTAAAATACTTACTATAAGTTGGTGATCAGTTTCAATTTGAATAGCTCAACCATAGATATAATCAAGAAACTTTGAACAAGCAAAGACCATTAGCAAAAGTTCTTTCTCAATTTGAGCATATTGCATTTCAGTTTGGGTAAGAGATCTAGGTGCATAGGCTACTGGTCTGTTTTCTTGAAGAATAACTGCAGCAAGTTTTGAAGCATCACAGGAAAGAGTTACTGGTTTATTGACATCATATCTTAATGTGGGTGGGGTGGCAATTTTCTGATTAAGGCCTTCAAATGCTCCCTGGTGTTGTTCCAACAAAGATCATGTAACAGTTTTGAACATTAGCTCTCTCAAAGGCACTGTCAACTCCTGAAGTCTGGTATAAACTTGCCTAGATAGTTGACCAAGAAAACGTTGTAAAGCTTGAACATTATCTGGTGCTGGCATCTCAAGAATGGCTGCCTGCTTGGATTGGTCTGGTCGCAAGCCAGTGCTAGTAAATAAATGATCTGCATATGTCACATCTGGTAGTCTGAATTTGCACCTCAAAGGATTGTGCTTTAAGTTCACTTGATGTGCTCTATCTAGAACTCTCCTATGGTTTCTGTCATGGTGTGCTTCACCATTGCCTTCAACCAATAAATCATCTACTATTATGGCACAAGGATAACCTGCAAAAAATTGCTCCATTGCATGCTGAAAGACTTCACTTGCAGAATTTATTCCAAATGGTATCCTGGGGAATGTATATCTTCCAAATGGGGTACTGAAAGTAGTCAGTAGTGAAGATATGTGATCAAGCATCACTTGCCAAAATGAACTTTTTGCTTCCAATACAGACTAAACTGTGGAATTCGGTATCAGGGCTGTGACTTCCTCAACTGTGCACATAGGACGATGTGGTCTCTTTAATGCTTTATTCAAATCTCTTAAGTCGGTACATATTCTGATTTCATTTGAGCCTTTCTTGTGGGCTGCTACCATGGATAACACCCATTTAGTTGGTTCTTTGACTGGAAAAATTATACCTTGCTGTACCATTTTATCCAACTGAGCTTTGACCTTATTCTGCATAGCTATGGGAACTTTTCTTGCTGGTCTGATCACTGGACTGACCTCTGGGTCTAACTTCATTGACTATACAACTGGAAATTTGCCCAACTTGTCATTGAAAACCTCAGCATACTCTGAGAAAATAGCTTCAGTAAAATTGGAACTAGGATATGTGCTTATATGATGAACTTCTTTGGTAAGGGAAAGGAAATTCATTCTCAGACTGTCTCTGAGACCCAATAATGACTGCACAGGTCTTCAGACTACATAGAATAGTAAGCTGTAGCAGTTCCTAGCCAAATAACATGAAAGCATTACTTAGCCTTAGCTCTGAATTTCTTCACCTCCATAAGCAACAAGTTTTACACAACTGGCCACATTAAGTTGCTCACAAGCTCTCACCTTAGCAAAAGTGTCCGCTGACATAACATTACACTTTGAACAATTGTCTACTTTGAGCTCCATTGTTTTACCATCGATCTGGCAGTACAAAACACTTCATTCTTTGCCAACAAATCTACTAAATCAACCTTTTCACCAATCACTCACACACCATCTACATTGAAAGTAGAATTGCAGCTCTCTATGTGATCAACTTGCTTTTTCAAGTGACCTTTCTTTATAACTGTGTACATACCTCTCAACTGTCCAGATTTTCGTAGAATGTTCAGATTTTTGACTCATATTTTTGGTCTGTTTCTCACTCTCACAAAACTGTGGTTTTCTGGAAAATTAATGACAAATCATTGAAAAATGAAGTCAGAAAATAATGTCTGAATACACCTGAATTTCAGACTTCATGTCCATCAGAAAATTCATGCAAATGTGACGCCTGTTATTCTATCAACTTTCTAAGTTTGTAAGAGCAATATTTAAAAAGTGTCCCTATTTTGGGCCTTTTTCCCCCCTTTGTTTGTGCCTTTGTCCAGATTATTTGCTCTAAGAGGTTGAGAGGTATGATTGTGTGAGGTTCACATGATTTGCAAAACTTTTACAAATAGTTCCATTTTTTTACACTTGTGGCATTGCTGACCAAATGCTAAGTATTTTTCTCTTTTAGACTTATGACTGGCACCACAACTGTGACAGTTAACAATAAAACTGGATTTGGGTTTTGTTGCCTCACCCTTATACTGCACTGAGCAGGCTCCTTTTCTTAGAACTTGCTTGATTGAAGAAAGTGGCTCTCCCATACTCAGTAAGGACACATGAACAGTCACAGAGGATGTGGCTAATCCCCCATCCATGGTGGTGGAAGGGGTTACACCAGAGAATGCCAGAGATACAAGTGAGTGGTCTGACAAACAACCTGTGTCCACCATACAGTCACCCACCAGTAGCTGAGGCACTGACTGAGCCTGCAATGTAAGCAAGGGTCCCTAGTAGCTTTCTTTTTCTTAAGTACAGCAAGAGAAGAAATCAGTAGACCAGTAAGTTAATCCATGTCCTTGCCAAAAAAGAAGTCCGTTCACCGGTAAGCACAGCTGGATAGATTCAGTCAGAAGGTAAGTTGTCACTAAAGTGTTCACATGCAGCACAGACACTTACACTTCCCCAAATATACACTAATCTCAATAAAACACAAAAGTAAATGCACCAACGGTACACTTTTGTCACAAAAATTCAAGAAATACCAGGAAATATGTAAAAATAGAATAACAGACCAGTAAAAATAGCATACAAATACTGGTATTCCTAAAGAGACCTGGTATAAATTCTACAAAAAAAAAAAAAAAAACAAGTGTGGAGTTGATTCTCCAATGGGGACTTATCTGCCAAAAAATTGAAAGAAAGAGATGACTGTCGATCCTATGAAGCCCAGGATGAGAACTCTTTTTTGATCAAATATTTTTATTGAAGTAAGAAAATGATAATTTTAACAATAATATGAACATCATGGATACAATTTTTGAACAACAAGATAAAAACCCTTGAGGGTGGCAAGAAAGTACTGAAGGGTTTTTATTCTCAGGCTGCTGCTGTGTTCGTCCCTTGGAGCATGAGCTACAGCACACTGGGCACATGTTTTTTTCAGGGGATCAATGACTTTGGAAGACTGTCCGGCCATTGTATCCTTAGCAGGATAGAACCCATGTATTTAAGGCTACTGCAGCAGTAATTTGTGATGAACATAAGGGGTTAGACCAAGAAGGACAACAGCAAAGTAGTAATGCTGGAAATTTGGAAATTTAAAAGAGAATTACCCACTACTATCAAATGATAGGTCTGTCAAACTGACCCCCAAAACACTGATGAATTTGTAACCTGAGTTTCTAATTTATTTGTTGTAATTTGTTTACTGCTGTTGTTTTACAAATTTGTAAAGTGTCAGAGTTCAGGCACTTAAATAAAGTTGAAGTTGGTGAAAGGATATTATGGAATAAAATATTTTTTAAGGAGACTGCAAATAAACTGGTTGATAGGTCCATCCTCAAGGGAAAAGGTACGTTTCCAGTGCTCTTCAGCTATTTCTATATTGTAGAGTTTTTACAATCCCCAATGTCGCACTCTTGCCTTCTATTTTTGTTTTAAATGTGTGAAATAAGGGTTTATAGGCAAGTACAGCAGGGAAGGTATGTAAGAGACGTTCAGGCAGCTAGAGACATAACGGGGCGCAAGAGGTCACAGGGTGTCATTGAGTCACTATATGGCTGGTAGAAATTATATTTTTTTACTTTGGCACAGCCAAGCTAATGAAATGTATGTTCAAGGTCCATAGCTGAGAGCTACAAAGGCTCCTAGATTCTGGTAGCATAATCACACTAGATAAAGCCCAGTATGTTTGCAAAAAGAAGTCTCAGACTCACAGACTGATAGACGCCATCTGCATTCATGGCGTGAGAAGAGACTACTCAGTCACCCAAATAGACATAAAGAACCTGTTTGGGACAATGTTACATCCAGGTGTGGTAGTATTATACCATGACCAGAGTGTAATTATAGGAAATGTTTCCTACACTTTAAATAACTATGGAGGGACTGGTAAGTGGAAAATTACCAGGGGGTTGGGAGGGCCTAGAAAGCCCTGTGAGCAGAAATGGCTGGACTGAGGCAAGATAATGGGCCACAATAACATTAGTCAACTCAGGTAATGCTATGATATAGATAAATGTCCCCAAAGAGAAAGAGAATGTTAACAGAAAGAAAGCATAGTCAGCTAAGAAACAGGGACTAACCTTGCAGAAACATGGAATGGTGTAAGCAGTAAGGGTGACAAAAGAAACTGAAGGGAACACCAACAGTAAAGATGGGAGGACAAGACAGATTAACCAAGAAGAAGGTTTAACTAAACCTAAACAGATTCATCTAGCAGACAACAGGTGAAGACCAGACTGAATTATACTTTGTTTAGGAGGAATGCAATACAGAGGCTCCAGTGCATGTCTCAGTGGGAGAAGAAGATAAGCTATCCACCTCCAGAGATACCCAGGAGGATGGACCTGGATCTGCTGGAACTTCATACTTTCAACTAGACAAGGGAACTTTAAATAGATAGGTGCACTAGGAAGATAAGTCCCTAAGCCAGGCATGTGAGAATATTGCTAGGGTAGTCGGAACAGATTTCCCCAGTAGGTTCCCTTCCTTTCAGTCTATATTTTGAGATGCATACAGACCTATTCTCCTAATTAGCAAATGACAGAGAAGAAGTAACCCATCAATTGTTTTTAAAACATCCACCTGGGCTATGGTAATGAAGATGGCTCAGAGGCCATATTTGTTGTGGGAGGCTGGCACCTGGTCATGAAAAAAAAACAAACCTACTGTCATTGGCTAGGAATGATGAAGGCTGTAGAAAATCTCTATGCTAATTGTCCAGAGTTTCAAAATATTGCTCATAATCCCGCATTTAACAGCCTGCTGATATCAATGGCCATAACTGAGGTCCCTTTTAAAAGGATTCTTGCTAATATTGTTGGCCCCTTGTCATGTCAACTAATGGCTACATGCACATTTTGGTTATGCTCAACTATGCTACATGCTTCCTGCAGGTCATTTCCCCTTCTGAATGTAAACTCCAAGGCCATAACCAAGGAATTAATAATAGTTATTATATTTATTTGTTAAACAGGTAATCCCACTGGACACACAGCCCCTTTTCACGGGCAAGACAGGAAAATGTCTGGTTAAGTGACTTGCTCAGAGTCAGACAGTAAGCAAATTAAGGCCAAAGAAATTAAACCCTATACCATAGGAACTATAGCTCCTTGCCATAACCCTCAGCAACAAACTACCAGAACCGATTCCCTTCCTTTCAATACCCAAGCAAATTTTAACGGACCGTGGCACTTCATTCATGTTCAGAATTGTGAAGCACTTTTGTCAGGCCTTTCAAATAAGACAGCTTAGGACATCAGTATGCCGTCCACAAATGGACAGTCTATTATAAAAGTTCAATAGAACCTTAACATTCATGATGAAGAAAGTAATAAAAACTGATGGGAAAATGTGGGAAAGGTTATTACCCTAGGTTAAGTTTTCTGTAGGGGGGGGGGTCCCCAAGCATCCACTCGCTTCATCCCTTTCAAGTTTTTATATGAGTGATGGCCATGGACACTATTTTACATGGTCAAGGAAAACTGGGAAGAAAAAGAACCCCCTTTTGGAAGTATAGTGGAGCACTGCAATGGTACTCAAGAAAGGGCAAAAATTTTATTACCTGTAGGAAAGGTGCATGTGGAAAAGCCTCAGACTAGCCAGTGAAGAGTATATAATTAAAATGGTCACTGCAGAGAATATCAGGAAAGAAACCAAGTACTTGTCCTAGTCATATCCAGTGAAAATAAATGTTTAGCCAAATGACAAGATCCATATGAGGTCCTTGAGAAGCTTAGTGAGGTAAACTACAGGGTAAACAAGTGGGGAAACGACATTTCAAACAAATCTACCACATTAATGTATTAAAGCCCTGCAGGAGCCAGAGATCGACATGATAGGAGTGGAATCAGGCGCGGCAAAGTTGGAACAAGAGAAGTAGTTAGCTTCAATTCCCCAGGTTATGCAGAATAACATCCTCTCTAAATCCCCAAAAACAAAATGGCATTTAATTGTTTTACAGAACGAGAACATTTTCTTGGCTCTAGCAGGACACACCACTGTCATTATCCATCACATTAAAACTGCACCTGGAGAGAAGGTGAGTCTCAGGCCTTATCGAATTCTTGTAATTCAAAAGCAAATCATATTGAGGACACAGAAACATACTAACATTAGGCACAATCAAAGAATTCAGTGTTAAATGGAATGCTCCATCATGTTGTTACCAAAACTGCATGGTACAATCCACTTGTGTAATGATTTTGAAAAATTAATGAAGCTATCAAAATTTGGCATCTATACTACACCCTAGTTGAATGAACTCATGGAGCAGTTGGGGAAGGCTCATTATCTCACTAACCTGCAGTCGACTAAGGGGTACTGGCAAATCCCTCTGTCCAAAAACTCAAAGGAAGAAACATTTTTTTTCCACAACAAAGTGCCTTTTCAAGTGCACAGTATTACTCTTTCCACAAGGCCTAAGATACTTTTCAAAGACAAATGGATAAGATCTTTAAACACAAACTAGCACTGAGCCACAGTGGACCTTGACAAAGTTGTGATTCAACCCACAGAGTTTCAAATGATATTGAGGTTCTTCTCACAAACATAAATGACCTCCATAAAGACTTTCTTCCTGGTAAGCATGCTGAACAGGATTATCACACTCATTACAACCCTGAAGGAAAATGATGACCCAGGCCTACAAGATGAATCACAAGGACTTTTCATTGCCTTTAGACAGAAGAATTATTTCTTAAACATAGATATCCTGCTGCATTTGTTAATAAAATAATGTCGTAAACCATCAATAAATGAGAATGCAAACATTGTGTATGCATGGCCAACTAGATCAACCTTTCACAAATTCACAAACATCAATGCATGAAATCAGCAGAAATAATAACTATAATTGTTTTATTAGAGTGTTTCATCCAGATAGTCATATTAGAAATATACTGAATAAAGATTGGAACATACTCATGAATGATAAACATAATAGGGAACTATTATGGGTGGTGGCACTGAGAGTGGTTTACAGAAAGGCACAGAATTTAAAATCAATTTTTGAAACAAAAAGAGTGCAACTAAGACATTATAGCATGGGAAAATGTGGTTGCTGCCCTTACTATAAGTTTATCTTGGAAGAAAAGTTGTTCCATATTAATAAAATAAGGTTTAGACCTAAGAAATCCTACAACTGTAATTCAACAAGAGTTATTTATTGTGCTCAACGTTCAATATGCACAAGCTTTCATGTTGGAAAAACTGAAAGAAGACTGCATAAAAGAATATATGAGCACATTTATGACATCAAAAATAAAAATAAACTATCATGCTAGCAAAACACATTACGGAAAACCTGGACCATGCCTTTAAGTTCACAATGACCTATCTGATAGAGGTGGTCCATGGACATTAAACTTAGAAAAATTAGAACTACGATGGCAACTGAAGTTAAGTGCAAAGAACTGGCTGGGGTTGAACAGTTACCAATTGCTTGCATACTGAAATTAAAATCACCAGAAAGGTGAATAATGCTATACAATTTAATAATGAGCCCTTTAAATCACATCCCTTGGTAGCATTAAATCACCATAGGCTTGGCTCTCATGTGATCTTATAACAATCTGTGATTGGTGTATAAATATACCTGTATTTTAAACCTTAATTATCTGATGAAGTTTTTATTAGAGAACAAAAATGCCTATCTTTATTCACTATTAGCAGTTTGGTGACATTAAACCACACTTTTTATGGATTTTGTGTTCTCAGGGCATGCTGTGTTTGGCTTTTGAGTTTTTTGTGTTCTCCAAATTCTCCAAAGACATAAAAAAAATTAGGTAACAATTAATGAAAACAAACCTATTTTTCAAATCCTGGAAACTGGGCCCTCCTTTATGTTTAAAAGAGGAACAAACTATTAGGAACTATATTGATGCTAAAGGGCACAACGAAACCGACAGAGAGAACAATAACCACATAGATGTATCTCTCCAAACTGCATGTTTTGTAGTCTTATGAGCAACACCAACTATTTCATCTGCTCATTAACAAGTTTATAGGAAAATTGATGGTGACTGCAATAGTGATTGAGTAGTCTATAGTGCCCAATGTACAAGATGCAACTGTTTCTATGTGGGGAAAACTATTAATGAACTGAAGGTAATGATAGCTGACCCCATGTCCAACATAAAACTGAAAAATCACAAAATACTGTATAGTCTTGAGCATCCAGGCTACTCCATTTGTAAATTCTACATTTTATACAGGATTAATTATGAACCACTTCAAGGGGACCTTGGAGCATTCCTGGGAAAAAGCAAGTTTCAGTGGCAAATGTTGCTACATGCCTGCCATTCATCAGGACTCAACTCCATGTATGCCATAAAAAAGTATATTAATTTTAAGGAAACTCAATGACAGACAATTATACTGAATCAAATGGTGGGACAAAAAAGATCAAGCATCATTTATGGCAACGGCTCTATAGGTTCACCGGTTGTCTAAGTTTTATCTTCTCTTGCTTATTACTTTTCAGGTTTATTTTCAAACTTTTTTGTTTAAATTTTCTACTTGGTACTGCTGAAAACACCAGATTAATGTCCCTAACTCCAGGCTGCATTTGGGCACCACTCTGGTTGGTGTTGCTGACTGATTTTGAGGCATGGGTGGCTTGGGAATGGGAAACAAGATGGCAGATTTTTTCAAGTCACACTGGTATGTTCTACTTTGGACTGGTCTAATAAGGAGCTTAATATCCTGCTACAATATGTTAGGTTTTACATCTCTCTTGGTATCAGCACAGCTACACTGGAAGATATCCTACATCGGATACCCATAAACAATTCCACAAGAAAAATTACTACTAGTTATGTCAGTATCAATTGTTTGGACATAACCTCTAAGTCTCCTACATCCAGCATGAACTCATACTGTTTCACACATCTAATTAATAGCCACGCACATTATAGCAGGACATCAAACACCTTATTAGACTGGATTCTAGTATTAGTCCCAATAAATTCACCACCACAGGTACAATGTTAGACTTTCTCAGTGACCACCTCCCAATCTATATAATCAGACATCTCACACTTGTACTTAAACAGCATGTTTATAAAACAACATAACAGCATGTCAGAGTTTAGCCTAGAAATACTCATTATTACCCTATCATCTATTAACTGGAACATCCTAAAAATTCTTCCCTTAGATGATGCTGCAAATGATTTCAATATAGCTTTCCTAAACTAACTTTCCCTAACTTTTCTACAGATTCCCCTTCCAAAAAATAAAGTTTATCCCTGTCCATTTTCAGGCTGAACTCATATCTATGGATGGGAAACAGAAAATGTACTCCAAGACTGCCCCCCCCATACTATTAATGGACAGAGGCAGCTCCTAAATGCTTTATCCCACTTATGGGTACCTTCAAATTGTCTATGGTATGATCTCAGTTATTCTCATTAGGGGTAATATATGATTATCGACCATGGGATGGGTAAGGACAATCTATAACCAAATGGGATAGGTTATTCTGAGGACAAAAGGGAAATTGGTTAGGCTTAAAATGGCCCACAATGGCAACTAGCCTAATGCTTACCTATAAAACCATGAACTTAAATATCCTAAATACAGGGCCCTAGGCACTTCCAGTATAAGTATCATCTTAACAATGCCATCCATACTAAGCAACCCTTTATTTCATGCTGCAAACTTTTAGGAGTAGTATCCACAGACAGACCTGCAGCTACAAGCTTTCACATTACAACAGGCCTATGTATCACACTTTCACTATGTTGAGCAGTTACTGGCACTTAGTTGCAACAGTGATACATTGCAACAAGTCTATGTACAGGTCTGGACTTAAAGTGAAATGATGACTGGACCTACATTTCAACACCCCCCCACACACACACCCTCCAGTCCTCACCTCTGAATCCTTCTTCTTTTGGGCACCCCATACCATCCCATTACTTTTTTCTTCCTTTCCTCACATTTTGCCTTACTCTAAGCTTTTCAAGAAGCCATAACTTTCTATATGCTCTTCATCCAATAATAGCTTGAACAGAAATTATGATTAAGGAAAGAAATTCACTGTTGTGGTTCAGCTTTAGTTTTCCTTGCATCCTTCAACACACCTTTCCTGAACAAGACAGCCCAGTAATAACCATTTAGGAAATAACTCAAGTCAGGGCCCAAGAAGCCACAGCTTTACAGATGGTCTGGGATGCATTTTAGAGCATTTTCTCAACATTTTACTCTAATGGTTGCCTAAATAAAATTATGAAGAAAAAGAATTTCAGTCTTATTTTTTTCTTTCAAGGCATAATTTGTGCCTAAGGTTAATTTTCAAAGCTGACAAAATTGTAGCTTAGAGTAAACTAACAAGCCAGTAGTTGTGAGAATATTTAAGTCTTATCTGGAAATACTGCCTACCTCCCTAACCCTCTAAAAAAGACAAGTCACTGCCTAAACATCCCTCTGGTGTTAGACTGGGATGAAAGCAGAGATTTAAATTGCCTTTGTCATATATTTCAAGTGACTGATGATATACATATACATAGCATGTTCTTCACCCCAGCCATCAAAGGTAGCCACATGTATATGTGCCTAGTATGTGATTGTGAGAATGATTTCAGTAATATTCAAATTTGTTGCTCCTAGACAGTACACCTCTCTTACACAAGCTATAGTAACCTTCTTTGTACACCTCTGAGGTCTGTGAGAAACACTGATCAAACACAAGCTATAATAACTCTAAGGTTTGACTGTGATGAAAATCAAAGATGTAATATCCACACAATCTCTAGCCCCTGATAACCTTATGTACACACACACATTTGAGCAGGGCTGGTTTTAGAATGGGTGTGGTTGTAAACAGAGGCTATTATTAGCTTTATCCTAAAAGGGTCATATCTCAGCACCATTCAGGTTAAACACCGTATTCTGAAAATTGATACATTTTTCTCCAACAAGCAACAGCTTTGGTGGGGCCCCCACAGAGTCAAGGATGATAAAGGGAGTCCCCATTATCCATTTAGACAGTCTGGTGAGTGGGGCAACCAGACTCAAGAATATCTAAGTGTCTGAATGTTCTGTGATATATGTTATGTCTTACTTTCAAATATAATTACTTGTTAGGTACATCTTTTACTGATGCACAGAAGAATAATGTCTGTGTCCTGGCATTATTGGGTGCATGCACAGATAAAATTAGTGATGTTTTTACATACACACACCAAACCACAAACACATTCCTACACACACACACACCCACACACCGCACCCACACACACACACACACACACACACACACACACACACACACACACACACACACACACACACACACACACACACACACACTAACACGCATAAGCCACAGCAGTAATAGTTATGTACTTATTTCAGCAAACAGCAATGCCTTGTGCAACATTGGTACTGCCACACCAGATTAGTCACTGCTGTTTAGCAGTCGTCAAACAGCAGAAGCAGTAAGATTTATTTCATCGAGGAGTAATGCATACTTGTCACTGTCCTTACTTTCACAGACTTTCCCTGATTTTGTTCATACTTTTGCTTTATCCTTAAAGTGATTTGCTGGTAAATCATTCAGGATTTCAAACAGTCAATTAATCCAGACATCTGAGTTTTATACTTATTGTCCAAAAATAGATGTTGATGCAAAATATGTTATTCTAGTAACTTTTTAAGTGAATTAGAGAAATATTTAAACATATTTATGATTCTGAGCATTTATTCTATTATTTTTGGGATTGTACTGAATTCTTAAGCAAAGAAATTGAGTTATAGTATCTGGTGTTCTGGTATTAGTTATAAAACTACCTGAAAGAGAAACTATCCCTGATGATCGGAAGCATCAACTCTTCTTAAAATCCAAAGTTTGCACTGAGGTAAGTCACTCTGGGCTGCTGATCCTTCTAGTGCTTATATTGTTCATGTTCATTATCATCTTCAACCTAACAGGGTCATATCACAGCCCTGTTCATGTTAAAGAGCATAATTAGGAAATTAATGCATTTTTCATTCCTCATTTTTCACAGACAAAGATGATTAAAAGCTGGCTATGTAGTTAGTTTTAGTGGAGAAAATGTCCAAAAGCAGGGTTTAACTAAGCCACTATGTCAGTAGTAAAATATTTAATGGCATTCTGATGCCTGTTACTTGATAAAACACCGTTACTACAACCAGAAATATCTTTGAATTTTAAAGGAGATATAAATAAGATTTATTACCCTCATAGTTTATTAAGTATGCAAGACTGCTGCACTAGCTTTTGTTGGTTTTACAGATGTGACAAAATATCAGGATAAGATATCCTAAATAGCCTTGAGCCTCCTAGAAGGAAAATACTAAAACAAATAATGCACTTTGACTATCCAAAAAGAGCAGATTGTTAATGTAGGATAGAGATAAAGCATAGAAAGAATGGTAAACTGTAAAACATCCCAATAGCTCAACAAATCCAGAATGCTCTGCAACTGTACTAAAAAGCAAGCAAGTGAAGCCAAAACACTATACTATAACAGCATTCAGAACAATAGAAAATGCAACCCTAAAACATTTCTGGTCTGCCATTAAAGAAATCTTACATCCTGGCCACAAATTCAACCCTAACCCACTTCCAATAACTCACCAATCAAAACTGCAATGGAGTTTCATAGATAGTATAGCGTCTCTAACTAAGGAATCCCCAGCATCTAATCCCAACCCTGCCAACAGGCACATATCACCATATCCACTTTTACCTTCAAACCTGTGCCCACATCCTATAAAGAATTTCTCTTAAAAAGCAAACTGTGCTCTTCTTCAGCTGATGACCTTCCAAGCAAGTACTTAAAAATAGCAGCCAATAGCATTGCCTACCCTGTCACAATCTTTATAACTAGGTCAGCCCAGGAACCCCATATTCCCTCTCTCTAGAAAAAAATCATACATTATCACTCTATACAAAGGAGGAAATTTAACAGACATCACTAACTTTAGACCTATAGCAATCTTGTCTTTTCTAGCCAAAATACTTGAAAAATGCATTCAAAAACAACTGCTAAACTACTTCTCACAGGAAGAACTCATTTCCCCCAAACAACATGCTTCCATTCCTCCCATAGTACTAACACTGAACTTCTAAGCTTTATATATACTGTCAATAAAGCTAAGAGCAAACTAGTCTCCCCCTTATTTCCAGACATGTCTAAAGCCTTCAACACAGTTTGTCACAGAAAACTTTTAGTTAAAATGTCCTCACTAGGTCTACCTCAGCCCACCCTTCTATGGTTGAAAAGCTACTTGAACAATAGGTATGAGTAAGTAAAATGGAACTCCACCCACTCTCCATAACTCCCAGTCACCACTGGTGTACACAAGGGTCTATCCTTAATTCCCATCACTTTAACATTCTCATCAACACCCTTCACACATCCACACAATAGGCTTCCTTAATAGAATATGCAGATGATTCCACACTCATATGCACATCAGACAACCTGGCACATTTAAAAAAAAAATAATCAGGAAGCTTTAATGGCCACTGAAAACATGTCTGCATAACTCAACTCATGCTCAACCCAAAATCTCTCTTATGAAAAAACAAAATCCTCTCTTTTAATAATAAAACCATTGAAATTACTTCTCATAGCAAATCATTAGTGATGATAGTGGATGATAATCTTAAATTTGACCTGCATATACAAAATTGCATAAAAAATCACCAAAAACTTGGGATGCTCTATAGATCAAAAAACTTTCTCACCAGTGCAACTGAAACTACACTTCCCGATATGTACCCCACTACTTTATGGTGGTGCCATCCTCACTAACATCCCAGGCATCACAAAATTAGAACTTGAACAGTGGTATCATAAAGTGGTATGTGGTAAAAGTGGTAACATTTTCAGCAAACAACTCTTTCAGAACCCACAATCGTATATCATTAAAAAGTCAAAACTGGTTAGAACTACCCCATCAACAAACATATATACAGCTTTTACAACCTATAACATTATCCAGCATTCATCTACTTGTCCAGCATTAAATACCATTCTACACAATAATGTTCCCACTTGGTTATTACAATCTAATAACAAAAACGTTCTCTCTTTTCACAAACCTATCAAAGCTTTTGGGCATGGTCTATACTCATACCATGTTGCTAAGATCTGGAACTCCTTACCTATATCCATCAGGCCAATAGCCTCCCTCCAGTCCTTTAAAACCATTGTGAAATAATTCTCAGCCAAATTTGGATGTCTTTTTGCTCAGCCCCAGGATAAACTATATCCTTAAATCTAAACAAGCCTCTCTTCTTATCTTATGCCTCCTTGCTTCCATATACTTCTCTCACTTCTTAACTTCAGTCAGTTTCTCTTCCCTGACTTTCTATTTAAATTTGTCATAACCCTGTATTTTTTTCTTCTTTCATACTACTGCCTTATCTTTAATTTATTTAAACTGGTTACATTTTCTCTAAATATTAAATCATTGTCATATAAATTGTATTTATTTCAGCCAATGTTGTTACATTACGTGTAAATTGGTATAATTATTTCAGCTGCAGATGCTTTGGATTATTTTTGAATATTGTAAAATTATTGTTGTTAAAATGTTTTGTGATACTTTGGAGATTGTATCCCCAGACTTCCTCTGAAAATGGGCACCTACTCAGTCAGACTTTCCCTGTAATCAAATGTCAATAAATAAAACATTAGCTCCACTACTCAGATACATCTATTCAAATGTGGATATCCAAATAACCAGTCTACAGTGATCCTTAGCTCCATTGCTCAGATATCTATATTCAGTTGACATTGGCCCTTTCCATCATTTCATTGGACCCCTATACCCCTGATTGCCATTGGAAGGGAGGGTGTTTAATTATCACTGATTGGCTGGCTGGACACTCATTGACACCTCTGCATAAAGATTGGTGTATATATAGAGATGCTTATTTTGGCTGAATAAAAATTTGAATAACATCAGCTTCAAGTCTGATTATTTCTGGTACTCAGCATTATAGGGAAAAAAACTTGTTTTTACAGGATTTTTACTAGTGTTAGCCTTCCATATCCACAGGTCACTGGCATCAGTTGATTGTAGGACTCTTTGGCTACTCCCTTTAGAAACTTCATATTTAGAGATTATAGTATGTGGGGATGCAGGGCCTTACTCCCCTCCAAAAACATTATTTTAGATATTTATTTTGTTATTTTTTTTGGCCCACAGGATCTTCCAAATGGATCACCTCATTGCACCCAAATGGCACATTCATTCCTCAATCAGGATGAAAGCCTCCAGGGCAATTGTTCATTGATGGAGGGACAAGTCAGGAGTTATGGAGCAAGCCAGTTTGCAAATCCTGTAGACTCTCATTTCCCCCATACTGCGTTTGCTAGCTCTGCTATAACTGCTTCAGGAAGTGCATGTATGCTTCCCCTCATGAACCATCTACCAGCCAAGAGGTATATCACTTGTAGCATGGGGCATGTTAGGCTCTTCACACTACATTAATTGTTAATGCAATGTGCCAAGCTGCATCCCAACTTCCAGGAGAGGTTACCTGGAATTAGTCAATCACCCCCTCCTTTCCCACCCAGACCTTGCAGCACTTATGTCACCAATCAAAATGAGTAGTCTGGGATGCAATTAGTGTTTATCCTTATATGCCATTGGACTGGGTTTATTTTTTTAACGTTCACATAGTGGATTTCTTACATAATTATTTCAGATGAAAAGTCTTCTAATGAAGTTTCCAGTACTCCACAAAACATATAACTACAAATAAAGCTGCATGCATGAGGTTTACTTGCAAGGATGAAAACAAGGCAATGCAAAGTTCATAACCAGGTGTGTAGGCTATGTGTGAGTCTCAGTCATCTTGCAAAAGGACACAGAAAACAGAGTTTATAAAAGATCTTCAATCAACTGAAACAAATGGGGAAACAAAATCTGAAACGTTTGTTGGTGCAAAAGAAATACATAACCAGAAAATGATAAGCAATGAAAACATGATTTGGTCAGAAAAAATAGTTATTCAAAGTAGAATATTACCTTTAGCCTTTTGTTAACATTGATACTGGAGCGAAGTGCATTATTATATTTTAATTCCTTTAAATACTGAAACTATATTGTACTATGTTTAACTCTACATACACTCCTGTGACTTATTCGGGTCATAGGTTCATTCATAGGTTCATAGGTAGGTACTAGGCTATCGGCCCAAGGGCCTATGTAAGCCTAGCCAGCAAGGTTCCATAGCTTACACCACCCAAGAAAGTTATTTTCCTATGCCACTGTTGAGCAGAGACACAGAAGTGATCCCCAGGTTGTATTTCCTATTTCCCATCCACTCATCAAGATTTTTCTTGAAGAGTGCTAATGAAGAACCTTTCTTGACATAGATGGGTAGCTTGTTCCAGAGTATGGGAAGTCTCTGGGACAGGAATCTATCCCTCCAGCATGTCCTGTTTATTGTGGTGACAAGGTTTAGGTCATATATTGCTTACTTGTGAACACAAATGTAAGAAGCACAAGCTTCTACTTCAAATAGTGTCTATGAAAAAGGCAGTCAATCAGCCAAATATTTTGGGTTCCATTCTTATGAGAAGTTTTCTGTAATTAAGAAACTTTATGATGCACAAGCACACTGTAACATTCAAAATGACTCCACCACAAATGTTTAAATGTTCCTAATGCCAGTATGACTGTTGGCATGAATTACCATAATAATGATTTCATAAAATGCAGCTTGAAAGAGTGTAAACCAAATAAAATATATGCAAGATGAGTACCAATAATACTATTATGAGTGCATCCTTAAAAGTAAAGCAATCATAAGCTATGAAATTAATCTTTTAGATCACTAAGAGGCTGTCTCTGATAGTATTTTACTTGAGTATGCTAATTTGTTTGATGGTTTGTATTTTTTACCAAGCAAATATCATACTAAGACCTTCCTAGAAGCAAAGAAGAAAAAATTAATAGTCTCTTTCATGATTAAGCAAGTTGAGCTGGCAGAATAGGTAAATATAGCGAATTCAGAAAAGTGAGAAAATGCATTGATATGCAACAGATTATGGAAAACTACTCACTAAGACTATTGAGTAAGTAGTTTCAGACATCCTGCTAGGAAATACTGTTGAGATGTTGAGATCTGGATGCAGACCATGATTTATCCCAAGTCAGGCTGGATGATGCTAGCTCAAAGCTGTATATCTTTAAAACTCAATTGGGTAGATACAGATTCCAAAAATTACCTTGCAAGTATACCTCACTGCCAGAGGACTGTAGTTAAAATAATTGAAGACCTGGATAGTATTATGAAGTACACCATTGAGGATCTGTTTGCATGGGGTGCTACTTTGCAAAAATGAGATGTAAGACTGGTTAAGATACCTTCTAAACTGAGACTGAAAGCTTAGAAAAGATAAGATAAAATGTCAAATCTGTGCATTTTATCTGAAGTATATGATATCAGACATATTTTGACTACTAAAGGTTTTAAACCAAATGTTGAAAAAGTCAATGCTATAATCAATAAGCAGAAGCCACATGGTAAATCTGCACTTATGAGGTTCCTAGGCATGGTTCAGTATCTTTGAAAGTTTATTTATAGTCTGTCAGATATTATACTGCCAGCTGGGAAGTTGCTAGGGCATACAGTCATTTGGTTTTAGTCTTAAGAGCAAGATAAGTTTTCAGATGCTGAAAATGCTTGTAACAGAAGTGACATCCTTGAAGGTGAATGGCATCTGCCAATTGATTATGCTTCAGGTTGATTCTAGACAACTAAGATTGGGTGCATTTATGTTAGAAGAGGGACAACCAGCTGCTTATAAGTCCAGAGCTTTTGAGTGAAACATGAATGAAATATGCAGAGAAAGAAAAATAAATGTTGGTGATTGAATAGAATCTGATCACAAACCACTGCAAAGTATTTTCAAGAAGGGTTTGTGTAAAGTGCCAGCTAGGTTGCAAACAGTTATTAAATCTGCACAAATATCTGAAAGTGAACATAAACCTTGGATCAAATGCATGTATGTGATGAACTCAGTAAAGGTTATTTGTGTGAGATCAAATCAGATCTATTGGAGAACTGTGTATGTCTGTTGAAAACATAGATGAACATATGAAATGCATTCAGAAAAATGTGGAGATGCAAGAGCTAAAATAATTATTAAGAATGAAATGCCACAACAGATATCTTCAACTCATAAATGATCAAGAAATGATCACAGGCAAAATAGAAAAGTGTTGAACATAACCAATTAAAAAACACAATCCATCTATCTGCAGAAAATGAGATGAGCTTTTTTTTTTCCCCAAGGGTCACATCCCTGCACCCAACCTGGGTGGCAAACCCTCTAAATTTTACACACACACACACACACACATATATATATATATATATATATATATATATATATATATATATATATGTGTATATATATATATATATATATATATATATATATATATATATATATATATGTGTGTGTGTGTGTGTATATATATATATATATATATATATATATATATATATATATATATATATATATATATATATATATACACACACACACACACACACACACACACACACACACACACACACACACTAACTTCACAGCTACACTTCAGAAGGCAAAGGTGAAAGCTAATGAAACAGGGAACAGTGGAGTCACACAATTATTTACCCTGCGTTGCCTGCTTTCTGTGAAAAATGACCAAAGATAAATATGATCAGTTGAAATCAACCATTTGCAGCCTCATCAACTGATATTTGGCAACATATCAGGTGAAGTACAGTTGCACTACCAACACAGCTGAACTAACACATGCAGGGATTATTGAAAGATGATATCGTCATTACTTGTATGCAAATTAGAGAATGTATTCTTCATGAGATGTGCGCAACAAATTTGGCATGAATATACTGCAGAATTGTGAAGCCTGTGCTATCTTTTATAATCTAAATGCTAACAAGAACTTGGTTTCACATGAAAAATTAGGGCTATCATGGAACATGGTTGAAGGTGATCTTTTCAGTATAAAACTACATGTATTGTGTGGAATATTATAAACATTCAGAAGTTTTGCATTTAAAATATACCACTAGATCATAAGATGATAGAATCATAGCAGGTTA
The DNA here is from genome assembly GCF_019279795.1 of Protopterus annectens. Lineage (NCBI taxonomy): Eukaryota > Metazoa > Chordata > Ceratodontiformes > Protopteridae > Protopterus > Protopterus annectens. The sequence goes on along the minus strand of NC_056737.1, from coordinate 155,174,481 downwards.
CTAGGCTATCTACCCAGAGGTCATTTCAATCCTAGCTGTTTCATCTTAATGTAATACCATAGATACTCAAGTCAATACCCAGGATTGTGTTTGTTAATGGCTACCCATGTCCTGGAGGGTTGTGGGTGCAATCCCCTGTAAGAATTTACGGTGCCCCATCCACTCATCCAGCTTCCTTTTGAACAGTGTCATAAAGGTGCTCTGCTTCACATGAATTACCAGCATATTCCAAAGATGTGGCAGTCACTGGGAGACAAATATGTCCCTCTAGCATGTCCTATTCAAATTGCAGGCCATATTTAGGTCCCTGGAATGGGTAGCTCTAGTCCTGTTTGATTTATGGATGTGCAGCAAATTCATTAGTTTTGGGCTGGAGATTGCTCTGTAAGCCAGACATTAGTTTATATGATTCTGAGTGATTCTATAAGAAGTATATATGGTACTGAGTATAGTGACAGGGAATTTAGTCAGTCTGTGTAAGGCACATGCTGGAATTCCTTGATCTTCTGAGTTAGAAACCTCTGAGGTCCCTCTAATTGCTGCAGGTGTTTTGTACGGTACATGCCAAAAGGCGCATTATACTCAATTATGGGCCTGATTAGTCACGAGTTGAAAGGGGTTATAACCTCCTTTGCTCTAGAGGCAATGCATTTGCTAAAGAAGTGTGCTATGTAGAAAGCCTTCTTTGCTAAAGTAGACACATGGTGGTCAAAGTTAAGGTCACAGTCTATTTGTAATCCCAGATCTCTTACCACTTTGTGTTAATTTGATAGTGTGAAGGGACACTGTTTTTACCAAAGGGAATGATGATACATTTCTTTGCATTCAGTTTGAGACAATAACTAAGACATCAGTCAATGGTCTGTGTATGACCATCCTGAAGTATTCTGATATCATCTGTGGATTCAATAATTTCACCTAGTTTGCAATCATCCACAGACTTGGTCAGCCAAAGCCCCTTAGATTTGACGGGAGATTCTGAGAAGTATTGTGACAAAGGGGGTTACTGCCAACACAGCTATCTGGAATTTTGTAAATTATATGTCATTTGTCAATATCAATGAGATTCATATAGAAGTGTGACAAAGGGAGTTACTGCCAGCACAGCTATCTGGAATGTTGTAAATAATTATATGTCATTGGAGAATATCAAAATGATTTGTGTAAGATGGTTGTGTTACAACTGTCATTAGAACTGTATGTTATGTGTATATCAAACTGCTGGTACAGAAGTGTGCATTGAAAAGGGTTTGTAAAGTACTGAGCTTACAAATATAAGCACAGTGCACCCTACTGGAAAAGAACAGAAATGTACATACACTGTTGCAATGGTTTAAATGGATATATTTTAATAATTGAAACTGGAACACTGGAGGTTAACTTCAGACAAATAGCTGGGATTAAATTACTTTATGGCCAGGTCATAAAAAGATGTTATCTTTCAGTTTCAGTGCAGCAACAGACACACTGTCTGTGCTGAGAAGTTTTCTATATTGTCTTGGAAGTGTTTTAATGTTTTATGAATTCCAGGATCTGCAAAAAATTGAGGGAAGCCCATGGGTATGCATTTTCACAGATAGATGCTAAATACTGCTAGCTTTTAGCAGTGGGGGGTTTACCTGGGATAGAGTCAAATTTCAAGAAATGATGTCATTCTGCAAGCTAACCCAACAGTAATATTTGAGATATTAATTTAAGAACTCTCTGAGAGAGAGATATTCTGTATTCTGTCTTTGACCTGACAACATCAGCTAGAGGATCTATTCATCACATCAGCCTTGCTGCTCTAATTAAGTAAGTATACTAGGGTACAGTATAATTCTTTTAGATATAGTCAGGAATATAGCAAAGCTTAATTTAGATGTTTTTCTTTATTTATTTCAGACTGTCCTGCAATCTTAATTTAAATATTTCCTGTGATTTTGAACTCTGATGTTACTGTAAATGTATATTTAGTATTGTCTTGTTTTTTATTATTTATTATTAAATATATATTAAGCCTTTCTTTGTGGTTGGTCTGCCTAGACATATTTAAGCTCTGAGAGTACTTGCATATTTATTTGCTGACACTGTGTAGGCCACTCTTAATAGCCTTGCTCTTGGTCAAACTACCATTTGTATTGATAGTGACATTACACAGTAAGATTGGACACCCTTTGTTAAGGGCCTTAAAGTAGCTGATAAAGTAGTGGCTGGTGACAGTAATAACTACCTTATAGTCTGGGCAGAAGGGGGCATAGTTAGAGAACCTGTATTAGCCTTTCCCAGGTGTGTGTGCATAAAACAAATCTCCAAGAGAGAGAGAGAGAGAGTGTGTGTGTGTGTGTGTGTGTGTGTGTGTGTGTGTGTGTGTGTGTGTGTGTGTGTGTGTGTGTGTGTGTGTGTGTGTGTGTGTGTGTGTGTGTGTGTGTGTGTGTGTGTGTGTGTGTGTGTGTGTGTGTCAGCTACTTGAGCAGGGGCATGAAGCACTGGTTTGACAGAGAATGTTGGAGGTCTTGGCTTTGTCACTCAGCTGAGATTTCAACTCTATAGCTGTGCAAGTGGAGAGTCTTATTATGGATCTGGAGAGAGAGGGAGAAACCAATCCCGGAATGACTGTGGTCTCTGCGTGCTCTTAAGGAATATTGCACTTGATGCAGATAGCTGCATCTGGAAATACTGTGTGAGTACCTCTCATCCTCCCAGTGTATGTCCCCCACTGGTGCTGGTGGTGAGGATTGAGGCTCCTTGATTACTGGGCTAGTGGTGGGGTGTCACAAGTACATACCAAACAGTAAGGGGCCCAGCACTGCCCCTTGTGCCACCCAGTTGGTAACAGGTCTGCTGGTTGATGTGGAGTCACCCACTTTGATAGTGTGTGACTGGTCTGTCAACCAGTTGGCAATCCATCTTACAACAAAGGGCTTTGCATTCAATTTGCTAAGTTTATTGGTAATGCCTGAGTGTGGAGTTGTGTCAAAGTCCTTTTTGCAAGTCATGGTATGCTATGTGCACAGACTTACCCTTGTTAATGGCCCTGGTTACATTTTCAAAGAAATCCATCAGGTTTAACAGGCAGGATCTGCCTTTGACAAAGCCGAATTGGGTCGGATACAGGGTTTGGAGGTTACCTATGTCTTTATTTATAAGGTCCATGATGATACTGTTCCATGGGTTTATAGATGAGACTGGTCAGACTTATGGGTCTATAATTCCCTGGGTCTGTTGCTAGCCACCTTTGTGGAGGGGAATAACTGTTGCTGTTCTCCATTCCACAGGAATAAAGCCAGTGGTTAGGCTGTAACTGAATAGGGTTATTAATGGTGATGCTAGTTCATGTTTTAGTTTGTTTAGAAGACAGCCGGGGATGCCGTCTGGTCCCACAGAGCCTGTGTTCTTTGCATTAAACAAACATTAGTTTGTGATAAGTTTGGAGGGGATAATGGTGTGAAATTTTCACCAAATCTGTCTGCTAGCAGGTTTGTGATCTCTGTGGGATTTGTGTGTGTGACACTGTTAGCCACTAGTTTGCTACATGCTTGGGTCGTACATTTTAAAGTATGCATGTAGCTGTATAAGGCTTTATGATTATTCTTGGTTGTGATTGCTAAGTTTTTTGCCTGTTGAGGCTGACAAGGGTGCTTTTCCATTGTTGGGGCCTTGCTTTAGTTTTCTTAGACAGAGACTTTTTGTATTTGTTGTAAAGTTTGTTTATGCTAGATGTCCACCAAGGCAGCTTTTTCTTTACTTGGGGCTCTGGCTTTGATGATCTCTGTAACATCCGAGTCTATATACTTATACAATTGATTGTACAGGGCTTTAGTGTAAGCTTTGGTGTAGTCACCCCTTCCAACTGGGGGTGGGGCTTGGAATGCATTTATAACATCCCCCAGAAGGGTATAGTTTGCTTTGGTGAAGTTTTTTATTCTGACTTCATCCTTTGTGAATTCTGGTGTTAGTGCCAGTTCAAATCCGACTGATTTGTGGTCAGATTTAACTAATGAGGGTCCAACAGTTGCTGTGATGCATCTGTCATGTTAGTGAGGACCCTGCACAGAAAGGAACACAAGGTTACATAAAAAATAATCCCACCTCAAGGTTGGTCAAGCAGTATGGCGCGCATGAGATCCCCCACGTATAACTTAGCACAAGCAAAATCCCATACCATATCCTTGTAAGTTATAGTTTCCCCCTCTATGACTCAGGAAATTAATACCACTTCCTTAAATGAACCCAACACCCATAAACATAGTGACTTCAACTACCCCACTCTAAAATCATGCACAATCTCTAACATGGAGGCTTAACGTTTTTTGGACTTTGTAACAAGAATGTCCTGGATCAACTAGCTAGTACTTCCACTAGGGGCACACAGTTCCCACAGGGAACTCTGTTGAATAAATAAGTCTACCAAAGGTAGAGATAAAAGTTGCCTCCCAGGCTAAGGATATGCACAAGGAGTTCTTCAGCTATGTCCAAAACTTGAAAGGCAATAAACAATGTGCAGAACTAAACAGAGCTACCTATAATTTGCAAGAGGATAAAGCAAACGTACTGGCCTATAAACGCAGTTCCTAGTTTACCCTGCTCGTTCCCAGACACCTCTCCAAAAGTGAGTCTATATCACATTGTCAAATGCTCTAAATGTCGAATGCCTCTTTGTCGAACCCTATTTGTCGAAAGTTCATCCGTCGAACGATCGTTTCAGCAAAACTGTTTCCCAAGGTAAGCAAAACTTACCGACTGCAAAAAAAACTGCATTTTTAAAATCCACTGCAGTGGGGTCTGTGCCTCCCACACCCTCCCTAACTGAATACACCAACTCCAAGATCACACTATGGTGAGGAAAAGGGCACACTCCCGATAATGGCTCACTTGTTACTTACCATGGGAAAAAGTTCACTGAAATGATCGTTCGAGAGATAAAGACTTCAACAAATATGGTTTGATGAAGTAGCGTTTGTCAATTAGTGATTTTGACTAACTGAAGTAGAACCCTCAAGAAATACCCCCAACCACAGTTCCCCATTAATCATTAGAGAACAGGTCCTCAATGCACATTACAAGCCAAAAAACACAGCATCAATTGGACATGACAACATCCCAGGATGTCTCCATAACAGCTTGAAATATAACCTATTGGGTCCACTAGAAGCACTAGTCAATCATAACCTCCAAAGAGGCTTCATGTGAAGCATATGCAGGACTGCAGCTGTTATCCTTCTGCACAAGGGTGGACTATCCTTGGACCTGGGAGACTACTGACCTATAAGCCTGACTAGTCTCATAGCCATGGAAAGAATAATAATCGACATGATAAGTAATGACATAGGAAACTTTCAGACATTGGATCCAACCCAGTTTGGTTTGGTTAAGGGCAGGTCATACCTACTCATCCTGGTGGATTTCTTTGAGAAAGTCACCAAAGCAATGGACAAGAGCAAAATGGTTGTGCAATACCTAACGTGACCTGGCCAAAGGACCTGACACAATTCCCAACTCAGACATTGTAGACAAGCTCACAAAACTAGTTGTAACCCCCTATGCTACCTGCTGGATAGTCAGCTGACTCATAGATAGGATACAACAAATAAGGACAGCTGGGTCTACATTCATAAAAAAGCCAGTCACTAGCAAAATCCCACAGAGCTCAGTGTTGCAAACTTATTTTTTTGGTGTCTGCTTCAATGAAGTCAAAGCCAATGTTAAATGCCTCAGGATATCCATGTTTGCAGAGGACTGCAAATTAGGCACAGTCATGGAATTCATCAAAGACACAAACAATTTCCAAGGAGGCCTGGCACAGACTAATAACTGGTACTAAAGTCATGGTCTAAAACTCAATGCCAAAAAATGCATAACAATATCTTCCAGAAATGTGACCACCCCTGCAAATTACTACATTGATAATGCATCCCTAAGAGGTGACCCTGTGATTTGAGATTGGGGAAATATGCAGACAGTGACTTGGCCTTTGATCGTTAGGCATCTCATTGAGTAAAGGAAATCATTCTATGTTGCAGAATATAATAAGGGTGGAGTATCTAGGTCCAAAGATTCCGTTGTTCCTTTGTACTCAGCAATCACCAGTCCAAACACTAAGTACAATGCCCCTTCTCTGTGTACCTGATTAGGCATATGCAACAACTGGAGTATCCTCAGGGGTTCTTCACAAAAAGAATTCATGGTGTTGAAAACATCCTACACAGATCACCTCAAAGCATTATTCTTGTACACGGCCCCAGACAACAGAGAGGCGATCTGTGCCTGGCCTTCAAAACACCCTCTGATTCAGCCCTGATGGACCTGTTTCACATCTATAAAACAAATAGCCTCAGAAACACTCAATCTAGAGAACTGAACCTCTTTTGTTATATAAATAAAAGATGTTCAAGTCGCAGGTATATGTCTCAGGAACTACCCCTTTCTGGAACAGGCTTCCCACCCATATGAAGCAGAGTTTCTCCCTACACTTATTCAAGTGCAACTGAGATCAGTGGATAGGTAATTATAAATTTACCCCAGGTCTGACACCCAGGTTTCTTTTAGCAAGAGGAAGCTTATAAATACTTGATCATCTACTCTTGTTATACCCCATTCAAGTAAGTAGTATCAGAACCTGGTAAGTAATGTCAGGAAGCAGGGCTCATCTTTAAAAGGCCTTTAGGGCCATTAGTCTGGTAATCACCTCTGAGCCTATGAAGCTATGTAGCAAATGTTTGTATTAGTTGGTCTCTGTTTAAGATAGTGCGTGTAAATGACAAGTACGTATACAAGTTTTGTGACAATTGTATTTACTCTCTTACACTAAACTTGATTATCAATGCATCTTGTTCTCTAAGCGTATTTGTTTATGGGCCACTCCTGACTATACATCAACAGAAGTACAAAAGGATAAAGGGGCTCAAACATATGTCATACGATGCCCGACTGAAGAAACTCCAGCTCTATTCAGTCGCATACCGTCTGCTCAGAGGTGATCTGTGCCTGACATACAAGGCCATGTCCAACCCGGAATTAATGGACATGCTCCACCTCAAAAAATCCAAATCCACCAGAGCCACGAGAGCAAGAGACTTAAACCTCAACACGGATATAAATAGGACGTGCTGGACGGACAGATTCATCACCCAGAGACTCCCTACACTATGGAACAGAATCCCAGTCCATGTGAGGCAGAGCCCCTCACTGACTCTGTTCAAGAGAAATCTTGACGAGTGGATGGGAGATCGTAGGTTTACCCCGGGAATTATCTCTGTATCACTGCTGGACAGAGGCACAGCAAATTAATGGGTATAGTATTCTCATCCTAAGGGGTGGTGAAAGCCACACACACTCTGGCTAGGCTTATAAATGCCCTAGGGCAGATAGCCTAGTATGAACCTATGAACCTATGAACCTATAAAACTCCATTTATGTGAGAACAATAAAGTTCTTTTTGGAGCAAAAGGCTAATTATATTTCTTTTGTTGTGCTTCACTTTCCCAAACTGTTTTTACTTTTTTTGAACAATGCCACACCATGGTCATCACATTCTACACTTATTACTACAAATATCTCTCCTTCTCAGTTTTTCTTATGAAAGAGACAATATTCCAGCAGTTTCATCTTCTAGAGTCCCAAGCACTTTTGTAAGCTGCATCCACTTTAATATTTCACATTAGTTTGGCCAGTTAACTGCATTTCACCATGTACCATCCTTATAGAAGTTAATTTTCATTACAAATTAGAAGGTTGCAGCAAGCAAAACTTAAACCCATTCCTTTCCCAAATACACACACACGAACATATCCCACCACAAGCACACTCAAAATAGAACTGTCGGAATATACATTTCTGTGTGGATTTGTGTCAAATCAATTAATGTAATTTCAGTGAACACTAAAAATTTTAAAATATTCACAGAAAATATTTTATCTAAACCTGTGAGGAATTGTTTCTGCAGGGGGAAATCCTGAACTTATATATGCCAACACTGAAGTCACACAACAATAGAGAAAGAGGCAAAATTTGCTATCAACCAAAGTAGTTTCAGCAGACATACGTCAATCCTTTTAAGTTCACTAAAACTTCCTTTGGCAAGAATCCCTTTCAGATTATTACTTTAGTAATGTAGTTTTGAGCTCCCACACTCCTACAAAATATGGCTGTGGGAATCTTCACTTCAAACCTAGTGGCTCTCAACACTGATGACATCATTGTCAAGGGCACTGATGCCGAGACCATTAACACTGACAGAAAAAGAGCTGTTGGTGCTAATGAGAATTACATGTAAGCCACATTTGACCCTGATACTCACCAAAAGCTGGCCTGCAGCAGGAGCATGAGAGATTGACGAAAGAGGTCATTGTCTTGCTACCTAGGCTTATCTTGCTACAGCTCCATTTGTGCCTGACAGAGAGTGTTTTTTAAACAATCTGAATCACACAGCTACATAAGTATATTTTTCACACTTTATCTGTTTAGTGTTTCTTATCAGTACTGCACTGGTTGTATTTATTTACTTATCAGTTCTGCACTGTTTTTTATTTATTTGCATAACAGTACTGCACTAATTGACTGCACTGTTTTTATGTATTTGTTTGACTGAATTATTTACTTTTCTGTCTCTCCATTTATATATTTGCTGATCTCTCATTGAATTATTTACTTTTCTGTGTCTCTATTTATATATTTGCTGATCTCTGGTTGAATTATTTACTTTTGTGTGTCTCCATTTATGTATTTGCTGATCTCTGGTTGAACTTTTGTTTTTGTCCCTCCCTCCTACGCAACTGCTGTTGTGTTCGTATAGTTTGTGGCTTTTGCTGTTGCCTGCCCCTACTGTAAATTTGATAAGGGTCACTCCTCCCAGTCCCATCTCATTAGCTCATTCTACCTAATACAGAGATCATTTGGGAAGGTGAAACTCCTTAGTTCCTTAACCTTGAATTTTCTTCTGATCCTCCTCTCTCCCTTTCCACTTTAAACTAAAAAAAAAAAAACTTTATTCAGCTTCTTTTACTGTATTTGTTTTTCCTCTTCCTGCTCTATTACTTAATCTTACTTTTTCTGCTACTTGCTGCAGCTTGTCTCTAAAGTGTTCAAGTGCATCTTTTCTGTTGCATTTATTGCTGCGTGTTTATAGCCTGTTTAAACTGTGTTATTCTAAGCCTCTTAGTTTTGATTAAGGACTTGGGCTTTAGGCTTACCCCTTAGCTCTCCTTGGCCTTTCTTTCACAGATTCTGACAAATATGGATGGACAATTTCTTACAGTTTCTCCTGCCAGTCTGGTTGATATGGGCATCCTGAGACAGTGTAGCAACTGCCTTATGTACACAGGCAACCACCTTGCACTACCACCTAGGAACACAATTTGCGAGAGATGGAATTACATTAGGAACCTAGAGCCTATGCTGTCTCCCTCACAAGCCAATATATCTGGCACTGAGAAGGTTGTCTACACAATCACTACACCTCAAACACCACCCATACCAACACAACACACACCCACATATTTGGAAGTCCTCAACGAAAACATACCCAAACACCCAAACAAAGGAGACCTCCGAGGCAAAAACACACGCAATCTCCACAACCCTCCACACCACATACCATGCATAGTTCACACACCTGTGTCTCACAACCACTAAGGCTTAACCATAAACCCAACATATTAGTCATAGGAAGCTCCATTGAAAGACACACAGATGTGCCTCTCACCAGGCTGGATAAGGAGAAAGTCACGGTTAGTTGTCTGTCAGGGGCCAGAATCCACCATATCACACATGCACTCAAGTCTCTCAACAACAGGTACTGTTATGACTCTGTCATAATCCATGTTGGTGTGAATGACTTGAGATGTACCTCCCTGGACTATATGAAGAGAGACATGATTGAACTAACTGAATATGTGTCCCAGGCAGGTATGTCCCTAGCCTTAAACAGCATTCTACCATCACCCAGAATGATGCCTCAATACAAACACAAAATGACTGACTTTAACAATTGGTTTAGTTTCTGGTGTCATTCCAGGGGAATCCAGTACCTGACAGACTGGGAAGATATAATCGACAGACCGTGATGTTTGCCAGAGATGGGCTGCATCTGTCTCACTTGTTCTTCAGGCTTCTGGCAAAGGCACGTGCCTCCCCCATAGTTCCTTTTTTAGAAAAAGTGATGAGGTTAAAACTACCAACATAAAAATTTCAACAAAACGCAAATTAAAGGTCATTCTGCTAAACACTAGGGGTCTAAATATGACACTGCACTTGTTGCAAGCATTCTTACCTCTTTAAAATGCTGACATCTGTGCAGTGACAGAAACCTGGTTCAAAGCTGTGGAGAACACCCCAGCCACACCTGGTTAATCATCCTATCATACATTCAGACCCCAAACTGTGGGTATTAAAGCCAAATGAGGTGGAGTTTCAATATATATTAAAGATACACACACCTCCAGGCTGGTCAAACAGTATGACGCACAGGAGACACTCCACGTGCAGTTAGCTATTAACAAGACCCCTATGCAAATCATAGCTAGCTACCGGCCTCCAAATTTGACTCAGGATGCCCACTCTACCTGTCTAGACCTCTTCGAATCTCTCAAAATTTAACCCTTTACTCTGATCCTGGGTGACTTTAATAACTCAAACACAGACTGGAAGAACTACTCATGCCAGAACATAAATGCCCAGAGGTTCCTCGATTTTGACAATGGAAATGCTTTGGAACAGCTAGTCGAAACCTCCACAAGTGGTGATAATATCTTGGACTCCCTCTCCACATCAAGCAGAGTACATCTTTACCCCTTTTTAAGCATAACCTGGATAACTGGATGGGAAACAGAAAAGACATCCCTGGGATTCCACCCGTGTCCCTGCGGGACAAGGTCATCAGGTGCTGATTTGTCTAAACATGGGCTAAACTCTTGGCTAGGCTTATAAGGGCCTCAGGGCCAATAGCCTAGTAACTTCCTATGATCCTATACCCTGGAAACAAAGGGGAATAGCGGACACCAAGCTCCAGCTGGACCTTGACTATGACCTCCATTATCCTATCCCAATTAATGTTGACAATGAGGTGCCATACTGATCTAGTGGACTGCACTGAGTCTTCCAAGACTGAACTGTCCAACTGGGAAACCCCAGCAGGAGAAGTAAGAACTGGTAGTTATGTAGTCTTAGTAGGTGTAATCAAGTTCTAAGAATCTTTGGGGATAGTGTTCTGTCGTATTCCCTGGGCCTGGCTTCTGTCTCTCTCGCTTCTCTTTCATCTTCTCTTCTTTCTTTCTTGAGGAAGAAGTCTTTTCACTATTAATTTGTTTTCATTTTGCTGTAACATCCTGGCATAGGTCTCCACCTCTTTAGAGGCCAAGTTGGAATGCAGACCCTAGTAATGTGTGACAAACAATCAAAATGTGGAACCCCCCCATTTTTGCACTGTGCAAAAACGCAACATTTCCATTGAGCTTGGGCATGGCATGCTTTGCCATAATCTGCTTCATTTGCAAATGTTCCTCCTACAAGACATCCCTTTATCAGTGATTTAAAGTCAAAAACTTAATTTAACTAATATTTTTCTTCACATTTAACCTTAGGCCATCATACATGGAATATCTTAAAGTTAAGACTTAAAATATGTGTGTTGGTTGGATTTCTACTGGAATACATTGGAAGGAGCTTTAAGGGAAGCAGGCTTCACCATTTTTAGATATGCCGATCTTCACAATTAATCCCCCCCAAAAAACACAAAAATAAGCTTTATTATATTGATTTCACAGATGAACCGACAAAGATACTCACACACACACACACACACACACACACACACACACACACACACACACACACACACACACACACATAAACACACACATGCATGTAGACACATATGCACATACAGACACACATACACACGAACATACCACTTTATATATATTCTTAGAAAACAGATCAAACATATATAGTTCGGTAGAACAGAACTGTTTGTGACTTAAAGGCATGCTGATAGTTATTTAGTCTAATTATGCAAACATTTACTTAGAGGTGAATCCTTCAAGCAGTAGTTGAAACACTTCTGCTGATACAGAGATTGCAATGTTAAAGTAATTTCTGCTGATGCACTTAAGAGAGTTACAGCTAACAGCTTAAGTAGTTGCTAAGGTAGCCAGCTGTAGACACTTATGTCATACAGACCTGGGCTTGACTGCCATTACTTTAAATTGCATGCTCAAAAAGCTTAAGCAAGTTACAACACTAGAGTGACTTTAAAAGGTCATCTACAAAAAATAGGCATTTATATCTACTCTGTACCAGTTGACTTGGTATACTTTAAAATACTAATGAGTCTGCCTTTACTTTCATTTGAACATCCCTCTTCAAAATCAAAATGATGATCTCTCTCTCTGTCTCTCTGTGTCCTGCAATACCTTCATCTGAAGGTATTGCAGTGGGGTAAAAACTAGTAGAGGTACGAGATTGGCCAAATTCTTTGCACTTTCAATAGCTCCCTTCGCCTTAGGAGCAGTGACTTGATTGGCTCATATACTGCAATGCATTATATGAGCCAATCAAAAAACCACAAAGTGGAGCCAGCACTGTTCAATGCGGAACAGTGGAACAGCTGGCTAAGTTAAAGGAAAACTCCATCTTAGAACTCAAAAAACATTTTTGTCATTGTATCTTTGTTTTTGAGCTATTTTAATGCTCAAAATCACTCCAAGTGCTTCTTTTACAATTTTAATGATGGGGCCTGCCTAGGTAACGTGATCTTGTTTTCATGCTTTCATTCCTTCTTCCCAGAATACATTTCAAGTCCTCTTTATATGACTCATGCTAGACATAAAGAAGTGGTGCTGTTTTCTTATGCCATAAAGATTGAATGGCAGGACTATGAAGCACTGTCATCCAAACACATCTTCTGTAACAGAGCTTCTTCTTTGTTTACATGGCTTAGCCTCATTTATGTGTCTGTCAGAGCATGTTCTGTGCTACAAACAGCTGTTAGCTACTTGCAGCAAAAAGAAATTAGATAAGTAACATTTTTTGTAAGAGGTGTCTCTTGCAATCCTAAAAGATTTGACAAACCCACTCCTATTCTCTCATGCTGACGTGTGAAAGCTCTCAGTGCAGTAAATGATCCTTGCTGTACATTTACAAGTGGCAAGTAGTAGGACTCTAACCTTAGTCTGTCTGCTACTTCCCAGTGCCTTCAGTGGGAGGATTTGTCTCTCTCATGAATGATGCAGACTTAAAATGTGCTTTACTAGTTGACCAGCTGACCTACTAATTGTTAACATCAATATCAGGAGTATATATAATGAACTAGTATATATAATAAACTACCGGAACTACACACATTTATAACCCACTACTCTCCGGACATAATCACCATCACTGAAACCTGACTAAATACCATTTACCCAAAATGAGGAAATTATCACCCCAGGGTATAATATACTAAGACTTGATACGGTAGGCAAAAAGGGAGGTGGTGTTACAATACTCTTTAAAAACACACTTAACATCCAACCACTGCAACCTCCTCTTCCTAAATTTCAAAATTTAGAAACCTTATGTGCAGTCCTTAATCTAAAAAAACAAAAAGAAAATTAGTATTTTCTGCTGTTATATTCCCCCAGGAAACAATTCTACAATGGGTTAGAGAAAAACTTCCACAAGAAACTATCCTACTTGGAGATCTAAATGCTGACTGGTTAGCCTGTAACTCTGACAACCCCACAGAGCATATTAACCTCTTTGGATTGAGCAACTCATACAAGAACCCACCAGAGTAGACAAAACCCTACACAAACAATCTATCCTAGATTGGACCTTAGTGAATTGCCCCAAGTAAAACTACCAAGCAGGGTGCCTACCACATGGTCTTACTGACCACATGTCCACCTTCCTTTTATGTAAACGCTCCAACTTAACCAAACCAATAGTTTATAGATCAGTCAGGAATCACCACAAACTAAGCCCCTTAGTTCTTAACAATATACTAAAACAATGTGACTGGGAACCAATAAGAACCCTAGAATTAGACAATGCAGTTGATTATTTTAACAGTACTTTCACAAATGTCCTTAACACAGTTGCACCTATTAGGAAAATTAGAATGAGGGCAAACTATGCTCCATGGCTTAGCAGGGACATAAGAGCCCTACTAAAGTCCAGAGACAAAGCATGGCAAGACTGGAAGAGGGACAGCACCAGCCTTGCCAAACAAAACTGCCTTCATCTTAGGAACCTGGCCAAAAAACAAATCAAACCAGATAAAGTAAATTACTTTCATAACATCCAGAACAAACACTCAAAAAAACATAATAAGTTTTGGCTAGCAATTAACTCCCTGCTCAAACCTGGCAAAACCACCACCCCACCTCCCAACACCACAGATAACACTAATAATATTGCCTCAACATTTCACTAAGCCACTCTCTATCTTCCCAACTAACCCACAATAACACTAAATGTACCCCTCCCAAATTCCCAGACATCTCCTCCTTCACCCTCTCACCTGTTCCCACCTCTGTAATTAAAAAAACTTCTTCAAAAGCTGAAATCCACCACCCTGTCCACTGATAGTCTACCTACTAACTACCTAAAAATATCTGCTGATGCCTTATCTTACCTTGTCTCCATCCTTATCAACCATTCTATACAAGAAGCCTATATCCCACACCTTTGGAAAGTCTCTTATACTATTCCACTACATAAAGGTGGCAACTCCTACGACTTCTCCAATTACTGTCCCATTGGCATTCTGTCTCCCTTATCCAAACTGCTTGAGAAATGCATTCATTCTCAAGTAATGCAATTCCTGCACACACAAGCTCCTCTCCAGTAGGCAATATGGCTTCTGGCCATATCATAGTGCAGCAACTGCTCTTCTTTCCTTCACAAATTTTATTAACCAACATAGAAATAATAATAACTTTGCATCAGGTGTATTCTTAGATCTCTCCAAGGCATTTGACATGGTATCACATTCCAAATTACTTCACACACTGGCCTCCCTGTCCTTTGCCCCCTCAACTATTACCTGGCTCATAAATTATCTCTCAAACATGTATCATTCTATTCTTTGGGATGGTGAACTATCCCCTTTACTACCAGCTACTATAGGTGTACCCCAAGGCTCAATATTAGGACCACTCCTTTTTTCTATTCTTCTTCTTCTTTCAGCTTTTCCCAGTTAGGGGTCGCCACAGCAGATCACCTGTCTGCTCATGATTGGCAGTGGAGTTTTATGGCATCGAGTTGCCAGCCTGGTGCCTAACCTTCCACAAAAGGCACACACACACACACACACACACACACACACACACACACACACACACACACACACACACACACACACACACACACACACGCACTCACACCTAGGGCCAATATAGAGTGTCAAATCCACCTACAGCATGTCTTTGGGATGTGGGAGGACACCGGAGTACTCAGAGGAAACCCACATGACCACAGGGAGGACATGCAGACTCCACACAGAAGGCACCCAAGCCGAGGAACAAACCAGATAACCTCCTGCTGTGATGCAGCAATGCTAACTGATACACCACCATAGCTGCCTCACTCCTTTTCTCTATATTTACAAATAATCTTCATACCATCACCCATCATGCTACTCTTATACAGTATGTAGATGATTCTACCCTGATCTGTTCAGCTCCTTCTCTTACCACTTTTCAGCAAGTCACACAGGAATCTTTTAACTCTGCTGAATGTTGGATTAATGATATTCATCTTATCCTAAACCCCAATAAGACAAAACTGCTCCTATTCCCCCCATGAAAGCCAAATCTACCCCTCTCTCTTTCACCATCACTTCCAAAAATGGTACTGTCATTTCTCCTTCTGCACACACTAAGCTACTCGGTGTTGAAATCGACAATAACCTACACTTTGATGTTCATATCTCATAAACCATTAAAAATATTCATAAAAAAATGGGAACTTTATATAGACATAAAGAGTATTTCTCTGATAATGTATGGATCACGCTAGCACAAACCCACCTATTATCCACTCTACTGTTTGCCACACCAATTCTTACCCATACTAGAAAAAAATGATCTAACCAGACTGGAGGCATGTTATAATAAAATAGCTGTTTGCTAACAACTCCTCTTTCAGAAGCCACCACTGCCGGGCTCTAAGGAACCTAAAGTGGCTTGAACTTCCACAATTACTTCTTTATCAACAGCTTGTCATAGCTTATAATATTCTAAAGCATCCTGATAAAACTGTAAAAAATCAAATCTCCAAAGAAGACAAGGGAACCAACGATGAAATAACTAAGTGAACAAAGTAAAATAAAACACAGTGGCTCCACACGGCAGGCTAATAAACAAAATAAAGAGTTTATTCAGATAAGGTAAGTGCTTTCATGGACAACATCCGCTTCATCAGAACAAGATAAAAATTGTATTTGAATTACCTCTATATAAGCATTCAAACAAGCCAATCAGGTAACATACATAATTAAGATCACAATTAACATACATAATATTAAATGTCTGTGAAGTGCTTACATAAATTAACCCTAAAACACTAAAACCATTGGTAACTCATGTACTATAATATATATGTGTGGCTATGGGAACAGATTGTGCCAATAGCTACGCCAATCTATCTTTGGTCAATTGGGAGACCAATTTTGTGCTTTCTAACAATCCTTTTTGTACCTTTATTAAATGGTACAAATGTTTTGTGGATGACATTTTCTTGAGCAGCAGTTGAATGAGTTTTTTTTTTGCTATCTCAATCAGCTAAATGGCTTTTTAAGATTCACATATAAATATTTGGCAGTTGAAATTGATTTTTTAGATGTTAAGGTAACCAAAGAGTAAGTCTGTACCTTGTCTACTTCCATGTATAGGAAAAATGTAAGAAAGAATAATGTGTTACATCATAGCAGTATGTATCCAAAACATACTAAGTTGAATGTACTTAGGGGGAGATTTTTCGTGTGATGTGATTATATAATGATGATGGCAAGCTGATTAGTGCTCTAGAGACTCTTAAACAAGAATTTTAGAGAGAGGATATAAACTTGAACTTATTGAATCACAGATTGCTGATACTTGGCTTGAAAGACAAGGGAGATGTAGACCATACCTATCAGATGTTTCAACTGCTGATAGAGTTCTCCATATAGCTTGAACCCTTAATTTGACTCAAAGATACACTATTGATCATAAGGTGAGGATGCCCTTAACTTATGCTAGTGGCATCCACATAGTATGTAATGTCATTAGGAGCAACTGGGATATTCTTTCCACTATAAATGAATTAAAGGGGGTTATAGAACAGCAACCTAATTTTGCATTTAGAAACAATAGGTCACTTAGGAACCAACTTTGTCATAAATCTCAGTTTTTTCAATCACATGTTGTATCTGAAAGGGACATATATCTGTAGAAGGTGTATGGCATGCATGCATATACATACAGGTGGGCACTTTATACATCCACAATTGGGTTTCAGGATACAAAGTGCTTTTGATACAGATTGCCAGACCAAAAACACAGTATATTTTTGTTATCGCACTGAATGTTTTACTTTTTATGTAGGAAAAACCAATAGAATATTCAAGGATAGGATACTTGAACATCTCAGGGATATTAGGAACATTAAAGAAGCTAGTGCTGTAGCTATGCATGCAGCTAAAGAAGGAGTAAGCCATAGATTTACGTTCTGAGTTCTAGAGATAATGCCTAGTACCTTGAGGGGAGGTGATATATGCAATAAAACTGAAAGTAGTGAGCAGAAATGGATTATACGGTTTCAAGCTGACAGACCCCCTGGCCTTAACAATAAAGTTTCACTGAAACCTTTTTTAAAAGCCAGGGCCCTTAAGCATTGAATATTCTATTCTTGTTTTATAGTTTAAGTAATGGTAATTATAAGACTTTTAATACTCTATATAAATATTTTTATATGAATTTTATATTTTATTTGTAAATTGCTAGACTTATATAGGGGTATACATTATAGTGCATGAGTTACCAATGATTTTAGTGTTTTAGGGTTAATTTATGTAAGCACTTCGCAGACATTTAATATTATGTATGTTAATTGTGATCTTAATTATGTGTGTTACCTGACTGGCTTGTTTGAATGCTTATGTAGAGGTAATTCAAATACAATTTTCATCTTGGTCTGATGAAGCGGATGTTGTCTGTGAAAAGCGCTTACCTTATCTAAATAAAATATTTATTTTGTTTATTGGCCTGCCGTGTGGAACCACCGTGTTTTATTTTACTTTGTTCATCCTGATAAAACCCCTGCACTAGGTCTCTGTGGAGTGTTCTGCACAATCTGGAGCACATAGCTGCTCAGCATCCTGGATCAAAAATTCATACTAATTTCCCAAGCTGTTGATTAATGATTCACCCCTCCACCCAAAGACACATAGCACACGTCATGTGTGTCCTGGAGGGATCTTATGACCACATCTGGAACAATTTTGTTAAAACCCATAGGCCATACTCATATTGACAAAGCAATAGCAATAAACACCAGATCTGAAAACTTACAGCTAATAAACAGCACAGTCCAAATGGAAATAACCAAAAGCATTAGAAATGCACTAGCAGCAAACAAAAGTACATTAATGGGAAAGGTAGCATCAAGTAAAACCTACCATAAATAGTTAATAACTCTCCACATGTTCATATGTACAAAAGCACAACAGGGGACTGACTTCAGTTTCTTGTTATTTGTGAAAAAATTAAAAACAAAAACACTTAAATGTTAAAATATTAAGCAAAAATGATAACAAAACTTCAGATGTAAATTCCTCTTCTATGAAGGTACTACAGAAACAAACTCAAATAGGTTTAGTTACCAGAATAACTCAGCTTTAATTTATGATAAGCACTTACACCCACTAACTGGATTTCATCACTTCAACATTTCAATACCTTTTTAGCACATGGAAAAGTAATATATACCTAAAAAACACAATATTTTATAAAACATGATTGCCAACACCATGTAGTATAGCAATGAGCTTAGCCTACAACTAAAAGGTAGTCTGATGTAACACAAGCCATTTTTTACAATTCAAACTAAAATAAGAAACAGAAAGAGTACAAATAAAACAGTCCAAATAAATTGAAGTGCAAAACTAATAATTAACTCCTAGTCTGTCTTCAGAGAGGAACAAGGCATCACAAAACTCCCCTCACTAAAAGCTATTTAGTACCAAGGTGACAACTTGATCCTTCCAAAAGGAGCAATAAACTAAAAAAAAAAAAAAAAAAAAAAAAAAAAAAAAATCAGAGAGCTGAAGTGAAGAAGACAGTGTCGGTGTGTGTTTGTGTGTGTGTGTGTGTGTGTGTGCGCGTGTCTGTGTGCGCGCACACATGCATGACAACAAGGCAATCAAGAAAACAGCACTCACTACAGCAACCTTGGAAAAGATGTGATGTAATGAAACATTACGGATAAAAATGTCAGCAAAATAAAAACTGTAATCATAAGTGTATTAAAAACAAACAACAAAAATGCTTTCACACATAGGGCTGAATCAGATCACTTAAAAATCATCATCCATAAAACCGATCATACACTAAAACTAAGAGAAAAAAAATCAGTAAAATGTGTGGGGAAAAATGCAAATGACTATGCATATGTATATGTTGTAGAAGAACAAAAAACAAGCAGAAAACATAAAAAAACAGGCATAAAAATGTCCAAGAAAAGTAAAAAAAAGAAGCAAACATGTCATGTCAAAACCATTAACAAAATAATTTGTTGTCCAATTTCCTAAACTGAAGAATGCATTTAATTGAACAAACAGAGTTAAGTCCAGGTGGGTTGTAGCCATTAAGGTGATTTTGCCATTCCAGCTCCTTCTTTTCACCCATCCTGATTATGTGCAAAATGTGAAAAGTGAAAAAAGATAATTGAATGCTATGCTGGGCTTTGCAAGAAGATTCTTGCTTAGTATATTTCTAATTTCAGACGTGTGATGGGCTATCCTCTTTGTAAATTTTGAAATAGTCTTCCCTATGTAAAAAACTTGACACTTGGATCACTGGACTCTATAAACAACCTTTTCACTTAGAGTTCTCACCCACTTTACTTGTATATTTCT
Source organism: Protopterus annectens (assembly GCF_019279795.1). Classification (NCBI taxonomy): domain Eukaryota; kingdom Metazoa; phylum Chordata; order Ceratodontiformes; family Protopteridae; genus Protopterus; species Protopterus annectens. Next base: position 155,154,401 of record NC_056737.1, on the reverse strand, counting down.
TGTCCCTACTGGGACAGATGAAACAAATCTCTGCAGCTCACAGACTCACAAAAGGTACAGAAAGGGGGCCCACATTTAAAGGTACCCAGCCTACCCATATTGTCCTTGCTGAATGTCTCTTCTAAATAAGACCTAATGTTCCTACCTTTTTTTGAAAACAAAAGAAGGGCCAGGATCCAGAATCTTGCTCACCAGCCTATTACTAGACAAAATGGACCAGTTGTCACAAATTATCCTTTTAATCTCATGGGCATCTTCACTAAAAGTTAATGTCTCTTTCCTTTGGCAAATGTAGGGATTTTTGAAATCACGTAAAAAAAACTTCTTCACGGTTCATATAAGGATGCGTCCTGCCTTGCTTTCAGGTCGTTACTGGATCAAAAATATGTCTGATAGTCCCACTTTCTTACCCCCCTCAAGAAAATCTATGTGGAGGTCCTGCAGGTTCTTTACAAAATTAGTTGTTTCTCTGGACACCCTGTGAGTTTATTACATTATGCTTAGTCATCTGTAGGTACATGCTACTGGCATGAAGCAGTAATTTTACCTGGGTGGGTTTGAGAAATAAATCATTGTAAAGTTCTTGTGATTATGTGTGCTTATAAATAGTGAGATCCAGAAAACGAACCTTACTGTTATCATAAGTAGCAAATTTCAAAAAGTCAACACAGTCAGTGCTGCGATGTTTTCAAAGAAATTCTTAGGAGCTTCCACTGACCCTTTCCATACAATAAAAATATTGTGAGGGTTCCTGGATGTGAGCCAGATTTCCCACAGCCAATGGTGATCTTTATCATTTGATTCACATGATTATATACAGGATAACTAGTATGCAATCCAGGACACCATTAATGAAACTAGCCCAAACTACAATTACCACAAACCACTGTCTGGTTAAGTGGTTTGCTAAAAGTCACACAGCAGGCAAAAGTTGAAGGGTTAAAATCTGTGCCACAGGAAGTAACTCATCAACATCTCATACCATTAATCCTCTGTGCTGACTGCCAGACTCAAAGATGTTATGAAATATGGATAAACATTGACCAAAATGAAATAATTGCTAATATGCTAATCAGAGGGAGGGGAAGGCCTGATTCCTAAAATAAATGCATTATATCTGAATGGCGGGGGGTGGGTTAGGAGTGGTAAAACAAGCGATGACTAAGGTTTGTAAGAAAATTAGGAATATAGCAAGTTAAAAATATAGAAACAGTGTCTGTAAGTATAAGGCTGAAGGAAAAATAAAACATATCTCCCATTACTGGAAAGAAAACGCAAAAAAAAATTCTTAATGCTTGGGTCAAGAATGACCTGTCTGATACCTGTAAGTAACAAACATGATCGGGAGAGCTAAGGAAGAAAGCTGCATTATGGAAATGAGGGGAGAAGCTCTAGCTTAGCAGAGTTTGTAGAGAAACCAGACTGGTCCCACCTGCAGCTAATTGTCTTGCTGTTAAAACCTATAGACTGGATCACATAAGATTGTTTGAAAAACAAATATGTCATTTTGCCTTTGACTCCCCACACTTCAGCCAAAGTTAACATCTTCTTTTACCTGCCATATTATGATCTATGCGGGAATAAACCTGATGTCTAAATGATCTCCAAAGAGGATGAAGGGAGTTAATTAAATAAAATCTGGAACACAACTATATCCTATTCATGCTGTTATATCTAAGCTACTCAGACAGACTTATGCTAAGAATGCTAAGAATGCTAACTAAAATCTAATCAAAGAAAATACTTATAAAACTTTCCAATTACAGGAAAGGTATTTTCAAACAACTGTATTTGATCCTTCAAGATGCCGTATTCAGTGTCATTAACATACTACCATATCATGCTTTCAATACACAATCCTGTCTTGGTGTGCATTGATGTAAACATACCTCCACCGCAGTGAACATAAAAAGGCTTTTGGCAAGCCTCTAGGTGAAGTTACTTCACAGGGACATTTTGCTTCTCTTAATTTCTTCACACCAAAATCTGTATATACTCTTAAACACTACAAAGTGACACATTTAAATAACATTTAAATGTAGCTGAAACCATAACTTGGTGTTAAATTATCATGTCAAGCCAATGGTTTAATATTTCATATGTCCAGAAACATCTCCATTGCATTTTGGAACATTAGAACATTGGATGCAAGGCATGACTTTTAGACATAAGCACGAAAGGGCTAGGAGCTGAAACAGACTGCTAAGATCTGAATGGTTTAACAAGACTACCATGCACCATGAGTGTGTTCTCCAGCCTTGAATGCCCAGAATATAGCATACTGTTTGTTGCTGATGCAAGAAGGCAACTGTTACATTTGCACTTAGAGCTCTGAATCATTAACAGTGGCATTAGCTGATATTATTTACTATGGAATCTAATAAATGTACAGGTATATTATTACTAATGTTTACATATTTAGTAAATATTTGCCTCGGATGGTTTTATTACCAGCCACTGCATACATACTGCAGTAAATTTATGACATAAAATGCATTTGCCAGTTCTGGATAAACAGTAAGTAGAATCCAAACCTTTCAGCTGTTACTATGGTGATGCTGGAATGTTTTCAGGAATGGACTGGAGTGGGAACAGGATCATACTTTGATAAACAAGTTTTTTAACAAAGTAAAAGCTTCAGTAAGTAAAGTATGCATGTCTATGTTCTCATGTACCCTACCTCAGCAACGCTCAATGTCATTTCCTTTAACGTTCACACGTAATTTTCACTCAGCACTCATGAACGTGCAGAAAATGCTTGTGGCAATGAGTTTGGGCAGATGAACAGTTTTTGATGGCAGTATAAATTGCATCCATTCAACATTCAACTTGTTATAGTACATTAGCCAAAGATGCATGAATTGCCTTTTATATGTTATTTTTTAATCATAGAACCTGCTCAGACAAACACTACTAACATTCATTCATCTGGATGGTTACATGTAAAAGAAATGATGCCAGATAGTAAGAAATCCAAGAGAAGTTTATTATGAAAATGGCACCTGTGGGATGAACAGAAATTAAGTTACAGAAAGATAATCATGTATGACATGTTTTCTTTGAACTGATGAGAGAATCTACAAAAGTATAAAAAGAATCCTGTTGTAAATGAAGTATGTACACAGTTCTCATTTGCAGCATTATCAATGATCAATGAAAAAAAATGTTTAAAAAATAAGCCAGGCACTCGAGAAGTTAGATTCAGTTAGTTTTCACTTTGAAACCATGAAAGAAATGTACCATATGTGTCACGTTTTAATATTTTAATTGAGATTTTGTATCATAGAGTTGGTAACACTGTTAAGGTCGATATGAACAGAACCCCAATTTCCCCATTATTCAGCTACTTGGCACCAGTTTCCTCATAAAAGATTTCATATATTGTACAAGAAATAGTTAAAAACACAAACACAGTTTTCACAGGTAATGAAGTTTTTTTCATATTGTAATTTGAAACACAATGGATTTAGACAGCAGCCATGATTATCTGTTAGTTTAAATCACCAGAAATCATTTTGACACAACACATAAACATTCATAAAAAATGAACAGCTGTACAGCTGTTCCTTATAGCTAATAGGTGCACCCCTTTGATTGTCCATTGGTAATGATGATTTCCAAGTGCATGTTTGGAAAACTTTTCATGCATTGGCTCATTACTACTCTTTTACCATTTAAATGTCTTTTTCTGTCACCTAAATCATGTTTTGAATAAGTTTCTTGTCACACAAAGTGACTGCTAAAATCTACTGTAGGTTGTGCTTATGATATAGCCACAACATTTGCTGAGAAAGGGGTTAACACTGTCTCTATCAATATACAAAATGTATCCAACCAACAGACATTACAGTCCAAAAAGTGTGCAATATATTCTTGTCTAACAGTTCAGTTAGATTCCCCTAAATCCTGTTGGCCTTTCATATAATCCCCTCCCAAATTCGGAACTAATTTACATATTCTATCCTCCTAGCCTACAGGAAATCAAAGAAGTGCACCCGCTTTTTTTTTTTTTTTTTTTTTTAATAGTTAGAGCACAAGGGACTCTGGGAATGTTATCAACATAGGTGTTATGGCATTAATTGTTTTAGTATATCTGTGCACTATCCTTCAGCGCATTGAATGGCACACTGGAAGAATAAATGATACCCAGAATTCCTCTGTGAAAAAAATGGCTCTGTTAACCTTGAGATAGATAAAAGTCTTTTAAGTCTGAGAGTGAGAGGTCTGAGAATAATACACAACAGCAAAGCAACAGCAAAAATAAAAAAGTATACAGACAGTGGAAGCAGCATACGGTGACACTAAAGAAGAAGGCCACCACACAAAAAAACACTAACCCCCAAGAATCACTGATTCACTAGGACTGTCGGAATGGGAATTGGCCACTCCAGACAAAAGATAAACCACAGAGAAGACAAAAGACAAAACAACTACATCAGCTTAGTATATACTGCATATAGTAACACACATTTAAACTGCAATGGGACTGACAGCCAAGGACACTTACACGTTGTACACATTACAGTTTTCACATCTGTTATTAGATGCCTTAACGGACAGCTGCCAAAGATGCAGTGGAAGAAGATACAATTGACAGTCATTAGCAGTGTCTGACACTACACCGATTTCTGGCAACACAGAGAAGTTGTTTAACTTAATGTGCAGTTAAAAGTTACACAAATCTCATTCAAGCTTATTTTGCTCAGTCTTTAGGTTCCTGTGAAAATATTGGCTTCAATGTTAAGAGGAAGAAGAACAAAATTAGAATGTTCCCTGCAGAACAACAAATTAACTAAATACAGAAAAAGAACATGTTGAACGACATTTCAACCCTTGTGTTAATTTCATTCTTTGAATATTAACCTCAGTCACACTGAGAAAAAAAAAGCGAGAGAACTTAAAAGCACCCAGAACCATTCCTAAGTTCAGTTTGATTGAGTTTTCTTAAAGCACTTAAAAAAGCACTGACAATGTGAGGCTATGTTAGTTTGGAGGTAAGGTATAAATCCTGCAGCAAATACTGAAGAATCTTGGGTGAAGTTACCAAGCATGTTGCAGCAACATTCTAAAGACCAGTGCAAATTCCACCGGAATTCTATGTGAATGTGCCGCATAGTATATGATATTTAAAATTAATACATGATAGCACCATGGTTTTAGAAATTAAGCTAATGTTTCAGTAATTAACATTTAGTCCATCTTTTAACATTCTACTCACAGTCCAGAAATTAAGTTTTTTCTTAAGAACATAAATTGCTTTATGTGTATGCTGAGGAAAACATGAATCATAAAAAAAGAACTGAGATCCACATACAGTTCTTAAAATACTAGCCATTATTTTTAGTAAAAGAATTAGGTACAAGAACCCCTTTAATATGACTTAGTCAAGTAGGGTGGACTTTTTATATTAGTCTCCAACCTTGATCATATCAAGATCTTTGTGAACTCAGACAGTTGGTTGTCAGTTTAGAATCTCTTTACTGTAACACTGTAGTATCCTATGGCAGAAGCATTTACACATTAAAGACATCTTAATAAAGATGCAAAAGAAAACACACATCATAGAAGAAGACAAAATGGCAGGCAACTGTTACTCTGACTCTCTGAAGGCAAAACAATGACAATGAAAATAATTAAACGTTTGAGAGAAACAGAGTGAAATGGGGACCATCTTTTTGACAGTATAAGCTGACCTGCTCAAATTCAAAGTGCTAGAATTACAAGTCTAAATTAAAACATAGTCTATGCCTCAGAGTACAGCTCAACACAGTATATGGTCATAGTTCAGTCTTCTTTCCTTTCAATTGTCTGTGTAGTATGAATTCCATTGCTGTACACAGGAAATGGAAGTGTGGAAAAAAGTCCTTCAGCAGTTGTGAATACGTTCCCTGCAGGCATCTGGGTCAGACTGGCCCCGCTCACAGCACTTCCAAACGGCCCCGACATATTAAGTCGGTGGACATGGTGGTAGAGCATTTCCATTGGTGTCTTAGGGTCAAGCCCAAAGCTGGAACTGTTAACATCCACAAAGTTAACAGCATGGGTATTGGGGAGCAGATTGCTCTGCATTGCCAAGGTAACCTCTGCTGGCGCGTACCGAATAGTGCCAGTGGTGTAGACCCTCTGAGCTGCAGTGCTGGTGGCAGCAAGTGTTCCGGTTACCCTGTGAACTAGCGGAAGCACGACATTGCCAGCCTGTAACCTTTGAAGGGCTTCCAGGTCCCCCGTGTAGAGCAATGAACTGGAAGTGGTGGGACCTCCTGGCTGTTTTTCCCGTGGTGAGGCTGAAAGTGGGGGCGATAATGGATCAGAAGATATAGATGCCAATGTGGCATTTGATGAGGTGCTGAACTGAGTTTTGCGACTGGCAGTATTTTCAGTTCCTGGAGGGGTAAGAACAGAGTCTGGAATGGAGACATGTAAACTGCTGTTGTTTTGTGTAGAAGGGAAGTGCTCTGAGCTGGGGGGCTTGGTCATACTGTAAGGGGATTCATTCCTTGAGATTTCCCTGTTGGGAGGGTAGTTCCAAATACTGCTGTCATTATCAAAATTGATAGGTTCTGAGATTTCTGTTTTTATTTTTAGCACTGAGGCACTGTTTGGTGAGGACAGCAGGTGAGGCTGATCAACCAATGCGGCATCAAGTCCATTTGGGCTTGAATTGCTGGACAGCCTTCTTCTGGTCATGCTGCTCCCTTTCTGCTTTTTCCGTCTCTTTTTTCTTTTCTGATGCTTGCTGGAAGACTGTGCATTTGCTTCTCCTGCACTATCTGAGTCCTTGGCACTGTCTGAGGTCACAGGTTCACGGTTTTGGAATCGCAAGTCCGATTCACTCTCCACATAACGTTCCACTTTGATCTGCATAGAGCCAAGTGTGCCAAAAGTGTCCTCTGCAGATTTCTGACCTTCAAAATCAGAATTTTCAAAGCTATCATCACTGTCTTTACTGTCCTGGTTACTGGAACTATTCCCATCTTCATTACAATTCATCTCATTATCTGAGTGATTCCCAGTTTGTTTTTTTGTTTCTGACTCCGGGTCCTCACTGTTTTCTGACTGGTTTCCCTTATCGTCTGATTTGGAGTTCTCATGGTCTTCTGGAAAATAAAGAACAAAAAATAAAATTAGTTTCACTGCTTGGATAAAATATGTAGGTTAAACTTTAACTATGCAGAATGTGATTGCGATCACTGAAAATGCAACATAAATCTTGACACCAGAGACACTGCATTTGTTTTCCACCATGGCAGCCACTGAAAGGGTCAATGTGACATCAGTCAAAGTGGAGATAGGCCAACAAACCTTCAGCTTCTGTACAGATTAAGCTACCCCACAAGACACACTAACACATGAGAAGCAATGCACCCTGGAAGCAGCATGGTTTCTAATATTTTTTGTTTTGGGCCACTGCATTGACTAATGTTCTAATGTTAACAACCCTGTATTCTTTGTCAGTGCAAAAAATATGCCACTGCAGTTCTTCCAGATGTTGTAGTAAGAGAAGCTAAAATGCTCTGTGCAACTAGTAACTAATAGTTCTAATGTATTTTAAAACAGGGCAGAGTTAGAAGGTAACTGTTTGAAATGTTGGGACCCATTAGAGTGAGTCCTGAAACACGTAGACCGTATGGTTGAAAGAAAGGCTTACATATACTAAGACTGAGATGGAGATTTTTCAGGATATTCCCTTTTCTCTGAAGTATGGTAATCTTGGAGTTGGTACACATAAGTTTGGGGGGGACTGACCCCCACATCAGGGCATGCAGGAAGACTTGCACCCTATAAAAAAGAAATTTAAAGTAGAAGAGCGATGTTCAAGACTCACTCTTCTCCTGTAGTTTCCGTCTTTTTTGGCTTGTGGCACTCATCATTTTGAGAACTGACACTTCAATAAAGAGCCCAGTAGAATCTTAAAAATTATGACTTATTTGTTTGTCATTCAAATGGCTTGATATATAACAGATTAACAGACAAACTGCATTTTTGCATTATCAACTTGAGACTTAGAGCATGGTAATCATTTTCTCTGGAAATGCATCTGGAAGACACTTCTCATAAATTTCTAAGTTCAGCTTTCCTTTCATTTCCTTTGCTGCCCTTTACTATTTCATTTAGTATATACAGCACTACAATTGCACTCCAAATTTGGGGAAAGTCAGCTTTGTTAAGTACCTCTGATGTAGAAAGGTGTATCAGCACTGTTAAACTCCAATCTCACAATGACAGCAGCTGCAGAATATCATCTGAAGCATTTTCACAGTTTTAAAAACCTGTTACACACTTCACTGGCACACTCACATGTGCACACACACACACACACACACACACACACACACACACACACACACACACACACACACACACACACACACACATTTTCAATCATTATCTAATTACCAACTTAATCTAATTCAGGGTCAAGGAAGGGGTGCAACCACTACTGATGCTCAGGGGTTTAAGACAGAGAAAATAATGTTGTATGGGGTGCAGTCCATCAAGGAATGCAGATCTACATTAACTCACACACAGATCACAGACCTACAGTCAATCTGAAAGATTGTCACTGTACCTTTGGCATGCCTTCGAGATGTGAGAGAAAAAGGAAGCACCCAGCAAAACCCCATATTAACATAGAAAGGACAATAGGACTCCACATCGAAGGTACTCTATCAGAAAACTTCATATGCTCATGCAAATATAAATAAATAAAAGCACAAAAAAGAAAAAGCCTTTATGAAAGCCTTCAGATTAGACTACTGGGATCTGCTCTGTGATGAGAAGGCACAATTCAATGACAACCTCAAACTTTAGCATATGTCTAGCAATTCAGTGCCTAAATTTAAGCTTGTAAGCTGCCAATTTGCTCCATCCTATAGCCTTGGGTTTGATTCCATCACTTTCCATATGCCTATAGTGTGACTCTGAGCCTCCAATGAAAACGGACAAGCTGGTTATCAAATAACTAAACAACCAGAAATGCATGTGTGTGTGTCTCTCTCATAGGTTCATAGGTTCATAGGTAGGTACTAGGCTATCGGCCCAAGGGCCTATGTAAGCCTAGCCAATAAGTTTCCCTGGTGTACGCCACCCAAGAAAGTTATTTTCCTGTGCCACTGTCGAGCAGAGACACAGAAGTGATCCCCAGGGTGTATTTCCTATTTCCCATCCACTCATCAAGATTTTTCTTGAAGAGTGCTAATGAAGAACTTTGCTTGACATAGATAGGTAGCCTGTTCCAGAGTATGGCAAGTCTCTGGGGCAGGAATCTATCCCTCCAGCATGTCCTGTTTATTGTGGTGACAGGTTTTAGGTCCCTAGAGCATGTAGCTCGGAGGGATTGAGATTTCTTTAGGTGTAGCACGTCCGACAGCTCTTTGTTTGACATAGCTTTATATGTTAGGCAGAGATCACCTCAGAGTAGACAATATGCTATGGAATAAAGCTGGAGTTTTTTGAGGCGGTCAGTGTAGGGCATTTGTTTGAGGCCAGTAATCCTCTTTGTGAGGTACTTCTGTGGCCTTTCCAGCTGCTGCAGATGTCTTGTGAGGTACATTCCAAAAGGGGCATTGTACTCCATAATGGGTCTAATGAGTGTCGAGTAGAGGGGAACAATGACCTCTTTTTTCTTGGATGAGAACCCTTTTATGATGAGGTGTGCCACTTTTTATTTCATATATGGTTACAGAAAATTTAGTTAATTGTTCCATTCAAAGGATTTTCTCGTATAAAAATATGTTGAATGCATGTTTTTTTTTCAAATATTAGACTTGCTGAAGTGCGTAATGCAGAATGTGAGGTATGTGTTAGTGAGGATAATGCCCAAACTTTAATTTGTGACACAAGTTTCATCACTGAGTTTTGTGTGTGTGCGAGTGTGTGTGTGTGTGTGTGTGTGTGTGTGTGTGTGTGTGTGTGTGTGTGTGTGTGTGTGTGTGTGTGTGTGTTTATAGGCTAGGCTTAGTGTAAAGCCTAGGGAAGAGGAATAGATGTGTTGGTATGTTTGGAGATGTGTATGTTTGAAGTATGCGTATATTGATCTTGCTTATAAGTACTGTTAGTGGAACTCTAATATGTACAGCTAGGGTTAAGATCAGGGCTAGCATACATGAATAAGCTTCTCCCCTCCTGTACTCAATTAGTCATGTTCCAGTCCTAGCACTAATGCTACTCCTGCCATAGCTCCATCCCTAATTATAAGGATGCAAACCCCCATTCTCAGAAACACTATTCTAGCTACATGCAGAAGAATATTTTTTTCTTAACTGTTTTCCTTTTTTGATCAGTTTAGTAATTTGAGGAAACGTGAGTCGGACTATTATTTTCATTTAAAAGTATCTTGATGTGTTCATAGGTTCATAGGTAGGTACTAGGCTATCGGCCCTGGGGCCCATATAAGCCTAGCCAAAAAGGTACCCTGGCTTTCACCACCAAGTAAATTATTTTCCTGTGCCCCTGTTGAACAGAGCCACAGAAGTGATCCCCGGGGTGAATTTCCTGTTTCTCATTCAATCATCAAGATTTTTCTTGAAGAGTGCTAATGAGGAGCTTTGTTTGATATAGATAGGTAGTCTGTTCCAGAGTATGGGAAGTCTCTGGGACAGGAATCTATCCCTCCAGCATGTTCTGTTTATTGTGGTGAAAAGGATTAGGTCCCTAGAGCATGTAGCTCGGAGGGATTTCTTTAAGTGGAACATGTCCAACAGCTCTGGGTTTGACATAACTTTGTATGTTAGGCAGAGATTGCCTCTGAGGAGGCGATATGCAATGGAGTAAAGCTGGAGTTTTTTGAGACAGTCTGTGTAGGGCATCTGTTTGAGGCTGGTAATCCTCCTTGTGAGGTATTTCTGCAGCCTTTACAGTTATTGTAGATGTCTTGTGAGGTACATTCCATAAGGGGCATTGTACTCTATAATGGGTCTAATGAGTGATGAGTAGAGGGGAACAATGGCCTCTTTTTTCCTGGATCAGAAACCTTTTGTAATGAGGTGTGCCACGTAGAAGGATTTCCTGACTACTGTGGCGATTTGATTATCAAAGGAGAGACTACCGTCTACCTGTGTCCCAAGGTCTCTTATCACACTTTCAGTGTTAAGTAGACTACTGCATATGTGGTAGTTCATGGATACAGAGTTTTTACCAAAGGGGATGACAATGCACTTTTTGGCATTGAGCTTGAGGCCATGGCTTTGAAACCAGACATCTGTCTCACTGAGGCCCTTTTGTAGGATGTCCACATCGTTGGGAGTTTTGATTATGGTGTCTAGTTTGCAGTCATCTGTGAACTTCGTTAGCCAAAGACCTTCTGTGTTAGCCTGTACTTCAGAGAAGTAGATACCAAACAGGAGAGGACCCAGGACTGAACCCTGTGGTACTCCACTTGTCACTGGTCTGAACTCGGATTTGGAGTCTGCTACTTTCACAGTGTGGGTTCTGTCAGTGAGCTAGTTGGCAACCCATCTTGTGACATAGGGATTTATACTTAGTTTAGTGAGTTTATCTATAATTCCAGAGTGGGGGATGGTGTTGAAAGCCTTAACGAGATCTAGACAGGCTGTGTGAACCACCTTACCCTTGTCTACAGCTTTGGTGACTGCTTCAAAGAAGTCTATCAGGTTTAGGAGGCATGATCTGCCTTTTACAAACCCGAACTGGGTGGGGTCCAGAGTTTGGAGATTACCAATGTCTTTGTTTATAAGTTCCATGATACGTTCCATGGCCTTGCAGACCAGGCTCATCAGACAAATGGGGCAGCAGTTCCTGGGGTCCGTGGTGGCTCCCCCTTTGTGGAGTGGGATAACCGTCACTGTGTGCCATTCAGTGGGCACAAAGCCTGAGGTGAGGCCATGACTGAACATGGTACTTAGGTGGGGTGCTATGCTTGTATAAATTAACCCGGGCTGGAATCTTCACCCTTTGAAAATGTGTCATAATGAATGCTGAGCTGTAGTAAATGATGCAGACAAGTTCTTATGCTTTCTGTTTTTTGCCATGATAGCAGTAATATACATATTTGTTGTGAATAAAAGGGCTTCTGATCATCAAAACTTGCCTTTGTAATGCTAAGATTAAGAATGTCAGTACCTCAAGGAGTTTTACAAAAATCAAAATATGCAGGTAAACTACAGTCCCATATATGAAGCAAATACATAGAGCAAACCAGAATGAATTAACCATAAGCTGAAGTAAAGCTCTTTCATTCCAGCAAAATACATTAGCACTATCATGCACAAAGTTGCTTCACCAGACTGAAGTGCCTTGGAGTGTGAAAGAACTTGCTTATTTTGGTGGACTAAAAGAGTTTTACTTCAGCTTGTGGCTTATTTGCCCTGGTTTATTTTAAATATCCCAAGGAGTATCATACAGATTACAATAAGTTGCTTCATTTCATGCCATCAATTTAACCACATGAGTATAGCTGGTCCACAAGTGAACTTTTAGGTGTGGCCCATAAGTGAACAGCAAGAAGCAAAGAGCAGAACCAAAGCAGTTTGCACAAGAAACACAACTAAGTAATACAGTTAACACACTGAACCTGAAAGTATAACTAAGGGAAAAAGATTTATGCTGGTCAGCACCCAAAGTATAAGAAAAGAAGAAAGTCATAAAGCTTTACTCAGCACTATTCCAGGTTCCTATAGTGTAATAGTGCTTTATAGACAGGAATTGCAAGAGATCAGCCCTGACTAAGGCCTTATGAATTTTAGATTCAATTATGGCCACAGTATACATAAAACAAAACAAAACAAAAAATGCACTAACAACCAGGCTCACCACAACTGAGGCACCCTCACATTTTCATTTGGCTTTGGGAATGCTTTCATATATGCATGTTCACCAAAGTACAAATAAATTGTAATGAATCTATGCTCACAATTACCTAAATTAACTTACAAACACAATTAATTAAAGATCTTGGAATATGTGCAGTATCCAGTGGCTGTACATATGCCCCCCCCCAACAATTTACCATGCAGGTAGTTCATAATTAACCTGACATTCATAAAAATACACAAGAACACAAACTAAATATAACATGCTTAAAATATAACAATACATCAGGTAATGAAAATATAACTAACCCAATCTCGTTAAATATATATTTCTGTATGTATACGTCTTTTCATCTTTGCTGGCATCTACAGATAAAAACATGACAAAACACAGAGAATATTCACATAAGAAAGTGACAAGAAAAAATATGACATCACTATATGTTTACGGTTGGAAAAACATTTCATTCAAAATAAGGGGCTTAAATGCAGCATTCTTATAAATGGAAGACAACTTTTATTTCATTTACAGTGAAATCAATATTATCTCCAGGATGCTCTTTAATGTAGAAACTTTTGCTTAGCTAAAGCATATGAAAGATTTCCCTTCTTTATTACTTAGATGTGCTTACATACCCTTTATACCAGAATTCACTCTTTCCACTAGTGTTGGAAGATGGCTACATATATTTTGCCAAATGTAGAACTATCTAGAACTATCATAGGTTTCATAAGCTGTCTAATGGAAGAAAATCATAGCTACGTTAACAACATTAAACCTCTTAATTTTCAGACATATAAGTAGTTGTCACTCCAGGGTATCATAAACTGAGTAGGCCATAGCACACATGTATATTATGGGTCATTACTGATACCCCGTCAGGATATTACTAAAGTTCACACTGGGACACTGCATATGCAAGGATGACAAACGTGACCACTGAGGATGGAGAGCATGCACTGTAGTCATGCAACTGGGCACATCTGCTTAAAAGGTCTTACGATGGAAAGGTAGTAGCTGGCAAAAGCAATGAAGCTTTACAGCCATAAGTGTGAGCAAGAAATTCAGCCTCTGAGAAAGAGGTGCATAAGACAGAAAATGTTTTTTCCACAGTGGGCTACATATTTAGCTTTTGTTGAAAAGTTGGCCCCACTAGGCTAGTAGCCTCTTTTCAGGGACACCCAAGGTTGCATTTACACTACTAGAGGACATTTTTCTAGGGCATTGAGTAACTTCCCCTACTCTTGGTAGTAGGGCGAAGCATTTTTGTGTGACACAACATACTTCCTATTCCTGTTCCAGGCACATAGGTGGCCTAGAGAAACAGAGAAATCATGGCTGATTCAGCTTGTGCTGAAAGTGGAATGAAAGTTGCTGAAAATGTAGTCAAAATAGTAGAATCACTACCAGAAGATTTTTTCTAATGATGTGGATGCAGAAAACACAGTGACACTGGAGCAAAAGGAAATTGTGAAGGAGAAGGAGATTGTAGCTGAAAGAGAGATTGACTCAGAGGAAAACTTTCCTAGGAGATTTTTTGAAGAAGAGACAGTTACCGCTGAAAAATTCATAATTACAACCTTCCAATCAGGGGGTGGGTTAAGAGATAATTATTTGGAATAAATGGTAAACCAAAGTGAGCCACAAAGTGGAACAGAAATTTTATGGAGTGACATCATGAAAAAAATAGAAAAAGAAAAAGGAGAAGAAGAGACTGTGCCAGAAAAAGCTCCAGAGTCAAAAACTTATACATAAACTGTTGGAAAGGAACAAAGAAGAAAGAAGAAATAAAAAAAACAAAAAAGAAGTATACAGTACATGAGGTTTGGGACTCTGTCATAGCACCTCTGGGTGTCAAAGCAAAAGAGTTAAGAACATTAAGTTTAATTAATAAAGATACTGTTTGTGACTTGATAATTGAGACTGGGCAGGTCATGAAAAAAATTTTGGGTACATATGAACAAAAGAAAACTATTTATCTATGGTCAGAATATGTGGCGCAAGCGTTTTACAGACAAACAATAAAAAGAATAATGATCCAGTTTAGAACTGAAGTTGAAGCAAAATAACTGAAAGAACCTTTGTTAACTGTATGTAAAGAGGTAACGGACACTACAAAAATATATGATGAAAGAGGACTATAGACTGGGTGATGGGAATGTGGAGTAATACTGAAAATGAAAAATGATAATGTTTTGCATTCGCCTAGTATTATTAATGTTCATGGTAATAGGGGTTTTGTGAAATACAGGGGTCAACCAAAGACTTGTTATTTTTGTGGAAAAAATGATCATTTAATCAATGAATGTGATTAAAAAAGATGTTATGTATGTGGTAAAACAGGGCATAATACAAAAAAATATGATTTAAAGTGGAAGAAATGTGGCAATACTGGTCATTCATGGCTAGAATATGAAATGAATGTACAAGAAAATGGAAATGAAGTTATACAGGAGAAAGAGACAGAAGAATGTGGTATACAAGAAAATGTACAAAAAGATGGGACTGATGAGGTTATATATGAAGTTAAAGAAAGTAACAAGGAAAAAGAAACAGAGGAGACAACTGAAGAAGTTGACAGGTGCACAGTAGGAAATAAAAATAATTCAATAGGAAAAAGAGTTAAAGAAAGGAAAATAAAATTAAAAAAATATAATGCTTAGAGAAAATAAGAAAGAAAAGGGATACATATTTTATTATACTAACTGTTCTTAAAAACTGAAAATATTAGCTTTAAATGTGAACATTATAAAAAATCTTAAGAGGAGAATAGCTATATTACAATGATGTGTTGTGGTAGATGCACATATTGTTTTAGAAGATATCAGATTATTAACAAAAAAAGAAAGAACACAAACTGAAAAACTTTGGAATGGTGCAATAGTTTGGAACATGGGGAAATAAATGTGCTCGGGGATATGTATATTATGTCAAGAAAATATTAAAATATTAGCTGTAACCACAATGGAAATAGGACAAATTATGGTAAGAGACTTGAGATGGAAAAATATGTGCATAGAATTATAACTTTATATGCACATATAACAAAAAAGGGAGAGAATGGTGTTTAAAAGTATTCTTCAATATGTTTGTGTAAATATGGAAATTACAGTGGTGGGTGATTTTAATTGTAATTTAAGAAAAAAATAAGAGCAACTGTAATGTTAAAATGGTTAAAGAAATTATGAGAAGTAGAAAGTTAAGTGTATGGGACCTACAAAAGGTATCTGATAGTTTAAAAGTTAAAAAAGGAATTAAGTATGCTGGATTTTTAGATCATGTGGCTACATAGGTTAAAGTATAGGAAAATGAATATATAAGAATAAGAAATGGAATAAAAAGAATTAAAAGGAATTATATTTAGAAGAGAAAAAAAGAACTTATGGAATTATGGAAAAAATCATATGAATATGAGAGAGTTTTATGAGAATTGGACTGTTTGGTGGCTTAATTTTAAAAAGAAATATAAAAAGTGTTTTTAGAATGTATAAGGAAGAAAAGAAAAAAGAGATATAAGCTATTAAGTTAATAAATGTTCAGAGACCTATTAGAGAAGAAATTTTATTTTTATGAAAAAGAAAGAGAAATGTATAAAATTAATCAAATTAAAATCAACAACCTGTTATATAAACAAAAATATTTTTACAAGGAAAGAAGGAAGATGTAGCACCATATTTGAGTCAAATAATAAAAGAAGGAAAAATAATATGAGAATTAAAAATAAAGAAGGTAAGAAAATAAGACAAGAAGGAATATATACAATAATTAATGAATATGTGTTGGGATTATTTGTTCAAAGAGAAGACAACAGAACAAATGTATAAAGGTGAAAAATTAAATAATGAAAATAGTGAGTATTAAGAACTGGATGGAATTGAATATGGTATGTATAAAAAATGGAAGAATGGCAATAAACAATTTTTATAGAAGTTATGAATGAATGGTTAGAAACTGGAATTAAATAGAAAGAGATATGTACAGGAGCTATAAAACGTATATAAAAAAAAGAAATAAAGAGGAGATCAAAAATTGTAGATCTATAACATTGAATAACACAGATTATAAAGTTTTTATGAGTGTAATAACAAAAAGGTTATAAAAATGGATAGAATATATTACCAAAATGTATTCAGAAGAAACAGAAAAGGAAGTCAAGAGTTATTATGGATAATAAGATAAATAATTGTTTACTGATAATATCATAAATAAAAATGTAGAGGCAAAGGTTATGTTAGGGGATATACGTAAAGCATATGATAATATTCAGTATAAATCATTATGGGGAATTTTGCAGGCATGTAATGTAAGCAAAAATATTACAAGTAATAAAATCTGCTTATGAAAGGAACTATGTGAAACTAAACGTAAATGGCTGGATTGGGAAAGAAATAAAAATAGAATGTGGATTAAAGCAGGGCTGCCCAACTAGTAGTGTACTTTTCTCATTAGTTATGAATGATATAGTAAAGGAAATTAACAACATGTGATTTCATGGTGTATACAAAATGAGGGAGGAAGTACAGTTGCCAAAAATGTATACTTATGTTGATAATATTGTATTGATTGTCAAAAATAAAGTATGGATGGAAGAAGTAAATGAAAAATTAAGTATACATTTAAGAAAACAATTGATTTAAGTATAAATAAAGAGAGAAGTAAAGGATTTGATTTTGAAGGTATGATAGGAGGTACTGAGTTCAATGAAAAATATATAGATATATTAAGAATAATATTTGGAAGGAATGAATACAAACTACAATGGGATAATGTACTCAAAGAAATAAAGGATCTGACTACTTTTGGAAAACATATACATTTTCATATAGAAAAAAATGAGTCTATATCACGTTGTCGAACTTTTAAAAATTTGAACACCATATGGTCAACATCATATGTTCAAACTTTAAAAGTTTGAAAACATAATAAAAAACACAAAAAACTTACCTGAAGATTGTAAGCGGGGGGAAGCCCCCCTTCACCCCCCACATGGGGGGCTGTGTCCCCCCCCCCGCTACTTAAATATACCAACTCTGAGATCGTACTACATTGCAGGAAAGGGAAATCTTCACTTACGGAGATCTCTGTTGAAACATTCAAAGTTTTACAATTTCGAACATATAGTTTCGACCATATGACATTCGAATTTGTAAAAGTTCGACAAAGTGAATGGGACCCTTGTTGAACACCATGGTAATAGGCAAAATTGCTTATGTTACTAACATTTATACAATTCCTATTTAGTATGAAAATTAATTAATGACAATTATATTTTCTTTTATATGAGGCTCTGGACTGAATCCAGTCAAGAGAGGAATTCTATATATGAAAGAAGAGCAAAGAGGCTTGGGTTTAACAAACCCAATAGTACATGCAGCATATTTTTTTTTTCTATAAAATTAAACTTCTTGGGTGGAACTGCATTGAAGGAAGCCAAACAGGTGTTGAACACTTTCATTCTTTATTTGTATGAAGAACTTCATCAAAAAAACTTTTTTTCTTCTTTATTTTGTGCAGTTTTTGATACAGTAGCTATAATTTTATATAAGGTATTAAAAGGAATTATAAAGGAAAATAAAAACTTGATAGAAATGATACTATATTATAAATATAAAGAACTGTGGGAAGGAATGGAAGTTAAAAAAAGAAGTAAAATAAATGCAAATGAGGAAATGAAATGTACCAAAACAAAACTGTGTTATGGCAAATAAAAAAAAAAGAATAATTGTGAGAAAAAAATAGAAAGGAATGGTACTTAAATATTATGAAAGCATTTTATTGCATTGAGTCATGGAAAGATTTAGAAATAGATAAGAAAAAAGACATAATGATGAGATATAATAACTAGAAAAAGATTAAATAATGTCATTTTTTATGGAGATTGTCTATTAGAAAATTGCCTTTAAGGCAAATATGCCATAAAAGAAAAAGCAAGACAGAATATGTAATAAATATGGAGAGTTTGAGACTACTGAGCATGTATTTTTGAAATGTGAAAGAGTTAATGATTTGTGAAAATAAATATGTAAACATAATAGGGTGAAAACTTTGTTAAAAATTTAGCAAATAAATATGGACATAATAGAATCTGGTTATTATGATGCACAAAAGCAGGAAGAAGTGAAGAAAATGGACTATATGAAATGAGAGACTAAATTAAATTAAATACAATGGAAAATGGACTTTGACAAAGATTTTGGAGAAAGTAACATTTTGGCTGTGGATAAAAGAGTGGTGAGAATGCTTAAATTGAATTTTATAATATACAGAGATTTGTAAATAGATGTAATGTAATATGTAAATAATATGTAATGTATATATCAACAAAAAATAATCATTTTGGAGTTGCTGAGAGAATGTCTTTGGCCCTTGCACTTCTTGCTTCCATTTCAGGCACAGTGGCAGGCAGCCTGGAGAAGCAAGAGGACAACATGGAGGAGCTTGGGGGGAACCGTATGATGGTTGATAAAGCTGTTGATATGGAGAATATGGGATTGGAGACAGAGAGTGCTGTGTTGAGGAGTGAGCTATTTGTAGACAGCGTAGATGATGGTATTGAAGGAGGAGCCATATTTTGGAGTCAGAGGATGAGCTAGGAGATGGAAGGAAGCAGCTGTGCCTTCCACCAATTTGGAGTTACTATTTGAGTAGCATTCATTTAGTGGAGTGGTTGAGATGAGAGAGCGAGAGAGAGAGAGGAGTGCATTGTTGCAATTCTCCAGTCTGGATGGTTACAGGATGATGTATTAAAAGGTTTGCTTTCAGAAAGTGAGCCAGAGAATGGACAGAACTTGTCCTGTGGTGAAGTAATGGACAAATTACAGGATTTGACACCAGGAAACAGAAAGAAGGGGGAAATCCTTAATGACAATAAAACATATGCAGAAATGGTAAGAAATAGAAATGGGACAATTAATAACGATAGAATAAAACTGGAGGTAAGAAAAAGTATTTTACTGTAAGAATCTTTAGCAAATCAGAGGACGAAATAGGTATAAAATATGAGACAAACTTATTTCTTTTCTTGGGTGTAAACCCAGAGGAGATAAGGGCATTTATTTATATAAATAAAATGACATTTTGTGACATTATTTTTGAGACTGGGACAGAAATGGAGACATTTTGGGGAATATGGAAAAAGAAAAGACTGTCAATCTTGGAGTTCTTATGGTTTGAAAGTATTTAATTGAGAAATTAAGAAGAAAGTTCATATTCAATTTAGAACTGATACAGATAAAGAGACTTTAAAGAGACATTTGATCACAATATGCCAAAATGTTATGGACATTAATAAAGTTTCTGACAACAGAGGTTTATGGACTAAGGGGTAGGAATACAATGTTGTGTTAAAAATGAAAAATGATTCTATTGTTCACATTCAAAGCTTAATAAATACTGGAGGGGCAAAAGGTATTGTAAGGTTTTGGTTCATCCGAAGACATTTTTATTTTGGAAAGTCAGATTATTTAATTAATGAATGTGATAAAAGAAAGTGTTATATATGTGGTAAAATTGGACATGTTGCAAGAAATGTGAATTGAAATGTTTTAGATGTGATAAAACAGGTAATTCATTAATGGATTGTAAGGAGGAAAAAGGAAGAGAGACTAGGACACATCAAGAAGTGGTAAAAGTGGATGAAGCTTTGAAAGATGTGACAGAAGAACAGGAATTTGTAAGTAAGGAAGTAAAAGAAACATAGACAGAAAAGAAAGAAGGTTCAGAAATAAGTGAAGTGAAAATAAATTGGATTACAGGAAAACCTAATGATAGGTAAAAGAGTATGAGAAAGGAAAACAAAATTTATAGGGAGTAATAAGAAAGAAAAGAAGGGAAAGGGATAACAAAACTAGCACTTTGTATCATATTTATTTTTGAAAATCTAGATGTAAAATATTAGGAATGAATGTAAACAGTTTGAAAAGTTTAAACAGGAGGCTAGGTATTTTGGAATGGTTTAGGAAACGTGATATGCATATAATAGTTGTAGAAGATATAAGAGCTTTAACCACATTATAACGGTTGCAAACTGAGCAACTATTGGGTACTGATATTGTTTGTACTCTAGGTAAGGATATATGTTCAGGAATAGGAATATTGTTAAAGAAAACAGTAAAAATACTGGATTTGATGTTGGTAGAAATGGAAAGAATAACAATTTTGGAAATAAGATGGAAAGAATGGGCATATAGATTAATAGCAAGTTATGATTATGTTAAAAGTAAAAATAGAGAAATTAGATTTCAATATATTTTGATTATGTAGCAATAAATATGGACATTATAGTTGTAGGATATTTTAATTACTGCTTGAGAAATAGAAAGAGAAGGGGAAGTAATGTGGATAAAGTCTTAGAGATAATAAAATATGGTAATTTACATGTATGGATATTTAACAGATGGACTTACAGAAGGGGAGAGCATAGAACAGAAATAGATTATGTTTTACTATCTCAGGGAGTAGAAGGAATTAAGGAAGGAGTTTTAGAAACTGGAATTTCAGATCATCTGGCTATCTGGATAGAAATAAAAGGCTAGGAAGGACACATAAAGATAGGAAAGATGATAAAGAGAATAAATGAGGAGGAAATAGGATTAAAAATTAATCTTTTTGCATTGGGATTTTGAAAAGATCACACACATATATATATATATATATATATATATATATATGAACATTTTATCTTGGATGGTCAGAATAGTGGATAGCCATTAAAGAAAAATATGTGAACTATTATATGCAATGGGAGTGGGATGTAAAAAGAAATAAGGGCAATTATAAGAAAATAATCATCATAACAATGGAAAATAATAATAGGGAATATTTTTATAAAGAAAATAAACTGCAAGATTTAAATCAGGCAAAAATTAAAACATTTGTTGTACAAACAGAAATATAATGAGTGCAAGAAAAGAAGGAAGCAATAGCACCATATTTAAGTAAGTTAGTTAATGAAAATTACACAATAATGAGAGAATTAAACGATAAGTTAGATAAGAGGCAAACTGCACAAGATAAAATAATGGCAGTAGTGGCTGAATATAGGAAGGAAATGTTTCAAGCGAAATGTTCATCTAAAATGGAGAGATGGGAAACACTGAATAGAATATTAGGAATGGTGAACATAGAGTCAGCAGCAGGTACAGATGGCATGGTGTATTAAATGTATAATAACTTCAAATCATGACAAAATAAATGTTTTTTGAAAGTATTACATGAATGGTTAGGAGAAAGATTTAGGTATAAAGAATTATGTAGAGTGGTAATGAAATTTATATGGAAAAAAGGAGATAAGCATGACATAGGGAATTGGAGACCAGTAGTAATGGATAATACAGATTATAACATTTTTAGGAAAATAATTCGGAAGGCAATGGAAAACATAATGAATAAGATTTTATATGATAATGATATTCATGGAAGAGGCAGAGGTTGTCAGGAATTATTAATGATAATTAGGGAGTTGGTGGATGATAACATAAGTGGAAAAGGTAAGGTAAAAATTATGATAGGTGATTACATAAAGCTTTCCATAATATACAATGTTGTAAGTTATGGGGAATTTATGTAGAATCTGAACAAAAGGTATTCCAACTGATAATCGAACCAGAGAACATCTTGCTATGAGGTGACAAGTCTAACCGCTGCACCACTGTGACACATTCATCTAACGGCTGTTCATTGAATATTAACTGTCAAATTTTCCCTTAATCGAATGGCCATATCAATGTAATGATTTTCATTAAATGGTAATACTTGGCTAACATAAAGGAAGTGTTACCAAATACTTACTTACCAGTAATGTAGATGTAGGGAAGCCTGCCCTTTCCCACTGTAGTGCAACCTCAGAGTTGGTATATATAATTAGCGGGGGTTGTGGAGGGCGCAGCCCCCAACAAGAATAACTTTAGTACAACACTGGACACTTGTTTGTGCCCCCTAACTAATAACATGTTTTAAAGTTGTTGCCTTTGGCAGAACATTGCAGTACACAGGCCTCCTTGGTAACTGGCAATAATGTTTCATTAAAATTTTGTAGCCAATTGGCCATGACTGCGGAGATGAAATCATTTGCATATATGACATTAGGGGGATGTTCACAATTCACTGGCAAGAGCTCCCCAACATCACTGTGTGGTGGGCGGGCCATGTGTGGTTGTGGCAGTGTGCTTGTATGCAATGTACTGCACAATGGTATATGCTGTTGCATAATTTTTACAAATGTTCATCTATGTGTGCTGACAGTACCTGTAATGCTGATATGATTGCTCACCTATATTACATTGAGCAATACACCATCATTACATCATCACGTGTGCCAGGCTGCTTTTTTACTTTCTGTCAGCAGTTTGATGCCCATAAATCTTTGCTTTTGAATGAGAACTCAAGTGTTACAACAAGAGATAATGGATGAACTATATAACACTATGCAAAAACACTAAGTTAAAATACTTCCAAACACTCAAAGTACATATTGATGAAAAAATATCAAAATATGCATTCATAAGAAAATAAGCGATATCATACACAGTGTACTAGTATCTGCACCAGGGAGACACTAGAAGGATTAATTCACTGAAACTTGCCAAAACAGCAAGGACATCATTTTCTTTAGATGACTTTTAAGTTATTAATAAAAAAGTTCAGATCTTTTAATGACCTCACAGAATACTGAAAGTCTAACTTAACTAGACATTTATTTATCACCCCCACTGTACTTAACATTTCTGTTTAGTGCAGAAAGGCAGACATTTTCCACTTTTCTGACAACAGAAGCTCCTGCCTTATACCACAACTAGTCCCATGAGATCCTGGTATAAGCCCTTCACAAATCCCAGACATTATTTCGGTGTGACAAATCTGCAGTTTAGTTTTAAGTTACTTCCTGCTTAGTGATGTATCTGTGTCAAAGGTAGGGCCTTTGTAGAAGTGTTCTTAACTTTATTTAGCTATTTAAGTTTGATGGGCATTTTGGCTATGGTATGCTGGTTTCTTAGAGCTAGACAAATGGAATCTCTGATACATACATGTGTTATGACTTTAAGTGAGGCATTGTGGAGATGTGAATAATTAGAAACTATTTTTTTGCCTATTAATTTTTATCTTTTCTCTCAACAAAAGACATGGATGCAGTCTTATTTTAGTAATGGCAGGTTATTTGTTCACTTTTTATTTGTAGGGATGGGGGCATGATTTACTATTATTTCTGTGAACTACATGACTTCTTTGTATCACATCACTAATTTATGTATGACTGATGTTGAAGCATAAATTCAGTTGTGAGCAATTCTTTTTTTAACCACATTTGTACATGTGCTTTCTAAAGTAACTGGAAAACATGGGGATTTTGTATGTGTGTGTGTGTGTGTGTGTGTGTGTGTGTGTGTGTGTGTGTGTGTGTGTGTGTGTGTGTGTGTGTGTGTGTGTGTGTGTGTGTGTGTGTCTGTGTGTGTGTATATGAGTAATTGTGAGTTTGCATGTGTGTGTGTGTGTGTGTGTGTGTGTGTGTGTGTGTGTGTGTGTGTGTGTGTGTGTGTGTATTTGTGCATGTCAGTGTATTGACATTGTGCTCTGTAGTTGTATGGTGCATCAGTGTAATATGGAGTTGGTAATTATGTATTCAGGAGAGTCACCTTTACTAGTACCAGGCTGAACAGTTAGTCCTGTAATTCAGGATCCTAGTGATTATATATTTTTATACTACAACCGTTGAGTGGTTCACAACTAATGTCTGTCCCATCTCATTTCTCGATTCCTGTAATAAACAGAATGCTCATCCCAAGCCGCATCTCAAAGTAATAATCTACACGGACTGGGAAACTGAAGACATAATCAATCAGGGAATGTTAATTTGTCTATAATCACAGGGTCTGGTGGGATGGTGTGGGACCCAGAGTATTACTCTTGGGGTATTAGTTTTTAATGTTTTACAGGGCATTAGACGCTGCAGTGCACAGTGATCGATTACAGAGGAAAGATCATAGCTGTTAGGTAACAAGACTTGCAGACTAGGTATAAGTGTAGATCAGGTAAAAGGAAGATAAAAATGCCCTAATAGGGTCACAGAAGTGCTTCATGTGTACTATGCTTTACAGCTACATGACAGAGAAAAAAGAATGAATATGAGCTTTAAGCTACAAATATTACCAATATCATGGGCATATGTGTCTGTGAACTATATAATGTAGACTATCATGTCTTATTTACAAATATAGGCATCATTGTTTTACATTAGCCATATGTGACTTGTCTTGGAATATACTGCACTTTGCAATGCAACTACCATGCCCATACAGCAGATCCCGTTCTCCAGAAAGCTGTGTGGCAAGAAATGCAGTCTTGAGAGCAGTTTGTGAGGCAGGTTATTAAATCTGTTTACATTTTCTATAGCAATTCACTAAAATACCAAGTTTAGTGAGTAATCTGTTAATATTAATGCACCACTTCTTTTGTCATTCAGAAAAAAAAAACTTTTCTTGCTATGTCTTCCTGTTCCTTTCTCCACCCCTTCAAATGTACAGTTCTAAGTACCTGTTACTATTCCACAGTAGTCTGGTAATCTGCAGGCTACAGATGCCATATCTGACACCAATAATGGTGGATTACATCACCATTTATTTTTTCTTTCCTTTGTCTAACCCAGCCACTGGGGATGCACAAGCCAGTGCATTTCTTTGTGCCGGTCCCAAGCCCGGATAAATGGGGAGGGTTGCGTCAGGAAGGGCATCCGGCATAAAACCTCACCAAATCATTCATGCAGACAGCAGTAAATATTTACATACCAGATTGGTCGAGGCCTGGGTTAACAATGACCGCTACCAGTACTGTTAGCCAACAAGGTGCTGGTGAAAATTGGGCTACTGTTGGCTGAAGGAGGAGAAGAGGGGGAAGGCATGGCCGAAGGCAGGAAGAGAGGAGAAAGGCTAGGACCGTGGTAGTGAGGGTCAGAACTTTGAATGTTGGCAGTATGACTGGTATAGGAAGAGAGCTAGCCGATATGATGGACAGAAGGAAGGTTGGTATATTGTGTGTGCAAGAGACCAGATGGAAGGGGAGTAAGGCTAGCTGTATCGGAGGTGGGTTCAAATTGTTTTATCATGGTGTGAATAGGAGGAGGAATGGCATAGGAGTTGTTCTGAAGGAACAGTATGCTGAGAGTGTTTTGGAGGTGAAAAGAGTGTCAGATAGAGTGATGTTTATGAAGCTGGAAATTGATGGTGTAATGATGAATGATGTTAGTGCATATGCTCCAGAAGTTGGGTATGCGATGGATGAGAAAGAAGAATTCTGGAGTAAGTTGGATGAAGTGGTGATGACTGTACCCAAGGGTGAGAGAGTGGTGATTGGATCAGATTTCAATGGGCAAGTTGGTGAAGGGAACAGAGGGGATGAGGAAGTGATAAGTAGGTATGGTGTTAAGCAAAGGAATGCAGAAGGTCAGATGGGAGTGGATTTTGTGAAAAGGATGGAGATGGCTGTGGTGAATACGTATTTTAACAAGAGGGAGGAGCATAGGGTGACATATAAGAGTGGAAGAAGATGCACACAGGTGGATTATCTCTTATGTAGGAGGGCCAGTTTGAAGGAGACTGGAGACTGTAAAGTGGTGACCGGGAAAAGTGTAGTTAAGCAGCATAGGATGGTGGTTTGTAGGATGATGTTGGTGATCAAGAAGAGGAGGAGGAGTGTAAGGGCAGCACTAAGGATCAAATGGTGGAAATTTAAAAAGGGTAATTGTGAGGTGGAGTTCAGGGAAGTGTTAAGACAGGCACTGGGTGGCAGTGAAGAGTTATCAAATAGCTGGATAACTACAGCAGAGCTAGTAAGGGAGACGGCTAGAAAAGTGCTTGGTATGACATCTAGACAGAGGAAGGATGACAAGGAGACATGGTGGTGGAATGAGGAAGTACAGGAGAGTATACAGAGAAAGAGGTTGGCAAAGAAGAAGTGGGATTGTCAGAGAGATGAAGAAAGTAGACAGGAGTATAAGGAGATTAGGTGCATGGCAAAGAGAGAGGTGGTGAAGGCTAAGGATAAGGCATATGAAGAGTTGTATGAAAGGGTGGACACTAAGGAGGGAGAAAAGGACCTGTATCAATTGGCTAGACAGAGGGACTGAGCTAGGAAAGATGTGCAGCAGGTAAAGGTGATAAAGGATAATGAGAGAAACATACTCACAAGCGAGGAGAGTGTGTTAAGCAGATGGAAAGAGTGCTTTGAGGGGTTGATGAATGAAGAGAATGCGAGGGAGAGAAGGTTGGATGATGTAGGGATAGTAAATCATGAAGTGCAATGGATTAGCAAGGAGGAAGTAAGAATAGCTATGAAGAGGATGAAGAATGGAAAGGCTGTTGGTCAAGATTACATTCCTATGGAAGCATGGAGGTGTTTAGGTGGAATGGCAGTGGAGTTTCTACCCAGATTGTTTAATGAAATCTTGGAAAGTGAGAGGATGCCTGAGGAATGGAGAAAAAGTGTTTTGGTACAGATTTTTAAGAATAAGGGTGATGTGCAGAGCTGTAGTAACTACAGAGGGATTAAATTGATCAGTCACAGCATGACGTTATGGGAAAGAGTAGTGGAAGCTAGGTTAAGAAGGGACATGATGATTAGTGATCAGCAGTATGGTTTCATGCCAGGAAAGAGCACTACAGATGCGATGTTTGCTATGAGGTTTTTGATGGAAAAGTACAGAGAAGGTCAGAAGGAGTTGCATTGTGTCTTTGTGGACTTAGAGAAAGCATAATATAGGGTGCCTAGAGATGAGTTGTGGTACTGTATCAGGAAGTCGGGAGTGTCAGAGAAGTATGTAAGAGTGGTACAGGATATGTACGAGGGTAGTGTGACAGCAGTGAGGTCTGCGGGGGAGTGCCGGATGCATTAAAGGTGGAGGTGGGATTACATCAAGGATCAGCTCTGAGCCCTTTCTTATTTGCAATGGTGAGGGATAGGTTGACAGACGAGATCAGACAGGAGTCCCTGTGGACTATGATGTTTGCAGATGACATTGTGATCTGTAGTGAGAGTAGGGAACAGGTGGAGGAGACCCTGGAGAGGTGGAGATATGCTCTAGAGAGAAGAGGAATGAAGGTCAGCAGGACTAAGACAGAATATGTGTGTGTGAATGAGAGGGAGGATATAGGAATGGTGAGGATGCAAGGAGTAGATGTGGTGAAGGTGGATGAGTTTAAATACTTGGGATCAATAGTTCAGAGTAATGGTGAGTGTGGAAGAGAGGTGAGAGTACAGGCAAGATGGAGTGGGTGGAGAAGAGTGTCAAGAGTGATTTGTGACAGACGAGTACCAGTAAGAGTGAAAGGGAAGGTCTACAAGAGGGTAGTGAGACCAGCTATGTTATATGGGTTGGAGACAGTGGCATTGACAAAAAGGCAGGATTTAGAGCTGGACGTGGCAGAGTTAAAGATGTTAAGATTTGCACTGGGTGTGACTAGGCTGGACAGGATTAGGAATAAGTATATTAGAGGGTCAGCCCAGGTTGGAAGGTTTGGAGACAAAGCCAGAGAGGCAATATTGCATTGTTTGCACATGTGCTGAGGAGGGATGCTGAGCATATTGGGCAAAAGATGCTAAGAATGAAGCTACCAAGTAACAGGAAAAGAGGAAGGCCTAAGATAATGTTTATGGATGTGGTGAGAGAGGACATGCAGGTGGTTGGTGTGACAGAGCAAGATGCAGATGACAGAAAGAAATGGAAACAGATGATCTGCTGTGGCGACCCCTAACGGGAACAGCCACAAGAAGATGATGTTGTCTGCACATTTGTGCCTTTGCTGCACAGTAACCAGGCTCTGTATTCAGTGTAGCTTTAGTGTTAGGGCTGAAGGCATTTTATTTCCCTTTACAACATGACAGGAACATTATGGGTTTCATAGTACTAACTTTGCAAATAATCTGTGTATTCCATGTCTGACTATTTTCTACTGATTCATTTGTCTTCTGCTAATACTCTTGTAGGTCTGGTATCTGAAAGTAAAGCAGCCTACTTCTCAAAAGTAAACAGTCATACAAAGGAAATACTGTTACTAAAGCAGCCTACGTCTCAAAAGTAAAGAGTGCTACAAAGGAAATATTGTTACTAAAGCAGCCTACTTCTCAAAAGTAAACAGTGCTACAAAGGAAATATTGTTACTAATGCAGCCTACGTCTCAAAAGTAAACAGTGCTACAAAGGAAATATTGTTACTAATGCAGCCTACGTCTCAAAAGTAAACAGTGCTGCAAAGGAAATACTGTTACTAAAGCAGCCTACTTCTCAAAAGTAAACAGTGCTACAAAGGAAATATTGTTACTAATGCAGCCTACGTCTCAAAAGTAAACAGTGCTACAAAGGAAATATTGTTACTAATGCAGCCTACTTTTCAAAAGTAAAGAGTGCTGCAAAGGAAATACTGTTACTAAAGCAGCCTACTTCTCAAAAGTAAAGAGTGCTACAAAGGAAATATTGTTACTAAAGCAGCCTACGTCTCAAAAGTAAAGAGTGCTACAAAGGAAATATTGTTACTAATGCAGCCTACGTCTCAAAAGTAAACAGTGCTACAAAGGAAATATTGTTACTAATGCAGCCTACGTCTCAAAAGTAAACAGTGCTACAAAGGAAATATTGTTACTAATGCAGCCTACTTCTCAAAAGTAAAGAGTGCTACAAAGGAAATATTGTTACTAATGCAGCCTACGTCTCAAAAGTAAAGAGTGCTACAAAGGAAATATTGTTACTAATGCAGCCTACGTCTCAAAAGTAAACAGTGCTACAAAGGAAATATTGTTTTCTCACCATAAACCTGTTTGAAGGATTATGCTGAAGATTTACAAAGTAGCACTTTTCATCATTAGTGTCTGAATTTTTTTTTATAGCTATGCATTACCTGAGTTGTCTTTAGAATCAGATTCAGAATCAGACGTCTCTGAGGATTCAGAGGTTTTCTCTGGTAGGTGTGGAAGTTGTGCAATATCCATTGGAGTATCCTTGTATTCTGGATTACTGAAACACCCAATTCAGTGACAAAAACAAATTAATTTACTGACCTTTTTATTCAGAAGCTGAGTTATGATCATATATAAATTATAAATAACTTCTGTTTATAAAACAATAAAAAACAACTGTATTTCTTTAAGAGAAAAACCCGGGAGATTTGACAGTTTCACATTATTATAATACATTTTATAGGGAAAACACTCAGTAAGCTGTCAATCACAAGGAAGAAACAGAGTGACATCATAAATAAATACATATATTTTCACTTATTAAACATAAAAACATAGCATTACATTTAATGCTGTTGATTACTTTTATCAAGTCCATTTGTTTTAAATGTCTATACCACAAAATAAAAAAAAATGCCTATAATTTTATCAGTCTTGAATAATTCTAATACTTTAAAAACTCTTTTATAAACATACCAATACAGATATTTACCTGACTAAATTTGAGGGAATCAGTTCCTACAATATTATTTTTCTTTATTTCTAATAAAAGTCAAATAATAGATGTGTAGTCATACCAGAATCAGTTTGCAAAAATACAAACAGAATTAATGAAGATTCATGTTATGCAGCTGATTTTTCCCCTTTAGGGGACTGAAAAATATTCTTTTGACAAATCCAGTAGTTTTTGAGGCATTTAAAGTTTGATCTTGACATCTGATTGAAATATATGCTAGTTAATTAAACAAATAAAATGACTTGACTGTATAGAACTACAAAGGGAAACACATGTCCCTTGAAGCAAAAGAAAGCCTGAATGATGAAAATAACACTGGTGTGACTGAGTCTGACCATGATGAGTCCCAGGGACTAATACCAGTTTCATGACAGGAGATGTGCTTCAACAACTACAGTGGTTAAAGTGCTGGAAGGTGAACAGACAGAGAGAACAGCAAACTGAATAAACAACTTTATGCTAAAAAGAACCATTATGTTCTAAGGTGAAAAATAAAGATACACATGATGGGCTAGCTACTGACTCATTTACGAGAATCTGCTATGTAAAAAAAATACACAGCTTAAGGCACACTGATACTCATGCTGTGTTAAAAAAAAAAAAAAGCTTAAGGCACAGCAATTGTTACCCATACATTTTCCATATCCTTAAGGCACACTGATACTCATGCTGTGTTAAAAAAAAAAAAAAAAAAGCTTAAGGCACAGCAATTGTTACCCATACATTTTCCATATCCTTAGATATCAGTTATATGTGAAGTAATCTGCCTGTAATGAATATCCTATATTTGCATGACAAGTGAACCTAATATTGTTAAGTATTGTCTAAAAATACATTAATAGCAGACTCACAATTTTCAACAGAAAGGCCAGACTTTGATTATCCAGGCTATTTTTTTAAGAAGTACCAATAGTACAATTTTTACAACCTGTAGCCAAGCTTTGATTCCACATGATTTCTCTGACCATGCAGTACTGGAAAAATAATACAGCTACTGCTACAGCAATGAGTGATTACTCCATGCAGTAATGGAAAAAAATAATACAGTGACAGGAACAGCAATGAATGATTACTTCATGCAGTAACAGAAAAATGTTATATCTATTGCTACAGCAATGAGAGATTACTCCATGCAGTAATGGTGGACTACAGACAAGAGAAGGGGTTCTGCACCAGGGGGAGAAATGCTCTGTGGTATTGGTATCATGTCCTTCTGGGGTATTGGTATCATGTCCTTCTGGGGGTATAATCCATTATGGTGTGCATGGTGCAGTTATAAGATGACCCATGAGTGAAGTAACATGTTACCAGATTTCCCTACTGACCCTTAGTGACGTACTATCTTACCAAAGGGCCTACTGACCTTTGACACACAATAACAAACAAGTAGACAGTAAAAAGGTAATGAGAATACATATTATGTCAGAAAGCAACCACTGTCTCTCATCCGTGATAACTCCCACATTCATTGCAACTCCACAGATTAGTATCATCCTGTATGTTTCCAGGAAAACAGTCTGAGGTCCCAAGGCCCACCATGTCAGTTCACAACAACATAATAATCATAACAGATACAGTGAGCACACCACAGAAAAGATGCCACTTGAGCTTATTCAGCCCTAGTATAGAATCAGAAAGTAAAAATGAAAAGAAGTGATGTGAAAGCCAAAAAGTGTTAAGTGCTTTGGACCAATGATGTAACTATCATATTTACTATACGACTGTTTGACACTAATATGGTTTATCAGGGTTCCCTTCATTTGATTGACAAACCAGATTGTTGAAACTCATGGTCAAGACCATAAAGTTTACAGTTTAGTTTGTTGAACCATTCTGACCGAGATCGTGGTACAGTTGGAATCAGGAAATTTGCCCTTTTCCCCATTGTAGTTCGATCTCGGCATTGGTATATATATAATTAGCAGAGGGAGTGGGGTGGTGCAGGGGTATTGCCTCCCCTGCAAAAACATTGTTTGTGTTGCTTGAGGGAGTTGTTTGTCTGTTTTAAAGTTGATCCATGAACTAAATAGTCGCCCATATGGTCTCAACTATATAGGTTTTGACAATTTGTTTCATCGATCAAATGAACTAGATCCTGTTTATCATGCTCATGGAATGCTTTTTAAGGGGGTTACAACTTTTTCTTAGGCCTAAAAATCATTGGTACAGCATGGGAATAAAGACCTCAGTCAGTAGCCAAGTGAAGTAAAGCAAACAAATAAACTTCAGGCATGCTACAGGATGCAGATTACAGCTTGCTGAAACTGAAAATGAGTTAAAACAAATAAACTTCAGGCATGCTACAGGATGCAGATTACAGCTTGCTGAAACTGAAAATGAGTTAAAACAAATAAACTTCAGGCATGCTACAGGATGCAGATTACAGCTTGCTGAAACTGAAAATGAGTTAAAACAAATAAACTTCAGGCATGCTACAGGATGCAGATTACAGCATGCTGAAACTGAAAATGAGTTAAAACAAATAAACTTCAGGCATGCTACAGGATGCAGATTACAGCATGCTGAAACTGAAAATGAGTTAAAACAAATAAACTTCAGGCATGCTACAGAATGCAGATTACAGCATGCTGAAAGTGAAAATGAGTTAAAACAAATAAACTTCAGGCATGCTACAGGATGCAGATTACAGCATGCTGAAACTGAAAATGAGTTAAAACAAATAAACGTCAGGCATGCTACAGAATGCAGATTACAGCTTGCTGAAACTGAAAATGAGTTAAAACAAATAAACTTCAGGCATGCTACAGAATGCAGATTACAGCTTGCTGAAACTGAAAATGAGTTAAAACAAATAAACTTCAGGCATGCTACAGGATGCAGATTACAGTTTGTTGAAACTGAAAATGAGTTAAAACTCACTGGGTGCCCTTCCACAAATCTACCACGTTGCTATGGGATGGCAAGTACAAAATAATAGGTAAGATCTCGACATCAGGGAAACCATTGATCTTACTACTCAGATGCAGTTGTGGAAATGGAAATGGAGGGAACAAGGGATTGGAAATTACCACTGACTGGGAATTATGGGGGTTACATGCCTTCTATCATGTGGTTTGTATACGACAAGCTCAGAAACTACAGTTACATGGTTTGCAAAATGGAAAATGAAATAATCTATCTATCTATCTATCTATCTATCTATCTATCTATCTATCTATCTATCTATCTATCTATCTATCTAATTTATCTGCCTGTCTGTCTATCTCTCTATCTATCTATCTATCTATCTATCTATCTATCTATCTATCTATCTATCTATCTATCTATCTATCTATCTATCTATCTATCTATCCATCCATCTGTCTATCTAGCTACCCACCCTTTGTTGGCCTGGTTTGATCCACAACGCTGGAGGCCTCTTTTCAGGACAGAGCTAGATGGTGTTTATACCGCTACAGGAAATTTGGTTAGAGCACTGGGAAATTCCCCTTCTCTGTTTGATAGATGCCATGGTATCTTAACATCCACCTGAGCTATCACAAACACAGGCAAGTGGGGCATCAGCTTAACAGCTCATCTGAAGTATGACACACTCAGGAGTGCAGCACCCCCTTAATGCTGCACTGCACTGTCAGCAGTCTAATCACCCCTTGTGGGGAAGAGCACCCACCCTCATCCTTCTGGTCTTCCAAACCAAAGGTGAATGTGCTACCTGTTGTATCACTGACACTGCTACCATAAATCCATGAAATGCATTTGCACTTTTATGTAAATATTTTGTAAAACTTTATTCTTAAACACTGAAAGTAAGCATTGTGAGCATGCAAATGCAGACTACTAGAACATTTTTTACAAATTAAGAACTTTCTTTTCTGAGCGCAAGCCATGATTCACCAATGTGAGGTCTACAGTGACAGAATGGACATGAAAACGGTTTCTCTAGGTTCCTTCCCATCATTCTAAGACTACCTCCAATACAACATTACTGTTTTTGTTAAATCTTGTGGGTAGGGAGGTTCCTTCACATCATTCTAAGATTACCTTCAACACAATAGGACTGTTTTTGTTAAATCATGTGGGTAGGGAGGTGGTGGCCAGCTATTGGCTGGTCTAATTTTCCTTAAAGCATTTACTAGAAAAAAAAATGCCAGGGTGCATTACTATACACATGTAGCATAAGTTCTTATTCATAAAGAATCTTCATATGTAATGTTTACATGACTTCTTTAACACATCCAGTGTACTGGACCACACCCCACTGCATTAATGGATAAAGCCCTGGCTAAATTTAACATAGAGGGTCCCTGTTGAAACAGTGGTTTACATGCTGGGCAGCTGGGCAGGGGAGGATGGCAGTCAGTGTCTGATACCAACTTGCCCATTCTGGGAAGGGTGGGAGATGGCTCTGGCATGCTATACTGGTAACACCTACAGGGATGAAGGTTTTCCAGCCACAGTATGAACCTACTGGGATCATGCTATATAGTGACTTGTTGCTTAGGTTAAAGGTTGCTATGTGAACACAATATGTGTGCACCCTTAAGCAAGGCAAACAGTAATAGTGGAGCCTGCAAAAGCCATGGATGTTGTAAAAGTCACTGACTGAAGGACCTAAAAATGCAAATCCTGCTCCTCCTTGTGGATGATGACACCTCCACTGGTACTCCTAATATCAATCTGGCATGAATGAGCCACAATGATCTTACCAACAGGGAATGGATGGTCTGCCAACTACGACCTAGTAGTCTGACTGCACAAGCAGGCTTTGATTATATACTGTTACTGAACTTAGACCTGAATGGCAAAGTTTATGCTTTCAAATCCTACTCTATGCATATCTTTTCCTTACATATTTTATTTTTAGGAGTACATGATTATTTATTTTTATGCTTTCTCTATTTTAAAGTGTATACAAAATTACTGTTGCTTTCACTAACAACGGAATAAGGTTTCTTTGTATTCTGAAATAACATTTTCTTGTTTCTCTATTGTATAATATCCTACTTAAAATGTATTTACTGACACATGGTAACTGCTGATGCCCAATGGAAGAAAAATTAATTTCTGCTATGTAACCTGGAATATGTGTCATACGTGTTATTTTCTTTCATATGTTATTCTCAGATACTACTGCATCTATATTATTTGCACTGCATTTCTCTTGTGAGCTGACATTTGTAATTTCATATAGGCTGCACTTGTGTGGCCCTAAATGACAATAAAGTTTCTTTGAATCTTTTGAATATTTGGAAACAGCAACATAGAAAATGTGTGCATGTATATATTATCAATTACCAAAAGGAAGAAGCATGTAAATAAAATAAAGTGTCAATTAATGAAGTAGACATGTCTACATATACTATTATTATAGGGGAGACATGAATTTACTGACTGCTCTTTTACAACTTATTTTTGCTGAAATCATAACAAAGACATGATAGAGAAGCTCAACCAACCAGTAATACACCCCAATTACTTCAACCTCTTTTGTAAAAATTTGTACATGCTTCTAACGTTTGGGTGCTCCTTCTTAGCACAATAATTATAATAATGCTGCATTTTTAATTTTTCAGTGAGGAAAATATAAAACAATCAGACACTGTAACTATTTTAAATGGATACTGAACCGTGTATACGTCAGGAAGTCAAGCATTTCCATGACGGTTGAAGAACTTTAACTGAAGTTGAAATTTGGAAATGTAATGACAGCTGCATATACATACCTAAGTATGTAGTTGACCCAGATAATATTCTTTTCATTGGCATTCTTAGCATTCACAGCAATTGTTGCACTCGACTGGATCCAAATATAGCCTCCGTTCTTTTGCATCCAGCGGTAGTACTTGGTTACACATTGGCCTTTATTTATCACTGAAAGGCATATCAAACAGCAAAGACAAACCTGAATAACATTATACATGACTAAAGCAACAGCAAAAGCAGATATTAATACAGCATTATGACATAGGATATAGAAATGAGTATTGTATACTTTGTGGTCATTACTTTTATATATATATATATATATAGAGAGAGAGAGAGAGAGAGATAAGTGCAGTTGAAGTCAGTAACTGTCGAAATGCATATAAAATGAAAGTAAATGGAACTTATGTATAATGGCTCAGTGATGACCTGAGCTGTATGTATGACTACATAACTATATATATGTGTAGTCCATTTTATATAAGTCTGTTTATATGTGCACTTATATGAATTTGTGCATTAGTAAGAAAATACCCAGAAAATACAGCCCCTGAATCAGTTGTCATCAATTCCAATTAGTTAAAAGTGACAAAAGATTTATTTAGCCAAAACCGTTTTTCTCCTCTAACATTACTGCAAAAAAGGATGAATTTCAGTACCAGTATAAACAGATGTTGGTATTAGAATAAGCATTTAAATGAAAACTCAGTCTGAAATTCTCACCGGAAAAAGATGCTTTAATACAAATATATGCAGTAATTCATGAGAGGTATGCATGGTATATATATTACCACATGACCAGCGTGTTGTGAGAATAATGCAAAGGGAATGTAGCAATATCTGTACCATGCTCACCCCTCGTGGCCAACCTATGGCTATATATCTCTATGTCTAGCAGTTAATGCAATCATTTTAAAGCTCTGGCATGGTAATGAGCTGGCTCATTTTCTAAGGGTACAGGGTATGAATCTTTCCATCTTCATTTGCCTAATATATGACCTTGAAAGAGTCACTTAACCAGACAGTGCTTTGGGAACTTATACATATATTTGTGCATGTGTGTGTGTGCTAGTGTGCATATGCATAGATATGCCTGTCAACAGCTTAGTTCTGAATTCATGGATATCTTCTTGACACACATTTCACACTCCCTCACTTCCGATGCAATGTATTTAAACAAAAAAATGTGTCATATACAAACCTCACCGTAACTACCACAGAAAATATAAAAACTCCCAAAAAGGTCAAAAAATTCCCAAAACTATTACAGACAAAAATAAACTAGCATCAGCCTAGTGACAACATCTTAAAACTAATGAGATACAGTGCCACCAGAATGTCAGAGCAATGCATAAGTTATATAAACTTTGTTTCAATTGAAGTAACTATTCTACTTTATTTGTTTATTTATTGTATTTAATTACCAGGAAAGCCCACCTGGGCAATGAAACCCCTTTCCAGTGGAAGCCCAAGGAAAAAAACTCTGAGCTGACATAGAACATTAGAAATACATACACATAAGATAAATACAGCATCTTTGCTTGACCCATTTTCACTAACAGACTGTCATGCCTCAGGAATGTAGAGTGTGTGTGATTTGCAAAGTCCATTGCAGTGACAGCCACCATCTGACCATAGCTGAAGTCAGACATGGTATTTGAGTGGCTAAGTGACACAGTGAGTAGCACTGTCACACCATGACCCGAGGTACTTTGCTTCATTTTCCAGATGTGGCACCTTCTATGCAGAGTCTACGTGCCATCTCTGTGCCTGTATGGGTTTTCTTGGGGTACTTTGGTTTCCTGTCACATTCTGAAGACATGCGGCAGGCAGGTTGGTGACTCTAAATTGTCAGTACAAGTGCTTATAGTATATATGCGTGATACAGAACAAAGGCCTGCCAGTCTAATCCATTCCTTATATAGTCAGTAAACATTGTGGGTGGTGTAGGCAATTCATGAGGAAGCTACAGGAGCTTAATGTGACTCAACCAAGATGGATGGCTGGGTAGTGTGGATTATGAATGAAGGGATTTTTTTATATTCCTTTTTAAAGCTAAGTCTACTGCATACATGCACTGCTTCCTGCTTACTTTTCCTTATGATGAAATATATCATGCAGACATTTATTTTGAAGACTGCTCACACTTAGATTGTTTGAAATGGTTATACACATGCAGTGCAAAGAGTGACTCTTCTTTATGCCACTAAAATGTTTCTTGGTATTTTCTTTTTTGTGTTATTTTGTGGGCAAGATAATGGCAGAAAAATTACCTTATGGGGACCTCTCAGCCCTCACAGTCATCAAATACAGATATTTGGTTCTATACCTGCTGCTGGTCTTATTATGGAAACAAGTGCAGTTTTATTTTAGCACAGAGCTAAACCAGTCTTTTTATGGAAGCAATTAAACTACCATCACTACAAATATCCTCTTTAGTGCCTTGTATAGGTGCATTTATTTGTTTTGTAACAATATATAATAGCTGATATAACATACATGAGCAAATATTTACTGGAGCAGTACAGCAAGTGGTGTGATCCTTATGCTAAGACACAGCTTTTCTTATACTCACTGTGTGAAATTCTTAACTCAAACATTCTTTCTGTGCAGTAACTTCACATATAAGATCTTTGCATAAAACCTTTAGTGTACATTTCATAGTATGATGCAGATTCCAAACAAAGTTATGAAATAGCATATATGGGCAGTAGAATAATAGTATAATATAGTATAGTACAGTATAGTATAATATAGTATAGTATAGTTATAGTTAGTGTAGTATGGTACTGTATAGTATTGCATAATATTATTCTAAAGAAGTAAACATTTGCAATATACATGCACTGTACTTTCAGAAAATGACTGTGATAGTAGACAGAGATACATGCATACAAGTACAATGCAAAATATGACAGAACAATGCACTGTTCGCTATTGATGTCTTCCTCATGTGGTGTTAGCAAGTACCATGACAATATTACCTACTAAGAAAATATCATTATGGAACAAATTTTTGTTTGGTTACTTTCCATATTGAAATCAGTGGCAGCGATGTGGGGCACAGCAGGACATGTTCCTACCTTGTGAAACTCTGTGTTCCATGCCCTGACTGCCATAGTCACTGGAATCACCTGAATCTTTTCCATCATTCACATTGCAGCAGACATGATCTTGTACAAAAGTGGGGAGTTAAGTTGAAGTCACTTTATGTGCTACATTCAGCATTCTGAGCACAGGAGTTTTAAAAGACAAGGAGAATGCAACATCGTCTTTCTGTATTGGATTATGCTGCTCACAGAGAAGCTAGTTTTACTGCCTGTTTCTCTCTGAGCAGAGCTTGAAAGCAGGGAAATTCTGAACTTAATACAAATGAACTGCAGCTGGTGTGTGTGTGTGTGTGTGTGTGTGTGTGTGTGTGTGTGTGTGTGTGTGTGTGTGTGTGTGCATGTGTGTGTGTGTTAAGTGTCCCATTCTGTGTTACTTGCATAAGTAAAAAAACACCAACTGCAAACCAAACGAATGAAATCCAAGAAACGGTCACGGCAGCAGCTGAGTAAAACACCAAAGGTTTATTAAATTACAACTTGAAGCGCTTTTCATTTGCTGAATATGCAAACTTCATCAGAAGAAAAAAAACAAAAGTACAGCACTCATTTTAAAAGCTTGTTTGGAAAACAGCGGGACGTTTCTTGGATTTCATTCAATTCACTTGCATAAGTGACAAGTCACACAGG
Source organism: Protopterus annectens (assembly GCF_019279795.1). Classification (NCBI taxonomy): domain Eukaryota; kingdom Metazoa; phylum Chordata; order Ceratodontiformes; family Protopteridae; genus Protopterus; species Protopterus annectens. The sequence goes on along the minus strand of NC_056737.1, from coordinate 155,114,775 downwards.
TAAATGTGTAGGTAGAAAGAATCAAACCTTGGAAATTGTTCATTAACAGCAGAGAGCCTTAATCCTCCATACCAACTGCCAAACCTCTTTTTTTTGATAAATCACTGTGGGAATTTTATAATTCTTCTTGTTCAGAAAATGCATATTCATGCAATATCTGTTGTTCTGCTAACATTGTAAGTACTTAAGAGTTGTCTGGCACAGACACTTAAGGTTCTGAGTTGTTAATGGACTAGTTTCTGTAGTTAAAAGTACAAGGTTTGAATCCTCGTAACTCCACTTCCCTCACTCAGATGTTACTTAGATACCTTAAATAAAAAAAAAAAAAAAAAAAAATCAGGAGTCCTTATACAGGTGCACGTGATTACCAAGTACCCCTTTTGTGTGATACTCTACAAACTTAGCCAGGGGAAAGGTCTTAGATGCCTTGGCATCAACAATAGGTCTCAATGGGGGGTCATATACACTTTTTTGTATCTAAAGGGATGCTAAATATGGTGAATTTTTATCTAAGGTATCTAATGACCTACATTAGGATAATCTAATGTTTGTTAATATAGATGTCTAGGATTTATTTTCTGCTATCCCCCATGATGAAGGCCTAGACTTGTTCTAATTTCTTATGTACCAATGCTGGTTTTGATCACATAAAGATTCTGACCATTAGAATAGTTATGAAGGCCATCTGCAAAAACAGTTTTAATGGACTTGAAAATCAGTTACTTAAGCAGAGTAAAGGAGTAGCAATGAGGGCCACTTGCACTCCTGTTTTTTACAAATGTGGTTCTTGCACAATGGGAAAACAACTTGGTTTTTACTTCTGGTCTCTATATAGGCATTTTTGAGATGACATCATTATTTTTTGGACCAACACCAGGCATAGGCTAGACCAGTTTTCCAGTTTTTGAACTCTAGCACACATTTTTTAAAATTCACTATGGAGGTACAGGAAGATAGGGTCAATTATCTGGATGTTTCTACAATCAAAGACAAAATCCAGAGAAAATTTGAGTCTGGTGTATAAAAAGGAAGTTTTTATAATTGCATTTTACTCCTTGAAGGCTCTGTGAAGCCATGGCGCTAGAGGAAAAATCTGTAATAAACTATCCATTGGTCATATTGTGGTGCTTTTTTTGTTGTGAGATATAGAAAATTGTTGTGTCCAGGGTTGCTTAGCTAAAAATTTGAGTCTAGTTTGTATAGGAAAACCAGATACTCAAATTCCCTACTCCATTTTGACAGTTGTCATCCCCTTCACCAAAAGAGGTCTTTGGTGAAGGGACATTGTGTGAGATTGGCCGACAAAGTGAGTAATGACAGTGTTTTAGGAAGAATGTTCCACACTAAGAAGAGTGTTGGAAAGGAGAGGGGACACAGGACCATTTTTGAACAACATCTTTAAAGAAGTTGAAAGAAAAAGGCAACAAGGACATATTTCCTCTCTACTGGGTACCATCAATAGTAGACTTGGGACTAAAAGGGACAGTGATTTAGTGTCCTTTGACAACATTACTTCCTTTCAGAAAGTGTTAGTGTTACTATATAATTTATGTTTTTAAGGTATTCAAACTATTATTAGTCAAAACTGGAGTATTTTTGGGGTGGATCAAGACCACACAAGTAAGGTGGGGACAAAAATCAGTCATTTTTTTACAAGAAAGACATTTGTTTTAAAACCCTTTTAGAGAGAACACCAGCAGTTAACCCAGTAGGGGTGATGGCTAAATGCAGCCAGTGCTCTCAATGTAGATACATTTTTGAGGCATCTGAGATTTTCATTCAAAACCTGGGGGCTATTAAACTTACACACAGATACTACTGCCAAAGTAGGGGGATTGTGTATGTTGCCAAGTGTCAAAGATGTGAATGTTTTTACATTGGCAAAATGAAAAGGCTGTTTAAGAACAGGATTTACCAACATCTGTATTATGACATCCAAAAGGGTGATGATAGGAATGCACTGACCAAACACAATAAAAACTATCCCTCTCTTAATTTTAAGTTTATTGCCATTAATCAGGTTGACTTAGGACCCAGCGGTGGGCCATCTGATCTTTACCTTGAATACAAGGAACTGCGATGACAGTTGAAGTGTAATGCCATCATTCCTCCAAGGCTCAAAGAGACAGTATCAATAATCAGAGTTTTGAAATTAAAGACTGAGTTTGCTTTATAGAGACTGGTGTGGCACAGCTTCACATTCTTATGGGAGCCCAAGTAGTATTTACTTATCTAATGAATATTTTAAGTTGTGGACTTTAAACCATATGAATGTTGTTTAGTATTCTCAGGAATTTTATTCAGCTTTGTTTTATATATTACAGTGTGTGGTTTAAAGCTGATTTTAAAGTTTATTTGTATATGGATTTTCAATTGCTAGTGTTTCTTTAATTTTATTAATTAGTCATCAGCTAGTCAGGTCATGTGGTCCTAACTTGTTCATAGGTTCATAGGTAGGTACTAGGCTATCGGCCCGAGGGCCTACGTAAGCCTAGCCAACAAGGTTCCCTGGCTTAAACCACCCAAGAAAGTTATTTTCCTGTGCCACTGTCGAGCAGAGACACAGAAGTGATCCCGGAGTGTATTTCCTATTTTCCATCCACTCATCAAGATTTTTCTTGAAGAGTGCTAATGAAGATAGGTGTTTCTATAAAAAGATCTGGATTGTGTTATTTGGAAATTCTGATGAAATCTCTCTTTACCACTAATGAAAGTGCGCAATTTTGTCAATAAATAAGGTGCTACAGTAATTGGCTCCCTCTATATTTTTTCTTTTTTCTTAGTTTGGATTTACTTAGTGGTTTCTAAGTAATAATAACTGAAATGGGGAGAAAGGTTAAAGATACATGTTCTGGAGCTGTAAATGCATATACAAACTTTGGAATTCCCTAAAAATTCAGTTACAAAAGATGGGTTATCAACATTCTACACTTTCCTGGGAATTTATGATTCTACATATTTATTCGAATATAATTTATAAATAATATATAATAATTATACTTATATATTTTCTTGCTAATGAAACTTTATATAGCTTTGACAATTTGACCCCATCCCAAACTTCATGATAACTAAACTTTAAAGATATAAAAAATGAATTATTTTTTATCATAAAATTAATTATTAAAGGATATCAAAAAAAAATAATATAAAAAAAAATAAAAAAAAAAATTTTTATTATTCTGTTGTAAGATTCTAATCCACTTTAACCCCTGGACATGTGTTGTGATATATCTGTATCTGTTTTCAGTTCTGTTTATCTGTTTTGAATTGAATTGTTTATAGCATTCATGTATATATGTATATATTTTTTTGTATTTTTTGGGCTTTTTTTTTTTTTTTTTTTTTTTGTTTGTTATTTATAGTTTATTATAAAAAAAAATAATAAAGATTGATTATGGAAAAAAAAAAAAAGATACATGTCAGTGAGAATTTGCAATTAGAGTTGCTTCAAGAGAATATAAGAATAATTTGCTTTTTTTTGGGTGTGTGTGTGTGTCAGGGTGGTCCCTGAACTATTTCAACTTAATGTTTGAAGAGATGGGTGCATGGGGGGAAACATATTACAGCTGATATAAAACTTTTTTATCTTTTAAGCAGTATAAATGGAAAATTTTACACTGAAGCTAAGTTACTATTCTGGCAAGCAAATGGTTTATCTATGGTGTGAGCTTCTTAGCTGATACTAAATATGTTAATCTTTACCCATCTGTTCCACATTGTGGAAGATAAGTTTAATGTTCCACATTTTGAAGAGGGAAAGTTGATATAGCTGTAGTTTTCTTTCACTGTTTTGCTTGTTGGCATTGTGCATTGTATATGGTATGCATGATGTTACATGCTTGCTCTTAACTGTATTGCTTGATTGCTTGATGCTGATTGGAGTGACCTTTTTGAGGTTTTTTTGGGGGGTGGTGATTGGCTTTACCATTTGGGGTTTTGGACTTTTCCAGTTTGAGTTGTTTTTCTTGAGAGCTGAAAGAACTGTGTATGTGGTAAAACAACTACAAAATAAAATTTAACCATGCTGTGAGTTCCCTCCCTAGCTGTTTGTAAATGCTCCACTTTTTTCTGTCTGTGCCACCTTACAATAAAGTGTTCCATATTTTGAAGATGGAAAGTTGACTATGGGTGAAGTTTATTTAATTATTTTGCTTGTTGGTGCTATGTGTGTTATGGTAATGTCAAAACATACTAAACTGAAAATGAAAAAGCATCAGCTCAATACTATATGGATATGTAGTTTTAATTCTTATTCATTAAAACTATAAATTCTTAACGTTTTCTGCAGAGACTTGTTCATAGACAGTTATAATAACATTCAGAAAATCATACTTGCATTATTTAAAATCCTGCACATCCAAAGAATAAATCCTGGAATGGGTTATTGTGACTGGACATTCCCCGTTGAGTGGTGCTACCCATACCTCTCAGCTGTCTCTATTTTTGCAGAATGTCCCTGGCTTTGCTTCATATGTTTGTCCTGTCCCCCATAACAGTTTTGATCACTCATGACTACAGACAGTCAGTAATGCCAGCCATTAGAGTTTTATATTCCTTATTGTTCAAAAAATGCATGTTGATGCAAAACTTGTCATTCTATTAGTTTTTTAAGTGAATTAGACTAATATTAAAAATTGTTCACAATTTTATCCCCCCTTTCCACATGTCATATTTTTGGCTGCTAAACCAAACATTCAGATCTAAATTATTTCTACTGGAATTACTTCAGCAAACCATAAATAACAGTAAGAAGCTGAGATCCCTCATAAAATCCTCCAAAGCTAGTTACGAAAACAAAATCGCCACTGATTCTAAAGACAACCACAAAGCATTCTATAGCTATATCAAGAATCTCAATGGCAACACTCAGATCTGCGCTGAGTTACAGCACAACGGCACTAAATATACAGAACCAAGTGATATTGCCAACATCCTGGCAGATAGGTTCATTGCTAACTTTACCCCTCTCTCACCCCCTAAAGGGTACATCTCTATACCGGAAGAATGCAAAGTTCCTGTAATCATGGCTACACAGGTAAAAAACACATTCTCCAAAGCCAAGAACACAGCATCCATGGGACCTGACAACATTCCAGGCTACGTTCTACACGAACTACAGAATGAACTGGCATCCCACATAAGTACCGTGTTCAATCATAGACTCACCTCAGGCTTTGTGCCCACTGAATGGCACACAGCAACAGTTATCCCATTCAACAAAGGGGGGAGCCACCACAGACCCCGGGAACTACCGCCTCATTAGCCTGACGAGCCTGGTCTGCAAGGCTATGGGACATATCATCATGGAACTTATAAACAATGACATTGGTAATCTCCAAACTCTGGACCCTACCCAGTTCAGGTTTTTAAAAGGCAGATCATGTCTCCTAAACCTGATAGACTTCTTTGAAGCGGTCACCAAAGCTGTAGATGAGGGTAAGGTGGTTCACATAGCCTATCTAGATCTCGCCAAGGCATTTGACACCATTCACCACTCTGGAATTATAGATAAACTCACTAAACTAGGTATAAATCCCTATGTCACAAGATGGGTTGCCAACTGGCTCACTGACAGAACCCACATTGGGAAAGCAGCAGATTCTAAATCCAACTTCAGACCAGTGACAACTGGAGTACCACAGGGTTCAGTCCTGGGTCCTCTCCTGTTTGGTATCTAATTCTTTGAAGTACAGGCTAACGCAGAAGGTATTTGGCTAACAAAGTTCGCAGAAGACTGCAAACTAGGAGCCATAATCAAAACTCCTAACAATGTGGACTTCCTACAAAAGGGCCTCACTGAGAAAGATGCCTGGTGTCAAAGCCATGGCCTCAAGCTCAGTGCCAAAAAGTGCATTGTCATCCCTTTTGGTAAAAACTCTGTACCCATGAACTACCACATAGGTGGTGTTTTACTTAACACCGATAAGAGACCTTGGGACACAGGTGGACAGTAGTCTCTCCTTTGATAATCACATCGCCACAGTAGTCAGGAAATCCTTCTACATAGCACATCTCATCACAAAAGGTTTCTCATCCAGGAAAAAAGAGGTCATTGCTCCCCTCTACTCATCACTCATTAGACCCATTATAGAGTACAATGACCCTTTTGGTATGTACCTCACAAGACATCTACAACAACTCTAAAGGCCACAGAAATACCTCACAGAGAGGATAACCGGCCTCAAACAGATGCCCTATGCAGACCATTTAAAAAAACTCCAGCTGTACTCCATCGCATATCGCCTACTCAGAGGTGATCTCTGCCTAACATACAAAGCTATGTCAAACCCAGAGCTGTTGGACATGCTCCACTTAAAGAAATCCCAATCCCTCCGAGCTACATGCTCTAGGGACCTAAACCTTGTCACCACAATAAACAGAACATGCTGGAGAGATAGATTCCTGTCCCAGAGACTTCCCATACTCTGGAACAAACTAGCTATCTATATCAAACAAAGCTCCTCATTAGCACTCTTCAAGAAAAATCTTGATGATTAAATGGTAAATAGGAAATTCACCCCAGGGATCACTTCTGTGGCTCTGCTCAACAGGGTCACAGGAAAATAATTTTCTTGGGTGGCAAAAGCCAGGGTACCATTTGGCTAGGCTTATATAGGCCCTTGGGCCAATAGCCTAGTACCTACCTATGAACCTATGAAGTGATTCATGTTGCTACATTTGCACAGTTTTGTTGTCTTTCTGTGCTGTTTTCTCTGGGGGGTGAGCTGGAAAACTAACACATTTATTTGCACTCTCAGTAACACACGCTCCTTTGGTGCAGAAGGTTATGGGTTCTACTCCCACAGTAGGTATTTGAATTGATTTTACAGTAATGGCACTGCAGTGTAACATAAGGAGTTTCTGCACTCCTGACTGTGCTGTCCTTTGGATGAGATGTGAAACTGAGGCCCCATCTGAGCTGGTCGTAACTCAGGTAGATGTAAAAGATCCCATGACACTTATTCAAAAAGAGCTGGAGATGTTTCCCACTGTTCTGCCCAAATTTCCCTTAGTTTGTATGAAAAAAACACCTCGACTCTCTCCTGAAAAGAGGGCTAGTGCTACTAACTTGGCCAGAAAAATAAATGAATAAAAGTATGTATGAATAAATTAATTATTGTTGCCATCATTTCCTTGTTACTTCATTATTATTTGTAGTCTACTTTAATAATTATGGTTATTATATTTCAATTGATCTGCTACTGTAAAGTGACCTTGGAGGGTTTTTCACAGGATCCACAAACTCACCTTTATAGGAGTCATGCTAGACATAAGGAAGTCATTTTTTAATGTCCATGTAAACAGAATGATATAGTGTGAGTCAAAGGCATCTTGCTTTGTTCCCAGAACCTATTTTCATTTTTACTTTGCTTGAATTACTCTGATTTGTAAATGCTGAACAAAATGAACTGGATGAAGTGCACGTAGGCTTCCAATTTTTAGTCCAAGTGCTGACAGACCCTCTACCACATTCTGTCCGAGGTGTCAAACCTATCATTATAACCCAGGAGTTGTTAACTGACCTGTCTTGCTTCTAACGCAAAGAATAATTAACTGGCATTTAAACTATTTTGTTATTCAATGGTCTGTGTGATGGTAACATGTGTGTTTTATCTCAAACACTGGTACACTGGCAAATTGTGCTGGCTTTCTAAAAATATTTTCCTTACTATGCAAAAGAGAATAAAATAAGTTCAACTTTTTGTTCTTGAATTTGGGTTAATGATATTTTTCTCTTTCTCTGAGGCACAAACACCTTTATCCATGACACCCCCCTCTTTGTATTGATAGCTACACCCTTGGCTTGTTACACTGTAGCATATCAACAGTCAATCCAAACCATTATCCCTGAGGATGATAAATCAGTACTGTTTCTGTGCTGTGAACATTGCCAGGATTTGTAAGATTATGCAATGTGCTGTTTTTCATAGAGAAATGGTCTTTCATTCTTAACATTGGATTATATGTGTAGCAGCATGTATTCTATACTTTAGTGGTACAATGTTTCTATTTTTTTTCAGCTATCCTACCAGCTAGCTCCTGTGCCCCTATTGTGACTCAGCAAGAAAAGGAGTCTGGAGTCACCACTGATTGTAACTGCATTCAGTTTTCTTCATACTAATGTGTTTTCCTTATCATATTGCTTTACTGGCAGCCATGCGTGAATGGGCATACCTTCGTGGAAGGTTGTGCGTCAGAGCCGGCAATTCAGCATGTAAAAATCTACTACCAATCATTAGCGGATCGGAGTTCCACTGTGGCGACCCCTAACCAGGAAAAGCCAAAAGACACAACAACAACATTGCTTTACTGGCAGCACGTTTCATGAATAATGTTAATAACTGCCATATTAACGCAAAGCTGTGAAGGACTACAGAAGCACGCAAAGGAAGTCATGTCATCAAACTAGACAAGAGATGCAGAGTGGTAAACAAACAAAAGTAACCCAGCTACAGAATTACTGTAATTTACATCAAGTTAATAGTATGCAAACAAAAACTAAATTACACATCTACCTTCTTTATGTGATATTTCATGAACAGAGGTCATGTTCATTTTCTCCTAGCACTATAATGTGATGTGTGTTTGTGTTTTACTTCAATTTTCTTATCCTTGACTTTAGAAATTGATTATCTGTAAAAATACAAAAAAATGTCCTTGAACTATAGAGTAACTTGCCTAGATGACAAGCATGAACTGACTAGAATCTGAATGTTATGACAAAGTGCTGGTGTTTCATATAGTTTAATTTCCCTAAGTGTTTTGGGCTTCTACTAAGTGACAAGAATGGACTCCATTCCTAAGTCAGGGTATGATCACAGTTCAAGAAATTAATATTGTTTCAATCTTTGATGATAGCCAAGAGTGATCTTCTCTGCACCTGCAATGTGCCAGAATGGCCCTTCAAATGGGGTCATGTGTATTAGTAGCATATTTATGTAAATTATTTTGCATTAATCCTGTCACTCCCACTACTTGAACTATCTGGGTATCTTTCTTCCACACTCCTCTCATTTCTGATTACAAATCCTGGTAGTTTATAACTTTGGATCTCTTTCTGTGAAACACTGTAATCACTAGGTGTGGCAATTTCAATGATCAATGCTACTTTTGACTTCTCTTCATCATGGACTACTATAGCTGGTTTTCTTGCATCTATTTTTGAACTGTTGCTAATGGGTGATCCCATGTGCTATAAACTTCATCATTTTCTATAATGCTTTGAGGCTCATGTTTCTAATGCTTCTAAGCTACTTCTATATTGTAGTGCTTGCACAATCTCCAATGCAGTCTTACCACATTATTGTGCCGTTCAATGTACAGACTCTCAGCCAGGACTGTATCACACCTAGCAATGAGATGGGCACTTGTTTCCTGCTCTGTTTTATATAACCTACATTTGTCCATTTCTCCCACTTGTTCTATAGACTTTGTAAACCAGCATACACATAGTACATTATGTTGGGCAGCCATTATTAGCCTTTCTTCTTTTGGGTTCAGTTCACCTCTCCTTAGCCATTCCTGCATCAAATCTTGGTCAACACGAAGTTCTTTCACTAGATTTCTATATGTGCCACTAATATATATATATATATATATATATATATATATATATATATATATATATATATATATATATATAAATATAAAATATATATACATATACACACACAAATATATATATATATATATATATATATATATATATATATATATATATATATATATATATATAGGTTCCAGACTAATCCCTGACGCACTTTTTCCTGAAGCACTCATGGCCAAACATACTTACGTGAAAATGCTGTTCACCGAACCAGCAATTTCGAGTAAGTATGCTGTTGTGGAGGCCGTGCTACAATGCGGATAAGGGAGGATTCCCTT